>NW_024080946.1:1483034-1555864 GCF_003009895.1 Hyaena hyaena | reverse complement strand
GGGGCAGAGCGCCCTCCATGGTGGGGGGGGCAGAGCGCCCTCCGTGGTGGGGGGGGCAGAGCGCACTCCGTGGTGGGGGGGCAGGGCAGAGAGCCCTCCATGGTGGGGGGGGCAGAGCGCCCTCCATGGTGGGGGGGGCTGGGCAGCAGCAAGCCTGAAGGCAAAGAATAAGGACGACTTTTGAAGTCGTCGTCTGTATAATTTTTACGGCTTGTCTATGGTCTTTCCTGAGAGGGTGAGATAAATGGAAGATGGCCTAGTCAGAAGGAGGGTTTTCTTCTCTTTCTCTTTCTCAAATAGGAAAGAATTGATGGTGTTTAAATGCAGTGGCACTTCCGGTGGGACCGGGACTCGAACCCAACCTGAGTGGCCCCCGAGCCTGCACATTTACCAAAATGCTTTGCTTGCTTGCCCAATTCTGAAGCAAAATTTAAAACAAAAAATGAAGACAATGTAAGGCAGCCATGGTCTCATTTTTTCCCCCTTGGTTGACTATTTTGAGTGGTTTTGGGTGGTAAATACTAAATATTTAATCATTTCGAGGAATCTCCCTCTCTCTTTCTTCTTGGTGCCCCTGTCTGGCCGGGTTGCAAATACACGTTCAGCCCGTGTCTTGGGCCCTCCAGCTCCGTAGCCTTCCTGCCCCACCCAACGCGCCAGCTCTTGTGCGAGTCTCTTCCAAGGAAAGCACGATGCAAATACATAGTAGGTCCCCAGTGACGTTTTTAGAAAGAGAAAACAAACTCACCCCTATGGCTAAACTTGCTGGGGGTTTTCCAGAGTCAAAGGGCCTTCACACAGTGTACCATAAACGCCCGCCAGGGGTATGCGGGAGCCAGGGCCTTGCACACGAAGTGTGCTCCTCCTTTATTTGCACTAGTGGGATTTGTGTACACCCCACCACATCGCGCATGTGTATTACCTGTTTAAGTACAGACAGCCTTCTTCTGGGGGCCTTCTCACTATAGAATCCCCAGACCCAGGCACAATCCAATGTTTACTGGGCCCAGATGTTGTGGTTGATATAAAACAGTCGTCGAAGGGGGGGGGTCAGAGTTGTCGCAGATACTCCCTTTGGATATATTGGGAGGTCATTACTCTTCCGTCTGATGGGTGGAGATGCTCTAACCCTTCCTATTCACAGTCGCCAGCTCCCAGGGAATCGCTAACAAGTATTCAGCTACTCCACCCTCCTGCGATGCTTCTCCTCCTCCTTCCCAGGGCCCGGAGGTCATCTCGCAGTGACCTTGAGGCTCTGCTACAGGACTCCTGGGCTTCCGGTTGGCTCTGGGTCACACACTCAGAGAAGAGCAGCATGGCTGTCAACCTGCTGCCTGGGATCCAAGGGTCCCCAAGGAGCTGCCTAGTGGCCTGGGAGTCCCAGTGCTCTGCCATGGCACACGCACAAATCACGGACATTGGTTTGACTTGAGAGTTTACCTCATGATTTTCTTTTCGGGAAACCACCAGTGACGAAAGCGAAGTAATTTACTACAGAAAAAGGATACTCATGGGACTGCTCAGCTCAGGGCTGGAACCTAGGTTCTGCCATTCATTCATTCAGCTGCTGTCCCTGAGTACCTCCGGTGGGCCAGGTGCCAGGGACAGGGCGGCCAGGGAGCTGCCTCAGCAGCTAAAGGTGGAGAGGTGACAATAACCAAGTGCGATGACTAATTCTGCATCCGCCTGACTGGGTGGTGGGGTGCCCAGATGTCTGGTCAAATGTTTTGCCAGGTATTTCTGTGGGGGTGTTTTGGAATGAGATGAACACTCAAATCAGTAGACCGAGTAAAGCAGATTGCCCCCCTCGACGTGTGCGGGCCTCATCCAACCAGTCGGAGGCCTGAATGAAACAAAAATGCTGAATCAGAGGGAACTACTTGCCCGACTGCCTTCGCACTGAGGTATCAGCTTTTCTTCTGCCTTTGTGTTCGCAGCGAAGCGTCAGCCCTTCCTGAGCCTCGAGCCTGCCAGTCTTTGGATGGGAATGACACAGCGGCTCCCCTGCCTCTGACCTCTGGACCCGAACTGAAACTGAGTCATCGGCTCTCTCGAGTCTCCGGATTTGCCAGCTCACCCTGCAGATCGCCAGACCTTCCTGCATCCGTGACTGCGCGAGAAACTTCCTCACAGCAAATCAATTTCTCTTTCTCCACACGCACACACCCTGTCGTTTCTGTTCCTCTGGAACAGGCAGCAGGTACAGCAAGCAAATCGGTGATCCATCTGACAGTGACAAACCGCTGTGAGGAATATACGACGAGATCGGGGGAAAGGGGGCGGTGGTCCTTTGGCTGTGGGGGCCAGGACCACCTCTCTGAGGAGGCGGCCTCGCAGCTGAGCCGGACTGGGAGAGCAACAGCCGTGTAAAAGGTGAGGGGGCTGGCCGGGCAAAGGCCGAGAGGCGAGCTGGAGGGACGGAAGGCACACCGTACGGCTGGGGGGAGCATGGGGGGGGGGACGCAAGGCATCAGGCCTTCGCAGGCCGTAGACGGGAGTTTGGATTTTACTCCTAGTACAGGGGTAGCGCTTCGGAGGGTTTTAAGGAGGAGGGTAACGCTCTGGCTGCTTGCATGCCTAGCCTGCTGTATGGTCCTGGGCAAATGAACGTTCCCCTCTGAGCTTGAGGTTCCTGACATCACTGCGCGGACCCGATGAGACGATGGAAGGGAGCGCGTTAGCGCTGCGTCCGGCCCACAGAAGCGGCAGTCGACAAGTCAGGTTCTTTTCCCGGTTGTTCACGAGGGGCAATGACTGGGAAACGCTGCCACTAAACAAGCTGGGAAAGTAGAACTGACATGAACTTTCTGGAAGGCAGTATCGGCACGCCCTTTGACAAGGGACTACCTCCCTGTGGCCCGGGGAGACGAGGAGGAAAGGTATACCGAAGACGCTCCTCACAATGTCAGTTACACGGGAAAACGACACAAAACGAAACGTCCGAGGTGGGGGCGGCTGAGAGGCACTTTGGCACACGAACGGCTAGAGCTTTGAAGTCAGAGACGTGGCTCTTCAGGGGCGTTCCCTGGACGACTTCTGGCAAGTCATCAAATTCTGTAAACCTCAGTTAACTTGGAAAATGGAGACCACAGAGGCATCCCTGCCACCGAGGGCTGTGATACGATGACATGGAAAAACGCGTGTGAGGCGCGCCTGGGGGGCTCAGTCGGTTGAGTGTCCGACTCCGGCTCAGGTCATGATCTCATGAGTCCCGAGTTCAAGCCCTGCATCGGGCTCTGTGCTGACAGCTCGGACCACAGGGTTGATTTTTAAAAAGCCAAAAGCTACGTACATATGTAAAATAAATAGTTATGCCTCCGATTACTTACATTGACCTACAGATTTAATGCAAGTTTAATTAAAATCCCGCAAGTTTGTTTATGGAATAAGCTTTATTTGGAGGACTTCTATGGAGAAGGGGAGCCCAACAAAGGGCCAGGCATTCTCCAAAAAGGATAATATGGAAGGTGTTGTTCTATCAGATACCGGCCTCAGGACTTATTCTAAGACTGTGACGACTAGGGCACCGTGGAGCTGACACAGGGACAGACGGATCGACACTGACAATGAACGGAGCCTAGAAACACACGCACAGAAATGGGCGTTGATATCGGACATAGAAACAGAATATAAGGGAAAGGCTGAGAGACCAGGGTGGACGGAAAGGACTATTCAGTCAATTGTGCCGGGCAGTAGATTCTCCACACTGGGGAAAAAATGAAATTGGCTTCTTATCTCAGACCGTACCAAAAATTTTCAGATGAAGTCAGAAATTAAATGTGAAAGGCAAACTTTCTTCTAACAAAGAAAACGTAGAACTGTACCGTCTAATACAGCAGGCACTAAGCACATATGGCTATTTTAAATTGTTTTTATTTTGGGGGGCGCCTGGGTGGCTCAGTCGGTTAAGCGTCGGTCTCTTGATTTCAGCTCAGGTCATGATCTCACAGTTCGTGAATTTAAACCCTGCATTGGGCTCTGTGCTGACAGCATGAAGTCTGCTTGGGATTCTCTGTCTGTCTGTCTCTCTCTCTGCCCCTCCCCACTCACATTCTCTCTCTCTCTCAAAAATAAAAAAATAAAATAAATCTTTAAAAATAATAAATTATTTTCATTTTTTGTTCATTCATTTATTTTGAGAGCCAGACGCTTAACCGACTAAGCCACTCAGGCATCCTTCAAATTATTTTTAAATTAACATTAAATAAAATTTAAAAGTCAGTCTCTGGGTCACACCAGCCACATTTCACGTGTTGAGTGGCCACATGTGGCCGGTGGCTACTGTCCGGGATATCACAGATGAAGGACATGTCCATCACTGCAGAAAATCCTATGGAACTCTGAAATAGAAGAATATCTTTCCATCCTTGGGAAAGGGAAGTATTTCTCTGAAAAGACAAAAAAAAATTCTATCCACCAAGGGAAATGTTGATAATTTGACAACATGAAATATTCACACTTGTATTTATCAAAACCATAAAGAAAGTGAAAGGACAAGTCCTGGGGCGCCCGGAGGGCTCAGTCGGTTAAGCCTCTGACTCTTGGTTTCAGCTCAGGTCATGACCTCACAGCTCGTTAGATTGAGCCCCGCGACAGGCTCTACACTGACAGCACAGAACCTTTTTGGAATTCTCTCTCTCTCCCTCTCTCTCTGCCCCTCCCCTGCACACACACTATCTCTCTCTCTCAAAAAATAAATACATAGGGGTGCCTGGGTGGCTCAGTTGGTTGGGTGTCTGACCCTTGATTTTGGCTCATGTCATGACCTCAGGTTTTGTGGGATCAAGCCCCGCATCAGGCTCTGCACAGACATCTGCTTAGGATCCTTTCTCTCCCCCTTGCTCATGCTCACTCACTCTCACTCTCTCTCTCTCAAAATAAATACACTTAAAAAAAAAAACTGGAGGTGGGGCGCCTGGGTGGCTTAGTCGGTTAAGCGTCTGACTTTCGCTTAGGTCATGATCTCGCGGTGCGTGGGTTCGAGCCCCGCGTCGGGCTCTGTGCTGACTGCCAGCTCAGAGCCTGGAGCCTGTTTCAGATTCTGTGTCTCCCTCTCTCTCTGACCCTCCCCTGCTCACGCTGTCTCTCTCTCTCTCCTAGAAATAAATAAAAAATAAATAAAAAAAAAAACTGGAGGGAGCCTGGGTGGCTCAGTCAGTTAAGTGTCTGACTTCAGCTCAGGTCATGATCTTACAGTTCCTGAGTCTGAGTCCCGCACTGGGCTCTGTGCTGTCAGCATTCAGTCTGAGCCTGCTTCAGACTCTGTGTCTCCCTCTCTCTCTCTGCCCCTCCCCTGCTTGCACTGTCTCTCTCTCAAAAGTAAATAATCATTAAAAATTCTTAAAATTATTTTAATTAAAAAAAAAAGCTGGAAACAAATTAAATGCCCAGCATTAGGAAAACAGACAAGTATGTTGTGAGATGTTCACAATGGAATATTATACAACAGTGAAAGGGATAAACTACAGTTACATAACTTTAAGATAAATCTTCGATAATACCAAGTACCTGAAATCCTGGAACACTACTTACGGTGTGCTACTATTTTTATAAGGCTCAAAAATACACAAAACTTACAAAGTTCATTCTTTAAGTATGCATACATGATTTTTTAAAAAAATATTTTATTTATTTCTAGAGGAGAGAGAGAGAGAGAGACAGCGTGAGCAGGGGAGGGTCAGAGAGAGAGGGAGTCACAGACTGAAACAGGCTCCAGGCTCTAAGCTGCAGTCAGCACAGAGCCCGACGCGGGGCTTGAACCCACGAACCGCGAGATCATGACCTAAGCGAAAGTCGGACGCTCAACCGACTAAGCCACCCAGGAGTCCCTTGATTTTTCTTTTTTAAGGCAAGGAAACAAGAGACTAAAAATTCAGGGTGGTAGTGACTTCTGGAGGTGGGTAGGGCACGATAATGTAGAGGGACTCTGGTTATTGGTGATGTTCTAGATCTGCATTTATTATCATGCCCCCAAACTTACACACACATTACATAAAGTCCTTTGTAGGCACCAAATATAAATAAAGATGTAATAAAGAAAAAGGGAATACTTAGTTGTCTCCTTTTCATTTACTTTGCTGTATTAAGATTTCTTCCCCCCAAATATATATGCTTTTTTTTCCTAATCAGAAAAGGAAAAAAAAGAAATATATTACATTGGGGCGCCTGGGTGGCTCAGTTGGTTAAGCATCTGACTTTGGCTCAGGTCATGATCTCACGGTTCGTGGGATGGAGCCCCGCATCGGGCTCTGTGCTGACAGCTCGGAGCCTGGAGCCTGTTTCAGAGTCTGTGTCTCCCTCTCTCTGTGACCCTCCCCCACTCACGTTTTCTCTCTCTCTCTCTCTCTTAGAAATAAAAACATGAAAAAATTTTAATAAAATTAAAAAAAAAGAATTATTACATTACCTGGGAACTGTCTCTTGCTAAATTAGGCATCATTTATAAACAGAACTGTTAGGATATTTGAAAGAAAAGGTGTAAGAAAAGCAAATGTAGGAGGCTGACCGATTTCCCTGGTCATTTAATAACTGTGTGTTCATGGGGCGCCTGGGGGCTCAGCCGGTGAAGCATCCGACTTAGGCTCAGGTCATGATCTCACAGTTCGCGGGTTCGAGCCCCGCGTCGGGCTCTGTGCTGACAGCTCAGAGCCTGGAGCTGCTTCGGATTCTGTGTCTCCCTCTCTCTCTGCCCCTCCCCTGCTGGCGCTCTGTCTCTCTCTGTCTCTCAAAAGTAAATACACGTTAAAAAATTTTTTAAAAACCCACAACCTTGTGTGCTCAGCACAGACTTTCCTGATGGCGGCTCCACCCTGAGATTTCCCTTCACTTGACGGCCTGGAGTGCAGCAGAAGCATGAGTCTCTGGCAACCTGGGAACCTGGCTTTGGATGCCAGTTCTGTCACTCAGGCACTGTGTGTCCTTTGACAATTCACATAACTTCTCTGAGCTTTGGTTTCTTTGTGACTGGAAGAACACAGTGCTGTTTACTTTGAGCTTTCTTTGGGTGGGTTAAGGATAAAACATGACGTGTCTGTCCTCTGGTGGGTTGTTGATAAACGCCAGCACTTACATCGTGACCCTCCCGCCCCAGTAATGATGGCACCTTATTACAGTGTAGCCCTTTACAGGTGGCAAAGGGGTGTGGGGAGTTATGTTCATTATGTGATCCTGAACAAAAAAGCCTAACTTTATTAAAATAATACCTTACATGTACAGAGTACTTGCTATGTTTATAAGAATAATATAATAGTGGGTACCCTCAAACGCTGATGGAATAAATGAATAAATGCTTTCAAAGGTGGGTGTAATGAGAGAAGAAATCGTGGACTGCTTCTTTTTGGCAATTCGTTTTATAAACTTTTTAAAAAGCTTTATTTATTCATTTTGCAAGAGAGAGAAAGCACGCGTGGGTAGGGAAGGGGCAGCGAGAGAGGGAGGGGAAGAATCCCAAGCGCTGTCAGCACAGAGCCCAACACAGTGCTCGATCTCATGGACCGTGAGATGGCGACTTGAGTCGAGATGAAGACTCAGAGGCTTAGCTGACTGAGCCACCCAGGCACCCCCAGAATTAATTGTGTGAGGCAAGAAGCTGCCCCTAAGGCAGAGGTAGGCAGTAGGTCTGAATCTCCCTGTTAAATTGAGGGGAACTTCAGGGCAGGCCAGAGCTCTGAAACAGCCCTGGTGGACCGCCAGAGCCTGGCAAGGGGCCTTGAATTTGTCAGAAGACCCTGGCAGGGCCTTTTCCGACTTTTGCTCGTGCAAAACTAGAGGTAAGGAGAGAGAGCTGGTGCCCCCTGGAGGGTGAGAGTAGGCACCTCAGACACAGGCTAGAAAAATCCTTAGAACATCTTTCAGTTCAGGGGTACAGGTGTGGGGGGGGTGGTAAGAATGTACCTTAAAAATAATCTCTACTTTTTAAAAATTAAATTATTATTGAGATAATTGTAGATTCATGAGCAGTTGGCAAGAAATAATACAGAGAAATGCCAGGTATCTGTTACCCAGTTTCCCCCAATGGTAACATCTTGTGAAACTATAGTATGTAGAGCAATGGAACAGAATTTAGAGGCCAGAAATAAGACCATGCATTATTGTCAGTGGATTTTTTAAAAAAAACTTTAAATGTTTATTTATTCATTTTGAGAGAGAGAGAGAACAAGCAAGGGAGGGGCAGAGAGAGAAGGAGACAGAATCCCAAGCAGGCTCCACACTGTCAGCACGGAGCCCAATGCAGGGCTTGAACCCATGAACCATGAGATCATGATCCGAGCTGGCTGAAATCAAGAGTCGAGCACTTAACGGACTGAACCACCTAGGCACCCCAAGTGCCAACTGATACTTGACAAAGGTCACAACACAATTCAATGGGTGAAAGAATAGTTTTGGCGTCAAACTGGATATCAAAAAAAAAAAAGTTGGACCCCCTACCTCACACTATATACAGAAACTAAAATGGGCCAAAGACCTGAAATATAAGAGGTAAAACTATAAAATTCTTGGGAAAAAACATAAGGGTAAATCTTCACGACCTTGGCTTAAGCACCAAAAGAACAAGCACCAAAAGAAAAAATAAATAAACTGGATCTTATCAAAATTTAAAAAAAACCCACAAAAGTTTTCTTCTTCAAATGACACTGTAAAACAAATAACAAAAAGACAAGCCGCAGAATGCAAGAAAATATTTGCAAATCATGTATCTGATAAGCATCTAGTATCCAGAATATATAAGATATCCTACAACTCTAAAATTTTTTTTAAAAAGAGGTGCCTGGGTGGCTCAATCAGTTGAGCATCCAGCTTTGGCCCAGGTCATGATCTCACCGTTCATGGGTTCGAGCCCCGCGTCGGGCTCTGTGCTGACAGCCCAGAGCCTGGAGCTGCTTCGGATTCTGTGTCTCCCTCTCTCTCTGACCCTCCTCACGCTGTCTCTCTCTCACGCTGTCTCTGTGTCTCTCTCTCTCTCTCTCAGAAATAAATAAAACATTAAAAAAAATTTTTTAATGAGTCAAGCATTAGAATAGGCAATTCTTCACAGTAGAATACAAAGGCCTGTATGAACCCAACACATCATTAACCATTGAGGAAATACAAGTCAAAACCACAGTGAGATGCCACTTCACACCCACTAGGGTGGTATAATCCAAAGACAATCAAAAGATCAAAAAGACCATAAGTGTTGGTGAGGATGTGGAGAATCTGCAGCCGATTGAAGTTGCTGGTGGGACTGTCAAGCGGCGCTGATGCTTTGGAAAATTAACCGTTTCTAAAGTTAAACTGATATCATAGAACCCAGCGTTTCTACTCCCAGGAAGGCACCCAAGAAAAATGAAAATATGTGTCGCATAAAACCTGGTACACAAATGTTCACAGCAGCACCACTGATGAGAGCCAAAAAGGAGAGAGAACTCAAATGCCCGTCCACTGATGCCTGAGAAATGAAATGTGGCGTATCCATAAAATGGAATATTATTCAGCAGTAAAAAAAGAATGAAGTATGGGGCACCTGGGTGGCTTAGTTGGTTGAGCGTCCGACTTTCGCTTAGGTCGTGATCTCGCGGTTCGTGGGTTCGAGCCCCGCGTCGGGCTCTGTGCTGACAGCACAGACACTATTTCAGAGTCTGTGTCTCCCTCTCTCTCTGACCCTCCCCTGCTCACGCTGTCTCTCTCTCTCTCTCCTAGAAATAAATAAAAATATTAAAAAAAAAAAAGAATGAAGTACTGATTCAGGCTACGATGTGGCTGAACTTTGAAAACCTTATGCGAAGCAAAAGAAGCCAGATACACAAAAGGCTACATGGTGTATGATTCCATTTATATGAAATGTCCAGCGGCGGAAAATCCACTGAGACGGAAAGTAGATTAATAGTGGGGAAGGGAGGGGAGTGAGGAATGCAGAACGGCTACTAAGAGATACCAGCTTCTTTTAGGAGCGAGGTCTGCCGTTAGCGGCGATGGGCACACAGCTCTTTGAATACACTAAACCAAAAATCGTATACTTAAAAGCTCAATTTTTTTAAGCTAGTAAAATTAATAAAACATAGTATCACAACCGGTGTATTGAATATCAGTACAATCTACCAACTTTATGCATTGTTTCTCTTGTACTTACAGTATTCTGTGTTTCCATAAAGGACTTAGCAATTATCACGAAGAATGCATGTTAATGTTTAAAAATAATCAAACTTAACTGAGGACCATGGGGGAGAAGGGGGGGGAATGGGGGGGAGGGGGAGGGAGGCAAACCATGAGAGACTCTTGAATGCTGAGAAACAAACTGAGGGCTGATGGCTGGGGGGTGGAGGGGGAGATGGGCATGGAGGAGGGCACTTGTGGGGATGAGCACCGGGTGTTATATGGAGACCAACTTGACAATAAACTATTTGTAAAAATAAATAAATAAATAAAAACACACACAAATATTTAAAAATAATCAAAACCCTACAATTTTATTTAGAAGCCCAGATTTAGAGCCCATACAATTATATATATACATAAGCCCACCGCCTAAATCCTCATTCTCAGAAATGTATTTGTAACAATTGTACATTTAGGCCTTGGTATATAGTTTTACAGAATTAATATTAAAACATACAAGGGCATTTTAGCCTATCGCCTCCCAAGTCGTCAGAAGTATTGCTTTACAGAGGGTGTGGAATATTCCATCTGATAGATGTGCCATCACCCCCTTAACGGCCGCCTGTTTGCTGGCCATCTAGAAGGTTCCCAGCTGCGCGCTGCTGCAGCGGGCAGCTTTATCTCCTGGGGCTGCTTTCCACCAGGTGAGGGTGGGGTTGCTGGTTAGGGATTCCGAACGTCTTTCCGGCTCGTAACAAGGTCACCCTGGCGCGAGAGCCCCCGCTGCGACCCCCAGGCCCCCAGGCTCAGGCTCCGCGGAGCCAGACCCGAGAGGCTGCCCCCCTCCCCCCGCGAAGCTGTCACCGCGCCCCGCCGGGGAACCCCGACTCCCGCGGCTCGTCTGCCCTCCCCCCCCCGCCCCCCCCGGCGAGCCGCGCGTCGCAGCCCTCGGCCACCCCGTCGCACGCGCAGCTGGGCACGCCGGCGGCCACCCTCACCTGCGCTTCGGGGCGTCCCGCGCGGGGGCCCAGGAAGCCCGACGGCGGGCGGCGTTTCGGTCCCCGTTGTGCCCATTCCTGCCTCCGGCGCTGCGGCGGCGCATCCAGTCGGCGCTCGATACACATCCCAAGTATCTTCAAAGCGCGTTGACGTTCCTACGCTGGTTTTTTACTCTCGATCCCTGGACGTTAATAAAGTGCGAGACAGCCTGCACAGGATGGGCCGCGGCGGGCGGTGCGGGAGGGCGGACAGGAAGGGATTTTAAGAGAAAGTTCATGCATTCATTCAGGGAACAAGAATTGCCTTGAGCACCTGCTGTATGCCGACACGAACCACGACAGTGAATAAAAGGCAATAAAAGCGACAAAGCAAAAACTCGGTGTGTTAGATGGTGGCTCGCGCCGGGGAGAAAAATCGGGCAAGGTACGGAAACAAAGCGAAGCCGCCCTGAGAAGGTGAAAGTCCCAGGAACATTTGGGGTCTGGCGAGGACCTCACCTGCGAAAGCCCGTGTAAAATAACGGCACGACGCAGTGAGCCGCGACGACTGCTCCCATTACCCAGATAAGGAGCACGTACGGTGCAGAGTTGGGGGGCAGGTCAGCCCCGAGTCTAAAGCCTCCGCCCTTCCCCCTCGACTCCCAGCCCTGGGCACGCCCCGCCCCGGCAGGGAAATGGTTAACGCCGGGCGCAGCGCCGGAGGGTGTGCGCATGCGCAGGGCGCGCATTGCGCTTGCGCAGAGGTCCGGACGACGTGGCCGACCGGAAGTGGTCTCTGCGGAACCGCCGCCGGACAGCCGCCGCTCGCTGCCCCGGGCTAGCGCAAGGCTGCTGCTTCGGGCCCCGCCGGCACCGCCATGCTGAAGAAATTCGACAAGAAAGACGAGGAATCGGGTGAGACGGCGTAGGCCTGGGGGAGGCTGGACGCTCCCACAGGCTCTCTGCGTCCTCCTGGGGCGCCTCCTTCGGGGCCTCTGCTTAGACCTGAAGCCGAGACCCCGTGCGGGGCAGGGGCTGTGCCAGGCCCGGAGCTGGTCAGAGGCGGGCCTCGGGGAGCCGAGCGTGCCCCGCCGCCGCCACTCCGGAGGCGCCGACCGCGATTCGCTAGGTGACCTTGGGAGGGTCACTCTTCTCTGTGGGCCTCAGTTTCCCCCGCTGTCAGGAGAAGGGGCCGGGCCAGATGCACCGTTGTGACTTTCTCGGTGCGACCTCTTGGGATTCGCCGGGCCGCGTCGCTACTGGCCAAAGTGGGGCGTAATCTGTGGAGCCAGGGTTCTGCGCTGAGAACCCTCTTTAAGTTAGCGACTCAGCAGACACGTAGTGAGCGCTTACTGTATCCCAGGCACTGCACTGCGCCCTGATACTTTGGCAGAACAAATGAGACACCCAGCGCCTGAGCTGGGAAGATTAAAATGGTCACAGGCGAGGTGGAGAAGAGAGATGTCAACCAGAAAATGACACGTGTAATTAACTACAAAGTGACATTTGCTGTGAAGAAATCCTAGTCACTGGATGGTGGTCCCCACGCGTCGTAGGGATTCGGTTAAGTCCAAGTTGCATAAATGAACGCAAGATACGATGCTACCATGCTACTAGAGGCACAGAAGGGCGGTACCAGGGTTGCTAGGTGACTTAAGTAAGGGGTTGGAGGTGGAGCCGTAGGACCTTTGAGTGCCCTCCTGGAGTAGTTTGAACTTGACTCGGCGGACAGTAGCGGCATCTTTCCCTTCTCTGTGTCTCTGTCTATGCACCTCGGGCTTACAGCCTATAGTCGCTCTTCTGTGTTCTCCCACTTCAGGTGGAGGCTCCAACCCATTCCAGCATCTGGAGAAGAGTGCGGTCCTCCAGGAGGCAAGTGTCATTTGTCGTCCGCCGTCCTGAGTCTTCACAGTCAACGTGCTCAAGATACAAACACGTTCAAGGGGGTGGTTTACAGGACAAGGGGGGAGAACACTTGTTCCTGGAAAGCGGGTTCAGCGGGCTTGCAATTATCGCTGCTGTTTTGTGGTTCTCTTTCTAGGTAACAAGTGTTCACTAAGTACCTGTTAGTAAATGGGCGTATCCCTAATATTTAGGGCAGATTTCAGGAGTTATTAATAGATGAATTAGGGAACAGGCAAAACAAACCTTCCTTTGTGAAAATAAGCGTATCCAGGCAAATGTCTGTATTTACCCTGGGGCTTTTCAGGCCTTGAGGTCTGCCTGAGGGGCAGTCAATGGAAGGGAAATAAACCAGTCCAGAAGGTAATGTTCTTGCTTCCTTCATTCTAGGCCCGGGTATTTAATGAAACGCCCATCAACCCTCGAAAATGTGCCCACATCCTCACCAAGATCCTTTACCTCATAAACCAGGTAAGAGAATGAAGCTTGGGGGTAGGGAAAATGGCGCTGGGAGTTGGTGGGGGGGGGGGGGTTGCATAAGTCAGATAGCCCTGAGGGTATTTGAGGGCTCCTGTATGGGGGTAGCCCCGCTCTGGGCCCCCTCAGGGTCTAACTGTGATGTGTTGCCCTTGATGGAGCCTCTGCAGGGTCTGAGGATGTGGCCTGGGCAGATCTGGCAAGAAGAGCCTTCTGGCCCCTCCGTCCCCGGCTGAGACTTCTTTTTTGATTGAAACAGGGGGAGCACCTAGGGACCACGGAAGCAACCGAGGCCTTCTTTGCCATGACCAAGCTCTTTCAGTCCAACGACGTAAGTGCCCGCAGTCGGCACAGTCTACCTTTGCGGGGGTTGGAGTCTTCCCAGCCTTGGCCCTCCTGTTGAGTCAGGGGTCACAGGGCTTTTCCTGTCTCTTTCCCAGCCCACCCTCCGTCGGATGTGCTACTTGACCATCAAGGAGATGTCGGGCATCGCCGAGGACGTCATTATCGTTACCAGCAGGTGAGTTTTGGGGTCCGCGGATGGCTCCTTTCACGGGTGCCATTAACACAGAGGTTGTTTTTACTCATGAGACTTTTGTTTAACGTAACGTCAGGCGCCCTTTCCTCTTTGGTCTCCCTCACCTTTCAGTCTCTGTTCCCCGCTCTGTGGCAGGCTCTAGAGTGTGCGGTCTCCCTAGCCTTACCTGTGGCACAAACCCTTCCTTGCCTTGAATCTGCTCAGTCAACAGAGCCAGCTTTCACTCGGACTTTAGTGAGTGCCGAGAGAGAACGCAAGAAAAACAGAGAATGTGGGAATAAATAAATAAATAAATGTTATTTATTCCCATGAATAACAGACTGAGTTATTCATGGGAAAAGTGTGACTAAGATAGGACCCTGACCTTAAGTACTGGAGCTCAGTTCTCTTCTGGCCACGGTCTGTGGGGGCTGGGGAGACATCCCGTTGTAGGTTGGTTGAGAAAATACTGATTGAACGTCTACCAGTCGTGTATACCGCTGGGAATGTAGCGGCGAGTGAGGTAGACGTGGCCTCCACAGCCCCAGAGAAACAGCCGAGCAGACGGGCGTTAGGATATAACAGAGTTTGTCATGGGAGGTATGATAGGCCAGGAGAACAGACCGGAAGGATATCCAACTTGGGTATGGGTCAGGAAAGGCCCCCTAGACCTGTCTGAGCAAAACGCTGAAGGCTGAGCAGGGGACAGCGGGACAGTGCTCGCCTCGGCAGCACGTATGCGAAAATTGGAGCAACACAGAGAAGATTAGCACGGCCCTTGCACGAGGATCACGGGCAAATTTGGGAAGTGTTCCATGTTTTTTCCAAAAAAACAAAAAAAGGAAGAAGAGGGATGAAAGAAGCCACTGAAAAATTAATCTCTTTCAAAAATTTATTAAAAAAGAAAGATAAGGGCAGGACAGAGGTGGAGAGAGCCAGGGCGCTCCAGGCTGACGGAATAGCTTACGTCAAGGCCAGGAGAGGAGCGAGCATGGCGTATTTGGGCACCTCTCTGTTAAGGAGTTTATGCTGAAAGGGCAGTGGGAAGCCGTGGGAATGTTTTATTCCAAGCAGGGGAGAGACCTGGTCAGTTTGGAGGTTAATTGATTTGGGGGGGGGGTCACAAGTGGGAGAGGGACCGAGAGGGAGAGAGAGAATCCCACGAGGGGCAGAGGGAGGTGGGGGGGGGCTCACCCAAAGCGGGGCTCGAGCTCACCCAAAGCAGGGCTCGGGCTTACCCACCGTGAGATCGTGACCTGAGCTGAAGTGAGATGCCTCACGACTGAACCATCCAGATGCCCCACTTTAGAGTCTTATAAAAATCTCTGGTCGCTGCTTGGGGGTTGACCGGGGAAGCGTAAGAATACAGCAAGAGCACCAGTTAGACTGTGCAGTAGTCCAGACGAGGGGGGTGGGTGACGAGCTAGGGAGGAGTCAGGGGCCTGGGGAGGGCAGGCTGGGCCCCTGCGTGCGGACAGCGCCTCGCCTTCCCGCAGCCTGACGAAGGACATGACTGGGAAGGAAGACAACTACCGCGGGCCGGCTGTGCGCGCCCTCTGCCAGATCACCGATGTGAGTCTGCTGCCTCCGCTACGCGCGCTGCTCCCTCCCTGCTCCTCCGCCAGGCTCAGCCAGGTCGTCCGTGCCTCCTGAGCAAGGCACAGACCCAGGCCGGGTGGGGGTGGGGGTGGGGAGCAGGAGAGACAGGTGCGCCTCCTTCCCGCGTGCCCTCGCTCTTCCCCACCTGCACTCCTGACGCTTGCCAAAGAGTGATTGGGCCCCCGTCCGCCGCACCCCTGTCCCCCAGAGCACCATGCTGCAGGCTATTGAGCGCTACATGAAACAGGCCATCGTGGACAAGGTGCCCAGCGTCTCCAGCTCTGCCCTGGTGTCTTCCCTGGTACGCAGCTGGGGACCCCGGGGGGCGTGGGGCAGCAGATTGGGACCCTGAAGAAACTATCAGACTTGCTCTTCAGTGGGAAAGAGAAAGCATTTCTGTGTCCCTCCCCGGATCTGAGAGTCCCACCCACCTGCTCAGTGAAGAGCGCCCGGGGAACTCCCGACCCCTCCCTTGGGGTGACACACTGTGGGAGTTTGGGCCTGGTGGGGGATCTGCCGCCAGGGCAGCGGGGGGGAGCCGTCCTCGGGCGCCACGTCAGACGTCACGATGTCATGACGGAGAGGCGCTGGGCCGTGTCGGGACTGAACCGCGAGTCGCGGCCTGGACGCGGGGCGGGGGTGGGACTGCCTGCCTGCCTCTTACTGTGCTCCGCTGCCCACAGCACCTCCTGAAGTGCAGCTTCGACGTGGTCAAGCGCTGGGTGAACGAGGCGCAGGAGGCGGCATCCAGTGATAACATCATGGTCCAGGTGAGGCGCTAGCAGAGCAGTGGTACTTCCACTTCTTCCGCACGGGACCTAGGCCTGGCGAGGCAGAAATGGAGCTCCCCTGGAGATGCTGGGGTCCCCTAGCGGGAGCAGGCTTTAATAATCTTTTGTCACCGGATTGTGGGGATGCTTGGGGAGACAATCCAGGGGACCACTTGGGGCGGTTTAAGTCAGGGGCTGCTTATCCGGTGGAACTAAAACATTCAAGTACGATAACCAGCTGAGTCGTGTTTCGGGGCATGGGATATGGCAGACCTGGCCCGGGGAAGCCAGAGAGCCTTTGCCGAGCTGGCTCTTTGAGTGATGCATGTAAATACCTTGGTGGGGCTTTCAGCTCCTTAACGCTTTTTCAGTGAGCTAGACTAGAAATTCCTTTTACCTCTGTAAGTGTCCGTCTCCTGGTCTGTAAAATGGGAATGGACGTTTCTGCCTCACTGAGCTGTGAAGAGAATACCAAAGAGCATCTAGAATATCTGGCCTGTCAGGTGCATACCTGTAGGCGCCCCCTGTGTGCTTATTTGTTCTCTTTCTCCTCACCCCTTGTGCTGATTCTCGTCTCCAGGGCCGGCTGTGGCCCCTCGAGGTATTTCCCAGTGTCAGAGAAGGCTCTCCCATACAAGGCACCCACGGCCTCCTGACTTAGCCCTTGAATGCCACCCTGGTAAAGAAACAGAGCAGAGGGGACAGGAAATAACTCTGTGCACCTTCTACCTCCAGAAGGGTAATCCCTTGACTTTGGGCCCTCCAGACCTGGCTTTGCCAGGACCAGCCACGTGTCCTTGGGCAGGTCAGCAAGACTCAGAATATCTACCTTCGGGGGCGTGGTGAGGTTGACACTTTACACCACCTGTCCACGCTCGGGGCCTGGCCCCCACTTTCTCTCGTCGACAGACGCCTGGTCTTCTCCCATTCTTTCATCGGGTGGCCTCTGTTGTCCCCGCCACATCTGCGCTCATGATGCCTGTCGGGTCCCTTGGGGGAACCGGGGGCAGGAGCTAGACCTCACGTAACACTCGTGGTTAGTTGAGGCCCGTGCCAGGGGCCGTCTGTCCAGAGCATCTGGGGAGATTGTCACAGCCACTCTGAGGCGGCTGCCGTGACGCCCGTCCTAGAAACGAGAGGGCGGAAGCCCGGAGAGGTGCAGGGGCCTGCCGAGGGCCACGCGGCTGGTGGACCTGGGCTCATACACTGTCCTCTGCCCGGTCTCCCGCTCTCTAGTACCACGCTCTGGGGCTCCTGTACCACGTGCGGAAGAGCGACCGCCTGGCCGTCAGTAAGATGATCAGCAAGTTCACCCGGCACGGCCTCAAGTCCCCCTTCGCCTACTGCATGATGATCCGCGTGGCCAGCAAACAGCTGGAGGAAGAAGATGGCAGGTACTGGCCCCAGCCTCCCTGGGTCGGACGATGCCTTCTTCAGTGCGGGGCCACCCCCAGCTTCTTGCCACCGTGTCGTTTTGTAGCCGCGACAGCCCGCTGTTCGACTTCATTGAGAGCTGCTTGCGCAACAAGCACGAGATGGTGGTGTACGAAGCCGCCTCGGCCATCGTCAACCTGCCCGGCTGCAGCGCCAAAGAGCTGGCCCCGGCGGTGTCAGGTGACACGCGCACCTCCCCTCGCCCCCGCCCCACTCCCACCCCCACCCATTCGGGCCTGCTGGGCTCCGGGCCCTGGGCTGGGCGTTGGAGGGACGAAAGAAAAGAAAATGCCGTCAGATGATAGGCCATGGCGGGTGTTAAGAAAAGGCATCGGAACCTAGAAAGTACCAGCTTGGTGCCAGGGTCTCGCGCATTCGTTGTGTTTGGGTCCTGTGGGTTCCATCGTCGCATGAAAGAGGCTGGGGCTCCGGCGGGAGGCAGAGGTGGGGTTCGGATCCATTCTGCAGCCCGCTGGGCTGGCCAGTGATGGCAGGAGGCCCTGGTGGAAGAACCCAGAACTTATGAAACCAGGACACGCTCGCTAGGGGCCAAGCAGTCTCGGGCCAAGGAGAAGGCAGTTCAGAGGGGCCATTCAGAGCCGGGATACCGGAGCCCGATAGCCTGGGTGCCAGTCCTGGCTTCCCTGCAGCCCAAGCACAGGGAGGGCTCTGCCGACCTGCAGCCGTGGATCGTAGGAACCAGGGCAGCTGTCTGAGGCAGGACCGAGGTAGTTCTTCAGGATTCCGTACACGCCCCAGGAGACAGGAGCAGAGCTTTACTTCGGGTTAATGGGCTCAGGCTTCAGGTGTGGGCAGTCCTGGATTTGAATCCCGGTTCTGCCATTTACTGGTAGCTGGTGCAGAGTTACGGGAGTAGTTTTACCCCGTGGGCCTCAGTCTTCGCATCTGTGAAACAGGGATCATAGTACTAGCTCCCTCGTGGGGTTGTGAGACATCAGTGAGATGGGGCACCACGGCTGCTTAGCACAGCGTCTGGTGCAGAGCGGGCGCTCGGTGAGCAGTGGCTGCCATTCATGGGACCCACCGGGCTCTCGTAAGCATATTGAAGGCTCTCTGCTTATGAGCTCTTTTCCTTGGCTGGGGTGAGGGTGACAGCAGGGAAAGGAGCCGAGCGGAGGGTTTGGGTCCGAGCAGCCCTCACATTCCCCCGCCCCCGCCTGGTGCCTTGCCTGTCCCTTCCCTGGAGGCCAGAGCTGCCCCAGCTGCCAAGCGGCGAGGGAAGCCTGACACTCGCATGTCTCCCTGCACAGTGCTCCAGCTCTTCTGCAGCTCCCCCAAGGCCGCTCTCCGCTATGCTGCTGTCCGCACCCTCAATAAGGTGAGAGCTTAGGGGTGGGCACGAGGAGAGCCTGGCCTTCTGAGGGGGTTGGGGAGGTGGCCTGATCCCAGCTGGAGGCGCCTCGGGGCCTGTACTGAAGCTGCAGCACTGATCACGGTTGCTTTCCGCAAGATGGTGCGGTGAGCCCAGCCTAAGGGCCTCCGCGCAGGCCGGAGCCATCCAGCGGAATGACAGAAGTCCCTTTGTATCTCTGTTCTGTTCTCCCAAAACAGGTGGCCATGAAGCACCCGTCAGCAGTGACCGCCTGCAATCTGGACCTGGAGAACTTGGTTACAGATTCAAACCGCAGCATCGCGACGCTGGCCATCACCACGCTCCTCAAGACCGGCAGCGAGAGCAGCATCGACCGCCTCATGAAGCAGATCTCGTCCTTCATGTCGGAGATCTCGGATGAGTTCAAGGTGCCCGGTTAGGCCTGCAACACCCACCGTGCCCGGCGTGCGGGAGCTGCTCTGTGCCCGCCGCCCCACGCTCCCCGGGCCGGGAGGGACCTGGGGCTGCCCGGGCCTGAGGACTCGGTGGAAGAGGTGGCGCATCGCCCTTCACGGGGCTTGGCCTTGGGAGACGTGCACGTCCAGCCTGGGGGTCTCTGTCCGTGTTGTTCCTTCGTGAGGCCAGGTGGCAGGGCATGGGTGAGGGCTGAGAGAGCAAACGTTGTAGAGGTCTCCGGATTTCTGGTGTGGGCTGATGGCGGTGCTGTTGATCAGCTGGGGGAAGGAGGGTCGTCAGGTCCTGGGTGAGGGGAGCCGGCAGGTGAGGCCGGTGATCGCGGGCGTGTTGAGTGGGCAGTGCCGTGGGTCCAAGGTGGAGTTGGCTGGTAGACGTTTGCAAATGCTGGTCTTGAGCTCAGACTCCAGGCAAGGGTTTGGGAGTGAGTGGCGTGGCAGAGGCGGGATAAGACCGCGGGAGGAGGTGGGACGCCGAGGAGGCTGTGTGCAGAGGGCAGAGGGCCCCAGGCGAGGTGCAGGGGGAGCCCGAGCGGCCGGGGTGGGGTCCTGGAGGTGGAGGTGGGAGGAGAAGCAGAGCGCACAGGCTGGACGGGGGCCCATGGACCTCGCTTGAGGCCTGAGTAGAAGAGCGGAGTTGGGGACCCGGCGTCTGGGCCTGGGGCCGTGGGGACTGCTGTGCCTGCTGCCCTCCTCGGCTGGGCTCGGGGTCACGTGCTCCCTGCGGGTCAGAGAGGCAGTTCCTCTCACCTCCGTGCCCTCCGGGGTCGGGGCCTGGCTGAGCCGCAGGGAGGACTTGGCTGCCACTTAGTGACCTAGGTGACTCAAGCCTGGTGGCCGCGGCTGCTGCTCACACGTGTCTGTTTGACTCAGGTGGTGGTGGTCCAGGCCATCAGTGCCCTGTGTCAGAAGTACCCTCGCAAGCACGCGGTGCTCATGAACTTCCTGTTCACCATGCTGCGGGAAGAGGTAAGAGCAGCCCCTCGGGGCACGCCGGGTCTCCTGGTGCAGGGAGTGACCTGGTGCGAGCCCCCCTCTCAGTTTGCAGCCGGGAGCCCCCTCTGGGAGGGCGTGCAGATCAGCCCGTGAGCCAAGTTTGTTTCTCGGTGCCTGCGGACCTGACGATACAAACCAGCAGCGAGTGCTAGCGATTACAGTGATAACTAATGACTTACCACCCTGGCTCTGAAGGCACAGCAGCAGATGCCCTGAGGCGATGCTTTGTGCCGCGGCAGGAAGACCCGTGCTCTCCACTGGCATCTAGTGTAGAGGTTTCCTGGGCCTTTCCGGGACCTCCAGGGTGGTTTCTTCTCCAGTTGATGTTAATAAGCTGACGCGGGGCTCTGTTTTTGTTTCTCACGCACGTTGGTGATTCACCTGCTACCTTCTTTGAATGTCTGGGCAAAACCAGGCAGTTCAGAGGAGCAGAAGCAAAGGGTTTTTGCAGTAGATTTGGGCCCTAGATAGCTGTGCCCCTTCGGCCCAGCAGAGTGGCCCTTGGGCCAAGGAGCCCTTGGCTCGGGTGTGGTCGGGTCTCCTGAGACATCAGAGGCGGGAGGCGCGGAGGCCCAGGGAGCCCCAGCTAGTGGGTCCAGCCCTCAGGAGACACCACACGGCATACACAGTGCCCTCCGCCCAGCAAGTCTTGTCAGACATCGTTTTCTCCCTTTAAAAATCGGGGCATCTGGGCGGCTCAGTTAAGCGTCTGACTCTTGACTTCGGCTCAGGTCCACGACCCCAAGGTCCTGGGATCGAGTCCCAGGTCTGGTGCTCTCCCCTGCTCGCGCTCTCTTCTCTCTCTAAAATAAAAGAAAAAGTTCTCAACAAGACACAGAACGTTTTAGCTCTGGAGGGGCCCCAGCGAGCGTCCGGTCCAGGCCTTACGTTTCGCACGAGAATAAGGTAGAGCCCAGACAGCCAGGCCCCTTCCGTCCCTGCTCCGTCGGCACGGCCATCCTCCCTGGTTCTGGTGAGGTGCCGGGCCTCGCAGCTCATTTCCGGAGAGGGCGGCCTCCTCACTGAGCCCGGCCGTCCCTCCGCAGGGCGGCTTCGAGTACAAACGGGCCATCGTGGACTGCATCATCAGCATCATTGAGGAGAACACGGAGAGCAAGGAGACCGGGCTGTCCCACCTGTGCGAGTTCATCGAGGACTGCGAGTTCACCGTCCTGGCCACCCGCATCCTGCACCTGCTGGGCCAGGAGGGGCCCAAGACCAGCCACCCCTCCAAGTACATCCGCTTCATCTATAACCGCGTGGTCTTGGAGCACGAGGAGGTCCGGGCAGGTGGGTCCGAGCCGGGGCTGGTGACCCGCACGGGGACCGGCGCCCCAGCCTCACGAGCTCCAGGGGAAGGACCTTAGATGCTGGCGTGTCACCCAGTTCCGTGGTTCCTTAGCTCGTGTTCGTATTACGGAGTTTTGATTTTTGGTTTTTAACTTTTGCTATATGTTGGTGTTTACCTTTTTCTCTCTTGCTTTTTTTTTTTTAAGTGTTTTGCTTTTTTTTAGACAGCTGTATTGAGATAAGAATTCACATTCTGTAAAATTCACTCTTGAACGAGTATACAGTTCAATGTGCAACCATCGTATTCTTAATTTTTAAACTTACTGTTCTGCTCAGGCCCCCACTGGACAGATTTTTCCTCTTTCAGCCACTGATGTTCATTAAGTAGTCGTTCGTTTTCTCATGTATATAATCTAAGGGCTAACTGTGAATTGAGGCCATTTGGGTACAGAAGCTGAGAGGCCTATGTGTGTGTCTGGCTTCCATGGCCACTTCGTGGTCAAGGCTGAAATGGCTCCTGGGACCCAAGAATGGGGCTGCCTTCTCCTTGAAATGGATGAGGGGGTTGAGGCCCACTGGAGGGCCCCCTAGGGCCACTCACTGCATTGCTGGTCATTTGGGGCCTCTAGGCTCGGGACTGCTTGGCTCTAGGCCTCTCCTGCGCAAAGACTCACCCCAAGTGCCGCCAGTGCCCAAGCCGCAAGCCATCAGGTGGGTTAAGTAAGTTTTATTTGCTTCATAAACACAGGCGCTGTGAGTGCTCTGGCCAAGTTTGGAGCCCAGAATGAGGAGATGTTACCCAGTATCTTGGTGTTGCTGAAGAGGTGAGTTACAGGCAAGGGGTCCCTGATGGGTGACAGGGGTCCCTGGGGGAGAGGGTATGCTACAGTGGATTGTAGGGGGAAAAATAGAAAATGTAGTAAAGCATGAAAAAATACCGTGCGAACAGCCCTCCACCTGGGCATGACTTTTGTTGAGTTCTTTTCTACCTTTTTTTTGGAGTTATTTTCTTTTTTTTAAAAATGGCTTTATTGCCACAGTTTGCGAGCCATACAGTTCACCCATTTAAACTGTCCAAGGGCTGCCTGGGGGGCTCAGTCAGTTGAGCGTCTGACTCTTTTTTTTTTTTTAATGTTTTTATTTATTTGTGAGAGGGAGAGAGAGAGACAACGTAAGCAGAGGAGGGTCGGAGAGGGAGATACAGAATCTGAAACAGGCTCCAGGCCCACGAACCGTGAGATCATGACCTGAGCTGAATTTGGACGCTTAACCAACTGAGCCACACTGAGCGTCTGACTCTTAATTTCGGCTCAGTTCATGATCCCAGGGTCGTGGGATTGAGCTTCCCATCAGGCTGTACGCTGAGCGTGGAGCCTGCTTCAGATTCTGTCTCTCCTTCTGCCCCTCGTCCCCACTCACTCTCTAAAATAAAAATTCTGGGGCGTGTAGGTGGCTCAGTCGGTTAAGTGTCCACTTTGGCTCAGGTCATAATCTCATGGTTTGTGAGTTTAAGCCCTGCATCAGGCTCTGTGCTGACGGCTCGGAGCTGGAGGCTGCTTCGGATTCTGTGTCTCCCTCTCTCTGTCCCTTCCCCTGTTCATGCTCTGTCTCTGTCTCGCTCTCAAAAATAACGTTAAAAAAAAATTTTGTTTAAGTAATAAAGAAAAATCCTATATCCATGAGAAGTCACTGCCCTCTCCCCAATACCTCCTTCCCCCAGCCCTAGACAGCCACTCATCTACTTTCTGTCCCAGTGCGTTTGTCCATTCTGGTCATTTCTTACAAATGCAGTCATACAGCCTTTCCGGTGTCTGGCTTCTCCGTGATGTGTTTTTCAACAGTCGTCCGTGCTGCAGCATATACCGGGACTCCCTTCCTTTTTATGGCCAAATAATTCATTGCACGAGCACACCACGTTTTCGCTCTTCGCCTCCCAACAGACTTGGGTTGGTCTGCACTTCTTGGCTCTCATGAGCCCTGCTGTTGTAAATGTTCACGTACAAGTTTCTGTGTGACGTATGCCGCCAGTTCTCATGAGGAGACACCTAGCAGTGCAAGTGTGGGGTCATAGTAAATTCTTCTCTGACCTCTACTGCCGGATGTAGGAGAGCACCTCCTTCACTGGGTGGGCTTTAGGGAGTGGGCCTGGCGAAGATGAATATGGGCACCTCTTAGGTAATCTGCTGGCATTTTATAGGCCCCTCCTTGCGTTTGATGCCTGGATCCTACATCCGGGGACTAAGCTTCAAGGACTTGCTTCCCCTTACTGCCCTCTAATAAAACCTTGCAGTGTCCCTCCCGCCTGCCCCTGTGGGGCCCAGTCAAGGTTACCTTGGGTTCCCGGGGCCCCCGGAAGGCTCAGTCGGTTAAGCGTCCCCATTCAGCTCGGGTCATGATCTTGTGGTTCGTGGTTTCAAGCCCCACATCTGTGTTGACAGTACAGAGCCTGCTTGGGACCTCTGTCCCCTGTCTCTCTGCCCCTCTCCCATTTGTGGGTGCGCACACTCTCTCTGTCTCTCAAAAATGAATGAACATAAAAAAAAAAAAGATGAGAACAAACTGAGAACTGATGGGTGTGGGGGGAGGGGGGATGGGCATGGAGGAGGGCACTTGTGGGGATGAGCAATGGGTGTTATGTGGAAACCAACTTGACAATAAACTATTCTTAAAAAAATAAATAAATAAAAAAAACACAAGATTACCATGAGTTCTGGCTGCAGGTGTGTGATGGATGACGACAATGAAGTAAGGGACCGAGCCACTTTCTATCTCAATGTCCTGGAGCAGAAGCAGAAGGCCCTCAATGCAGGCTACATCCTAAATGGTGAGTCTCCCTGGCTGTCTTTGACGAGGCCCCGGCCCAGAGCTGTGACCCTTCTCCCCGCTCAGAGCAGGCGCCCCTCCCTGGATGGGGGAAGTCTGAGGCCAGGCGCTTCGGGCTGGGCTTCCATGGCAACTTCATGGCATCACCGTGACCTCAGGAAACCTCGACTCCTGCGGCTCACACCAGCGTGGGTGGAAACAGCTCAGTGAATTGAAACCCTAGTCAGTGATAAAACTCTCCCTTTGCACGGTACTTTACGTAAGTCACTCTTGGGTACATGTCACCATACCAGCCCCGTGAAGGAGGATGTGGATGAGTGGTTTCCGCAGTGGTCTAGCGTCCCCCGACCCTAGGGCCGCAGCCTGCCGTGGGGGGTCCCTGTGCTGCCCTGTGCTGCTCGCTCGGTCGTGCCCTCAGGCAGTGCCTCTGTCCCGCTGGCCTCTAGGGCTGACCGTTTCCATCCCTGGTCTGGAGAGGGCTCTGCAGCAGTACACTCTAGAACCGTCGGAGAAACCTTTTGACCTCAGGTCTGTGCCCCTGGCCACCGCGCCCGTGGCAGAGCAGAGAACAGGTGAGTGGCGTCTGCGCTCCTTTGAGAGGCCTGCACGTCCAGGCGTCTGTCGGAGGGCGGGGGCCTTGGACCAAGGGGACGGGGTAAGCCTTCCTCCAGCGGGCTCCAGGACGCGGGGACGCGTGCGCACAAACACCCCCGCAAGCGGTCACCCTCCCTCGGGGGGTTGAAGGTTACAGTCCCTAAGTAACAGCACTGGGGTTAGCGCACACTGCCCCGTCGCTGGAGTCGTTGGTCACCCTGTGTGTTTGCTCTTGCAGAAAGTACCCCCATCACGGCCGCCAAGCAGCCGGAGAAAGTGGCGGCCACGCGGCAAGAGATCTTCCAGGGTGAGGAGCAACGCTTTGCGGGGCTCTCGGGGACCTGGGCGTGGCCTCCTCAGCTTCGGGGGCGGGGGGGGGGGGGGTCGTCGCTCTCCTCAGGGGAATCAGGAGAGATCTAATCACCGACAGTTCTCTTAAGTGCAGAGTCCTGAGAGTACTTTAGTCAACACATTTGACCCCCGGGTGGAAGTTACCCGGTCCATTTGGTATTGGAGGAATCGGAAGTTCAGAGAAAGTGCTCTGCCTAAGGTTGCACAGCAAGAAAGTCCAGGGGCTGGAATTAAGATCCACATCAAGCCGGCTCGACTCTGCCGCTCGGCCTTGGTTTGAGGGCTCAGGTCCCTGGAGCGCAGGCTGCTACCTGATGTCAGATTCAGCACAGTTGGGGACCAAAGACGCTGGTTCTTTTCCTTGGGTTCCACAGGCCTTCAGTCCACGTTCTTTGGTAAGGTCTTACACGGGTGTTTGTCCCTCTGGCCTCGCATCTTTTTAAGGGCAGAGGCTGCGTATCTAACTACAGACTGTGTCGCCTCCTGAATTCCCACCATGAAGGACCAGCACGTGCCCCTCGTCCTTCGTGGAGAATCTCCTGTGCTCATGGCTTCTCCAGCTCTTGTCTTCTCTCTAGTTCTGTGTGGTTCTTCGCAGGTTCTGTCCTTGATCTTCTCCGTTGTAGTACCTAGCACGGCTCCTGCCTTCCTCACAGTGAGCTCCCAGTAATTGTTGAATTAAATTAAATCCTCCACCACCACCCGCACTGGGGCAGCTGGGTGACTCGGTTAAGCATCAGACTCTTTATTTCGGCTCAGGTCATGATCTCACAGTTCATGAGAATAAACTATAAAAATTAATTAAGTCCCCCCACCCCCACCCCTGCACTCTGTCCCATTCGAGAATCCTATCTTCTATCAACATCTCTTTCAGACTGAGCAAAATCTGAATCCTGAGCTTACTGGGATTGCTCTAACCCAAAACTTTTCCTTCTGTATCACTTCCCCTTTGCTGTTCTCACAAATCACCGCAAAGTCATTGCCTTAGGCAGCACGTTTATGATCTTACAATTGTGCGGGCAGAGGCCCAAAACGGGTTTCACTGGATTGGCGGTGCTGAGCTCCCTCTGGAGGCGCTAGGGGAGAATCAGGTCTTTGCTCTTTCAAGTTTCCGGAGGACTCCATTCCTCTCCTGGTGACCCTTTCCTCCGCCGTCTCGCTAGCAGCACGGCCTCTTCAAATCTGACTCTGAGCCTTCCACCTCCTTCTTATAAGGACCTTGGGGCTCCCAGATAATCCAGGATAATCTCCCCATCTCAGGATCCAATTTAATCGTATCTGCAAAGTCCCTTTTACCACGAGATGTAACGCACTTGCAGTTCTGGGAATTAGCTCGTGCATATCTTGGGGCTGCCGTTCTGCCACAGCTTCCAAGGAAGTCTCCTTTTAGGCCTCTAAGAGGGTATCAATTTCATCTTTAAGCAGTCTTCCAAGGCCTACCGTTTATTGATCACCTGTTCAGTTTCAGAAGCCTTGCTAGATCCTGACATTTATTGCCTCGCTTATCTTCCCAACAGTCCTGTGGACAAGATTACTGTATCTATTCTATTGGTGAAGAGTTGGGAACTCAGAGGCATTAACTGATAGCTTCTAGCAGAATCTCCTGGGGTAGTTAAGTGTCAGATCTAGAAACTTGATACCCAGTGAAATAAATGCCCACGGGAAAGCACTCTGGTGGCCAGTGATCATGATGGCCCAGAAGTGCCTCCTGATCTCTGAGCTCTTTCTGGGCGGGTCACTGCCTGCACGTTCACCGGATGGAGTCCTGCAGGCGGCAGGGGGCTGCAGGGGTCACAGAGCCTGACTCTTCGTGGGGAGAGAAAGCCAAAGAATAATAATAATAATGCCTACCTTCTGTCTCTATCAGTGAAACGTTGAATGGAGTACCTACTACGTTCAGGGCAAGATACCAGATCCCTGGCCTCAGGGCACAATTTCTGTCCTTAGAGAGTTCTGTTCAATTAAGAATCTTAGAGCAGTGGTCTGCAAGTACGCCTGGTCCCTTACATCAGGATCATCTGAGAATTTCTTCAGAGTGCAGATTCCTGAGTCCCAAACGCAAAGATTCTGATAGAGCACATTTAGGATGGGCCAGGAATCTGAGTTGTTAATCAGCCCCGACCCCCAGGTGATTCTGACACCGGTGATCCACTGAGGAACAGTCGGGAAGAGAGCGGTGGCCGCACGCCATCATAGGCAGACATCGTGTGTAGACGGCTGTCAGATGTCTCCTTCCCCGGGATGGGCCGGGCTGGGGGCCTGCGGGCTACTCGACCCAGCCCAGTGCTGGCACCTGTCTTTGGGGCGTACGGATAGACCTTCCGGGGCGCCCTCAGACCAGCTGAAGTGGTGAATCTGAATGGCCTCCTTACTGGCCTCGGATCTTAACTGACAGATGTGGAGGGTCAGGTCATTCTCTTGCCTGATGCTGTGGCGACGACTTCATCTCATCCTTAGTCTTCCTAGTCTCTACGAATCCTTGCTGAGCTTCTGAAGTTGGGGGAGTCTCCAGGCGGATTAGGCCTCGGCCTTTGGCGATCGCCCAGTCAGTGTCGTGCGGCTTCTGGGAGACAGAAGGGAAGAGAGTGTTCGTGGTGGGTGGTACGTGTGAGGAAAGTTGGCGAGAGGAGAAAGTGATCGGCGTGTCTGGGAAATGGCAGTCAGCTGTCACCGTGTGTACACATCCAGCCATCTCAGTAGGGAAGAGACCTGGAGAATTGGCCCCAGCACGTATTAGAAACCATCCCCGGTTGGTCTGAGAATCGAAAGGCTGAGTGCATGTGTGGCCTGTGGCTTTCAGAGCAGCTGGCGGCGGTGCCAGAGTTCCATGGGCTGGGGCCCCTCTTCAAGTCGTCGCCGGAGCCCGTGGCGCTCACCGAGTCAGAGACCGAGTACGTCATCCGCTGCACCAAACACACCTTCACCGACCACATGGTGTTCCAGGTGAGCAGGGAGGGCTGGGGCTCGGGCCCAGAGAGTGGTCCCACGTGTGATGGCTCGGTAGGTCGGGAGTCCGACCCGATGATCGGTTTTGTCACCAGCTGGCGTGTATCTCGCAGCCTTGACCTGGGACCCCTGTGGCTGCTGTGCGTCGGCATGGGGTCAGGGAGCCTGTGCGGGGGCACCGGGCTCGGAGGGGGGTTGTCCTGCGGGGTGGGGTAGGACCTCTGGCTCTCCTCGCAGCAGGGCTCTGAGCTCGAGCAGTGTCTGAGCCGTCCCTCCCTCCCTGGCCCAGTTTGACTGCACAAACACGCTCAATGACCAGACTCTGGAGAACGTCACGGTGCAGATGGAGCCCACGGAGGCCTATGAGGTGCTGTGCTACGTGCCCGCCCGAAGCCTGCCCTACAACCAGCCTGGGACCTGCTACACGCTGGTGGCGCTGCCCAAGGAAGACCCCACCGCAGGTAAGCCCCCCTCCCGAGCCCACCCTGGTCTCCCGGGAGGCCTTGGGACCCAGACGGGGTGGGCCGGGTGCGCACCAGCTGTTCGTCTCCCACGGGAGCCTCAACCCCTTGATTTTAACCTTGAGGAGAGGAAAGGCCAGGCCCGGGGAACTTGTCACACGTCATCGCGTTTCACCCTCACGGAAGGCCCGTGGGGCTGAGTGCCGCTCCCTCTTCCTAGACGAGGAAGCTGAGACCCAGGTTGACTGACCCCCTGAGTGCATGGGGCTGGGGAGGGGCACAGCCTGGGTCTCTCTGGCGCTCAGCCTGTCCCGTCCCTTCACCATGAACAAGGGAAACATCCCAGCCGCGCTGCTTCCAAGGGACCCACCGGCTGCTGCCCGCAGGCCGTGGACGGTGGACGTGTGACTGTGACATGGGCTTAGCCGTCCGGCAGCGCCCCTGTCGTCCTCTCTCTCCCTCTCCCGGAGGGGACCCCTCAGACCCAGGACTCCTTTGCCCTTTCCCGAGGTGGGGTCTTCTGTCCCGATTTGTGGAGTCAGATGGCCGTTTGTGGGGCTGCTGCTACTGAGAATAGAGCAGAGGCCCGGGGAGCAGGCTGAGGCCGGCCGTCCTGGGGAGGGGGGGCGTCCTGACCATCCAGCCTTTCCTCGCCGCAGTGGCCTGCACATTCAGCTGCATGATGAAGTTCACCGTCAAGGACTGTGACCCCACCACTGGGGAGACCGATGACGAAGGCTATGAAGATGAATATGTGGTAAGAAGCTGGTGTCAGGAGGCTCAGTTTTGTGCCTGAGGCCGCAGCCCGACCCTGTCCAGGAGCTAACAGCTAGACCTGAAGGTTTTCTTGCTGCTTTTAGCTCTTTGAAAGAAACCATTTTTTTAAGTTTGTTTGTTTATTTATTTATTTTACTAGTTTATTGTCAAGTTGGTTTCCATATAACACCCAGTGCTCATCCCCACAAGTGCTCTCCTCTATGCCCATACCCCCCCTCCCCCCCACCCCCATCAGTCCTCGGTCTGTTCCCAGCATTCAAGAGTCTCTCATAGCTTGTCTCCCTCCCCCTCCCCCACCATTTCCCCCCTTCTTCTCCCTCATGGTCTTCTGTTAGCTTCCTATTAATCCTCCTATATGTGCAAACATGGTAGCTGCCCTTTTCTGCCTGACTTATTTCACTCAAGGTCCATCCATGTTGCTACACAGGCCAGATTTCATTCTTTCTCATTGCCATGTAGGATTCCATCGTATAGATAAACCACATCTTCTTGACCCATTCGTCCGTTGATGGACACTTAGGCTCTTTCCATGTTTTGGCTGTTGTGGAGAGTGCTGCTGTGAACATTGGGGTCCATGTGCCCTAGGCATCAGCACTCCTGTGTCCCTTGGGTAAATTCCTAGCAGTGCTATTGCTGGGTCATAGGCGAGTTCTAGTGTTAACTTTTTGAGGAACCCCCACACTGTTTTCCAGAGGGGCTGTACCCGTTTACATTCCCACCAGCAGTGTAGGAGGGTGCCCGTGTCTCCACATCCTTGCCAGCATCCCTCTGATTTGCTCGTTTTAGCCACTCTGACCGGCGTGAGGTGGTATCTCAGTGTGGTTTTGATTTGTATTTCTCTGATGAAGAGGGACGCTGAGCATCGTTTCATGTGTCTGTTGGCCATCTGGATGTCCTCTTTGGAGAAGTGTCTTTTCATATCTTCTGCCCATTTCTTCACCGGATTATTTGAGAAACCGTTTTTAAACTTAAAAGAAGACACACTTTAAGAAACGAAAACTTGGGGCGCCTGGGTGCTCAGTCGGTTAAGCGTCCGCCTTCGGCTCAGGTCATGATCTCACAGTTCGTGGGTTCAAGCCCCACGTCGGGCTCTGTGCTGACAGCTCAGAGCCTGAAGCCTGTTTCAGATTCTGTATCTCCCTCTCTCTGACCCTCCCCTGCTCACGCTGTCTCTCTCTCTCTCAGAAATAAATAACACATTAAAAAAAATTAAGAAACAAACACTTGGGAACTATAAAAACCAAGTATGAACAAACAGGAAAACATTCCTCATGATCCTTGGGAGTGAGTTATTTGGAGGGGTAGGCAGGAGTTACAGAACTGAGGTCATTGTGTATGTTACACATTTTCTGGTTTCCACTTAAAACCATAGTGTAGGGGCACCCAGCTGGCTCAGTCTGAGGAGCATGTGACTCTTGATCATGGGGTCATGAGTTTGAGCCCCATGTTGGATATAGAGATTTGGTTGGTTAAGCATCTGACTCTAGCTCCAGTAATCATCGTGCAGTTAGTGGATTCAAGCCCTGTTGGCAAAGAGCCCACTTCGGATCCTCTCTGTCTGTCTCTCCCTCTGCCCCTCCCTTGCCCCTCCCCTACTTCCATGCTTTCTCAAAAATAATTTTTCTCAAAAATAAACAAATGTTTGGGGCGCCTGGGGGGCTCAGTCGGTTAGACGTCCGACTTCGGCTCAGGTCATGATCTCACGGTTCGTGGGTTCGAGTCCTGCGTCGGGCACTGTGCTGACAGCTCAGAGCCTGGGGCTGCTTCAGATTCTGTGTCTCCCTCTCTCTCTCTCTCTGACCCTCCCCTGCTCATGCTGTCTGTCTCTCAGAAATAAATAAAACATTTTAAAAATAAAATAAACAAACGTTTAAAAAAGAAGGCTTCGGGGGAGATGAGCAGTGAGTTCAGAGCAGAGGCCCAGAGGTGTGCAGACCAGGAGCTCACTTCCCTGGAGGTGCGTGCCTACCTTCCACTTCTGTCTCCCCAGCTGGAAGATCTGGAAGTCACTGTCGCTGATCACATCCAAAAGGTCCTGAAGCTGAACTTTGAGGCAGCCTGGGACGAGGTAGGGGACGAGTTTGAGAAGGAAGAGACATTCACCTTGTCTACCATCAAGACCCTTGAAGGTAAAATCCTTGTGTGCCCTCCCCTTTCATCCCTCCCAGCTTTCGCTCCCCAGGGAGCCAAGGCCATGGCTCGAGCACATACCTCTTAGAGGGGCACCTGGCTGGCTCAGTCAGAGGAGCATGCATCTCTTGATCCTGGGGTTGTGAGTTTGAGCCCCAGGCTGGGTGTAGAGATTACTAACTAAACAAACTAAAAAAGGGGGTGCCTCTGGGTGGTTCAGTCAGTTAAACATCTGACTTCAGATCAGGTCATTATCTTGCGGTTCATGAGTTCAAGTCCCATGTCGGGGTCTCTGCTGTCAGCTCAGAGCCTACTTCAGACCCTCTGGCCCCCTCTCTCTGCCCCTCCCCTGTTCGTTCTCTCTCTGTTTCGCAATAAATAAATAAGCTTTAAAAAAAAAAAAGCCCTTTAGAGCAGGCTCTGGGGATGGGGCAGTAGCAGTGACACAAAAAGGGAACGAGGTGTGGCTTGACGATGCCGGGGTCCCTCCCTACAGAGGCTGTGGGCAACATCGTCAAGTTCCTGGGAATGCACCCTTGTGAGAGGTCGGACAAAGTGCCGGATAACAAGAACACCCACACACTGCTCCTGGCTGGTAAGCAGCGTTTGGCAGGGTTGGGGGGCTGGGTGGCTCCCGGGCTGAGGGCAGCCACTGCGAACACAGGGATTCAAATTCACAGCGTTGAAAATTTACAAAGTTAAAAAAGCCCAGCAGTGTGGGGCGCCTGGGGGGCTCAGTCAGTTAAGCACCTGACCTTGGCTCAGGTCATGATCTCACGGCTCGTGGGTTTGAGCCCCACAGTGGGGGAGGGGGATAGAGATTACGGTAAAAATAGAGTTTCCTCTTTTTCTTTTTTTAATTGAGGTGAGATGTACATAAAGTAAAATTTTGCCATTTCAACGTCAGGTGCACAGTTCAGTGGCATTACGTACATCCGCGTTATTGCACGGTTGTCAACACCATCCGTCCCCAGGACTTTACCGTCCCAAAGCGAATACTCATACTTTTTTGTAGCTTGTACCACATTTTATAGAATCCACCTGTACCAATGACCGTTTAGAAGATTCCAGGCTTTTGCTGTGACAAACAGTGCTGCAGTGAATAACCACACACTACACACAGACACACAGACTTTATGTTGTATGTGTGCCCGAAGGGGGTCTATAGGAAAACTTCCCAAGGTGTTCCCAGGGTAAAGCACATTTCTCATTTTGATAAAAATTTCCAGTTGCCTTCCAGGCAGTTCCAGGGCCTGTATACCTTCTCTTCCACACTGGACAGCACAGTATATGTTACCAGTACTGTACACGGTACATTATCACATCATTAGCAAATGATTTCTTGCAGTCTGGGTGAAAAATGGCATTTTAGTGTCATTCTTCTTTTACATTTCTTACATCTCGAATGAAGTTCAGTGTCTGAGATGCGTGTGCCATTTGTATTTTTTTTCCCTGTGAATTATTTCCACATCCTTTCTCTAATTTTCTACTGGGTTGGTTGGTCTTCTCTAATAAGAAGTCAACATGGAAATTTTCAGCCATTCTCAGAAACCGAATAGTGTCATGAACCCTCATGTGCTTATCTTCCAGCTTCAACAACTAACAGCATCTATACCGCTCCTCATTCTACTCCCCGCCCCAGGTTAAAGAAAATTCCAGACATAGCATTTTGTTTGTAAATGTCTCTAGATCTGGATGTCGCTAAAGCCTTTAGTTTTTTTGTTTTAATTTTTTTTAAGTTTTTAAATTTATTTCTGAGAGAGAGACGTTAGCAGGGGAGGGTCAGAGAGAGAGGGAGACACAGAATCTAAAGACAGACTCCAGGCTCTGAGCTGTCAGCACAGAGCCGGATGTGGGGCTCGAACCCACTAGCTGTGAGATTGTGACCTGAGCTGAAGCCGGATGCTTAACTGACTGAGCTACCCAGGCTCCCTTAAAGCCTTTGTTTAAAGGCGTGGGGAAGGGGCGCCTAGGTGACTTAGTTAAGCGTCCGACTTCCGGTCAGATCATGATCTCAGGTCATGATCTCACGGTTTGTGAGCCCCATGTGGGAGACGCTTTGGATCCTCTGTCTCCCTCTCTCTCTGCCCCTCCCCTTCCAGAGCGTGCACTCTCTCGCTCTCAAAAATGATAAACATTTAAATAAATAAGTGAATTTAAAAATAAAATAAATCCATAAAGGGGTGAGGGCAATACAATCGTCACACCCAGAACAACGAACAGAAGCAGCGGGGGATTTTCGCTCCCTTCCGAGTGTTTATAAACAGGGTTGGGACGCAGCTCTGCTTCAGTGCCCTGCTCACAGCTGACGGACCCCAGGCAAAGCATTTCCGGCCGCACTGAAGCCACCCAGTCCCCCGGGTCTGGCAGACACCTGCTGTGCGGTTCTGTCACGGAGGGGCTGTCCCTTCACAGGTGCTCTCAGACTTAGCCAACACGCAGGGAGAGCCTCGTACGTCCGTTAACTCATTCGTGCCTGGCAGAAGCTTGCACAGCGGTCCGCGTGGTGATCTCCTTACTCTGTAATCGGCAGTCCTGTGGCCCAGCGAGGTGACCTCGCTCAGGGCTCTCAGCCCAGCTCCCACTCCCTGCAGCACAGCTGCCGAGGTCGGTTGCCGTCAGCCGAGCCACCGCAGCCCGCTTCGGCCTCCACACCTGCGCTTTCCCCCCTCCAGGTGTGTTCCGGGGGGGTCACGACATCCTGGTGCGCTCCCGGCTCCTGCTCTTGGACACGGTGACGATGCAGGTGACCGCCAGGGGGTCGGAGGAGCTGCCGGTAGACATCATCTTGGCGTCTGTGGGCTAAGAGGCCAGCCCGCGCGGGCCCCTCCTCCCCGCTTCCCCCCAGCACGACGCAGAAGCCACGCCTTCGCCCTGACGCACTGGAAACTCCTTCCGAAGTCTTCTGTATTCAAAAACAGGAATCACTGAAAAAAAAATTTTGTTTTTTAAATTTAACCCCTGCTCCAGGACTCCTCGGGGGTAGCTTTTTTTCTTTTTTAAAATAGGGGATGATTTTAGCTGGTCCTAGCGCCTGCTGCCGTCAGGGTGGGGGCATCGCAGATGGATAAAACGCACCTCCTCCTGAATCTGTCCCCAAGGAAACCGTCTTAGCCCTATAAATAAATCCGCATGTATTTATTGAATGACTACTTCTGCAGACTCATGCTTAAGGGCTCCCCTTTCCCCCGCTGAGCCTCCCCCGGGAACACCTCTGGCCCCTTCACTCCCACAGCCTTTGGGCTCCTGCACTTAACCTGGGGGCCAGACTGCCCTCACTCCCCTCCATGCAAGCGGCAGGAGCGAGAGCTGAGGGGCCCTTGCTGAGGGGTGACAGCAGGCACTGAGGTCACGCACCTGTACTTGCGTCCTCGCCCCCCCCCCAGATGCTGCATGGAGGCCGCGGGGGGTGGGGGGGTCACTTGGGCAGCACCTAGCATGAGGCTTGAGGTGGGGTGTGCACTGGGCCTTGCCTGCTCCCAATTCGGTGAGCGCACCGAGGACAACAGCCCTCGGGGGGCACTCGCTGCTCCCTGGTTCCCGTCCCAACGGAGCAGGCTCAGAGGCCTGCTTTTGAAAAGTCCAGTCACGTGGCTTTGCTAATTTCATGGCCAAAATAGGCCTGCAAAGCCTGTTTTTGGAAATCTAGGGGCGCCTGGGTGGCTCAGTCGGTTAAGCCTCCCACCTCGGCTCAGGTCATGATCTCACATGGTTAGGAGGTTCGAGCCCCGCATAGAGCCCGGAGCCTGCTTCAGATTCTGCATCTCCTCCTCTCTCTGCCCCTCCTCCACTCGCGCTGTCTCTCTCTCTCTCTCTCTCTCTCTCTCTTCCTCAAAAGTAAACATTGGGGCGCCTGGGTGGCTTAGTCGGTTAAGCGTCTGACTTCAGCTCAGGTCATGATCTCACGGTTCGTGGGTTCGAGCCCCGCGTCGGGCTCTGTGCTGACTGCCAGCTCGGAGCCTGGAGCTGCCTCAGATTCTGTGTCTCCCTCTCTCCCTGACCCTTCTTTGCTCACGCTGTCTCTCTCTCTCTCTCAGAAATAAATAAAAAACATTAAATTTTTTTAAGTAAATAAACATTTAAAAAAGTTTAAATCTAGGCCTGACCCTTAGGAATTCAGATGGGGGGGGTGAAGGGTCTCGAAGGCCACACTCCGGTGCCTGCCAGTCTGTGAGCCACTTGTATGATTCACCTGTCTCCCTGAGGGCCTCTCGATGTCCGCGCCAAACTCCGAGCCTCAGTGCGAGGTCGGTCAAATGTCGCCTGTTGCCAGCCCTCCAGCGGCCGGCGCCCCATACAGACCGGGGCGCCTCCGGCTCCCGGGCCCCACCCCATGCCTGCGGCTGGCCCTGGGGCTTAACCCCGCAGGGCGTGGGCCTCTACGGAGGGCAGCTGAGCTTCTAGAACCCGCAAGCCGCGAGTCCGCACAGCCCGTCGTAGCCTCCCCGCGGGCTACTGTCAGAAGACGCAGACCGCGGGGACGCCGCGGGAACGTGGGGGCGGGGCTAGGCGCCGGCGCCGGGGGCGGGGCTGACCCCGCTGGGGGGCGGGGCCTGACGCCGGGGACGCCGGCCCGCTGAGTCTGAGCGCCCGCGGGCGCAGAGCGTCGCTGACCGCCTAGCGGAGGTGGACGGGAGGCGCGGCGGGGCGGGCGGGAGGTGGACGGGAGGCGCGGCGGGGCGGGCGGGAGGCGGACGGGAGGCTCGGAGGCTCGGGCCGAGGTGGACGGGGGGCGAGGCGTCGCGGGCTGAGGTGGACGCGGGGCGGGCCGAGGCGGACGGGAGGCTCGGAGGCTCGGGCCGAGGTGGACGCGGGGCGGGCCGAGGCGGACGGGAGGCGGGGCGGGCCGAGGCGGACGGGAGGCGAGGAGGCGCGGGCCGAGGCGGACGGGAGGCGAGGAGGCGCGGGCCGAGGTGGACGCGGGGCGGGCCGAGGCGGACGGGAGGCGGGGCGGGCCGAGGCGGACGCGGGGCGGGCCGAGGCGGACGGGAGGCGAGGCGGGCGGAGGCGGACGTGGGGCGAGGTGAGGTGAGGCGGGACGGCCGGGGGCGCGGGGCCCCTGGACCTGGGGCGCAGGCCGCCGTCCAGGCGGGCTAGCGGGCGGGAGCCCCGGGCCGCTGCCCTGTGGGGGGAGGAGGAGCGGGGCCGCGAAGGGTCCCGCGGAGGAAGTGGCCCCGGCAGCGCCCTGCCCCCCTCCAGCGCCCCCTCCCCCCCGCAGTGTGAGTTTCGGCCGCACGGCTGAGCTGAAGGATGGCCCCTGGCGGGGGAGGGGGCGCGTCAGGCCGCCCAGCGTGCCGGCGGTGTGGACAGACGTGGGCTCTCGTCTGCAGGGTGTGCGAGGCCTCGCAGGACGATGTGCGGCCGAACCTCCTGCCACCTGCCCAGAGACGTGCTCGCGAGAGCGTGCGCCTATCGCGACCGGCAGGGCCGGGAGCGGCTCCCCGAGTGGAAGGACCCCGACAAGTACTGCCCCTCGTACAACACGAGCCCTCAGTCCGACAGCCCCGTGCTCCTGTCGCGAGTGCACTTCGAGAAGGTAACCAGCTTCGGCCCCGCACCGGGCGGCTCACCTGGGTTTGACCTTGAATTTGAAAACCAGCCTCCGCTCATGTAGTCTGATCCCCAGCCGAGAACCACTCTGGACCTCACTTGTGAGAAGTTGTATCCGTTTTTTCTTCTCTTAGCAAGAGGATTCCATGTTTATTCTTCAGGCTCGGTGGAAGGCTAGTCATGATGCATGCCAAATTGACTTGACCCCCCCCCCCTCCATTTGAATACGTTTTTCTTTCTTTTAAAATTTTTTAATGTTTTATTTATTTCTGAGAGACACACACACACAAAGCGTGAGCAGGGGAGGGGCAGAGAGAGAGGGAGACACAGAATCCGAAGCAGGCTCCAGCCCACAGACGGGGAGATCATGACCTGAGCCAAAGTTGGAAGCCTAACTGACTGAGCCACCCAGGCGCCCTGAATGTGATTTTTAAGATCCCATTGTCACTGATCATCAGGGTCAGTTGAGTGGGGGGGGAAAAAAAAAAAAGGTTTCCATGCCCCTTACCGGCCCTGTTGAACCAGAATCTCTAGGCTGAGGGCAGGATTAAGACTTAACTGATGTGAAACACTTCTGGTGTTTCTTGAACGTTGAAGTTTCTATTTTTTTCTGCTATGTTTTCAGTCTGTTTATGTTTGGTCTTTTACTGAAACTGGAAACAGATGTGTTTGGTTTGGTTCTCTGAAGTTTAATTGCACCTCACTGTTTCTCTAGTATTTACCTGTGTAGTGTTGGAGTGACCAGTAATTCATAATTATGTTTTGGTTCTCTGCTTGATCTCCTGAATGCGTGTGTTCACGTGTGCGTGCATGTGTGTGCCAGTGCTAGCATGTGGTAAGTAAAATGCTTAACTGTAGAAATGAATGGTTTCTTCAGGTCTTAAGCATTTTAAATGCCCTTGAGAGGTTATGAAAAATTATGATTGTTTTCCATTGTGGATATTTATTCTGTTTGACCCCTAATGCGTAAATCACTTTATAAAGTCCATTATACCCTTGCTACTTACTCTTCAGAACGCTTGTGATAATATTGTAGTTAGGATTCATTTCTAGATTATTTGAGGTAAACGGGCACCTGGGTGGCTCAGTTGGTTAATCATCGACTTTGGCTCAGGTCATGATCTCGCGGTTATGGAGTTCCAGCCCCACGTAGGGCTCCTTGCTGACAGTTCAGAGCCTGGAGCCTGCTTCAGATTCTGTGTCTCCCTCTCGCTCTGCTAGCCCCCCCCCTCCCCCCCGCATCGTGTGCGCTCTCTCTGTCTCAGAAATGAAAACTAAAATATTTAGAAGAAATAAGCATACCAAACAGCACTGATCTTTTTTGGTTGAATGAAGCTATTTACATGAAATAGTAAATGGTTTATGCTTGACCCATTTTTACTGGGTGCATACCTCCCTGTTGAAACTGAAAACTTTTTTTTTTTATGAGAGGGAAATAAAAATAAATATCATAGGAGACCTTAACTGGGAAAGGAAAGAATAAAACGTGTCTCAGAAGAAGGCCTAACTTGAAGTGAAAAGAGAGACGGATTAAATGTATAATGAGCCTTATTCTTTTTTAGCCATGGTTCTCTTTATATCAGCTCTTTAAAATTCTAGGATGAACGTTAGCTGGAAGAAAATTTTGTTTTAACAGATCTAAAGAAGTGTAGAGATATTGTGACCTCTGCTGGGCTGCCCGGCCAGTGAGGGGCAGGGGGGGGACTGAAGTTGAAACCACTCTTCTCACTCCAGTGGGTGCCTCCCGCAACTAAGAATGGAGAAGGGGGAGCCCCTAGCAAAAGCAGCCCTCTCTTCCATCAGCAGTATCAATTTCCTGATGGGGTGGTTTAATTCCACATCTCTAATAAATTTGTTACAATCGCTGGGGTTTCCCAATTTTGATAAAATTTGAGGTTCTGTTTGTCTCAGACCTGTAAATTATAAAACAAAATTAGCATCATTTCAGCTGTTCTTTAAACCTTTAAACCTTACCTGCAACGGCCGCCTGCACGTGCATAGATTACAGCATTTGCATTTGAAACCACTGATTTGCAGATAACTTCCTCTTTCATTTACCTACCCCAGCGCTACCAGCTGTTCTGGTCACAAGTCCAAAAGGGCAGAGGAAAAGATGACTAATATTGAGCAGTGTTTTCAGTCGTCTGGCTTCTCAGCCACCTTCTATTTATCGTTCCCAGTAGGGGGCAGCCTCACGTTTAAGTTTGTTTTTCAGTCGTCCGGTGAACACACTAGCATTCCAGGTGGTCCATGGGATTTGGAAGGGTAGGATTTCTCAGCCTCAGCACTGTGAGCATTTCGGGTGGGATAGATCTTTGCTGTGAAAAGCTGCCCTGTGCTTTGCAGAATGGTTAACAGCGTTGCTGGCCTCTCACCCCCAGATTCTTTGTTGTGGGAAGCTGTCCTGTGCCTGGCAGAGTGTTTAGCAGCATTGCTGGCTTCCAGCCACCACATTTCTACCCCCACGATCCTGGTGGTGGGGAAGGGTTGTCAAAATTGCCACATGTTGAGAACCTCAAATTTAGAGTCTTGTTCTCTCTTGCGCATGCCTGATGAGGGACCATTTAGTTGACCATTGGATAATGTTTTCTCATTTATGCTTTGGGTGGGGGGCTCTTCTACTTGGAAGACACATTTGATTCTGGAAAAGAGGATTTACAAAAGCTCAGTTTCCATACATTCGTTCTCTTCCTCCTGTGTCAGGTGAGAGTAACACTTGGGTTTGCATTCTCTGCCCTACTGTAAACTGAAAGAGCGAGGGGCCCCCAGAAAAAGAAAGATGAGACATCGCTTTGGTGACACAAGAGAAGTCATTTTAGGGCCCCGCCTGTTTTCCATGATCCGAAGCCCAAAAGGAGGTGTCAGAATTACAAATACAGAAACCTCCCGTAGTTAAGGATTTTAAGGGGAAAAAAAGGAATGCGAGAACTAACACTCTCTACGAGTCCAGGAAGTGGCCTGACCTTAGCAGGGACAGTAAATCAGGGGTAAAGCTCCCAGTGCAGTTTCAAAAGTAAACAGGTCCTGCGTTCCTTACCTGAAATAACGAGCCCAAGCCCCACCCGGTTCACACACTGCGGGCCGGAGCCTGCCCCGAGCCCCTTCCCCTTGCCCTACGCGTACCTCCGCTTCCTTATAAGGAGCACGCGCTTCATTAAGGTAGCGGAGGACGCATAGGCGTGTTCCCAGAGTGTGCCTGGGCAGCCTCACGTCCCGTTACGTGCAGTGACAAAGCTCCCCTTTCTGAATGTTCATCCTAACCCTAAAATACAGAAACCCGGTCACCAGCCCCCCACCTCCACTTCCCCCCATCTTAGTCTCTCCTCCCATCTTATGTGACGCAAACAGTTTCCTTTGCGTGGCAGCTGCCCCTGGGATAGTCTCTATCTGGAACTCAGCAAGGAGCCACCTCAGCTGGTAGTTCACTTATGCTACCGTTTCTTCTAGGGTAGTCTTTTCCGTACTTGTGTTGCACGCTCATTACTGCTTTTGTTTTTCCTGCCTCTTGGCATACAGTATACCCAGGCTGCCTGTGTCTTCAGAGGGGAAAATATACACGCATACGTATATGTATGTACGCACACACAGTTGATACTCCTTATGAGTAGATTTCATGTTTGCAGATTTGCCTGCTTGCTAAAATTATTTATATTCCCCCAAAATAATACTCATGTTGCTTTTGAAGTTTTTCATTGACGTAGAGAATGGAAAAAATTTCGAGTTACCTGCTGTACACCTTCCCGGCCGACACTGAGTAAGACAGACCTCTACCTTCTTGTTTCACCTCCTCCGCTGCAAACCACTACTCTTCCTACAGTTGCTTTAGGACTGTTTTTTGCATTTCTCTGCATTTTGTTGGTGATTTCACTGTTTAATATTGTCCCCAAGCGGGGCGCCTGGGTGGCTCAGATGTTTAAGTGTCCAACTTCAGCTCAGTTCATGGTCTCATGATCTCAGGGTTCCTGAATTTGAGCCCCCCATGGGGCTCTACACTGACAGTGCAGAGCCTGCTTGGGATTCTCTCTCTCTCTCTCTCTCTCTCTCTCTCTCTCCTCCTCTCTCCGCCCCTCCCCCACTTGGGCTTTTTCTCTTTCTCAGAATAAATAAATAAACCTAAAAAAAATTGTTTCCAACATAGTGCTAAAGTGCTGGCTAGTATTCTTCTTATTTACTTATTTTAATGTGTATTTATTTTTGAGAGAGAGAAAGAGCGCATGAGCAAAGGAAGAATAGAGAGAGAGGGAGACACAGAGTCTGAAGCAGGCCCCAGGCTCTGAGCTGTCAGCACAGAGTCCAAGGCAAGGTTCAGACCCATGAACCAAGAGATCATGACCTGAGCTGAAGTTGGAGGCTTAACCGACTGAGCCATCCAGGCATCTCATGCTGGCTAGTATTCTTATGTGAAGGAAGTTGTAATATACCTTATAGGTATATTACACCTTATACCTTATAGGTATAAACACCATTCAGGCATCTGTTACAGTGCTGTCGGTCATGAATTCAGCATTAATGAATCAACTATATAAAATAAAGTGTCTTTAAACTGAAATACACAGGGGCGCCTAGGTGGCTCAGTCGGTTAAGGGTCCGACTTCAGCTCAGGTCATGGTCTCACGATTCGTGGGTTCGAGCCCTGCGTCGGGCTCTGTGCTGACAGCTCAGAGCCTGGAGCCTGTTTCACATTCTGTGTCTTCCTCTCTCTGACCCTCCCCTGCTCGCACACGCTCGCGCTCTCTCTCTCTCTCTCTCAGAAGTAAATAAAAAAACATTAAAAAATAAATAAACTGAAATACACATCAAATAAGGTTATATATTGATCAGTTGATGAAAATGTTATCTCTCTAGGCAGGTGGGAACCTAACCCTGTATTTCCCTAAGAGCAGCAGTTCGGTGTTCACTAATTCAGTGTTTACAGTGATTTTGTGGAACCTAACTGCTCTGCGTAACAAGAATGGAGTGTGTGTGTGAGTGAGAAAGAGAGAGGTGGGGGACTATCTGATACAGGCAAGACTTTGAAAGAAACAGGACAGGATTTTACAAGGAGCACCGTGGAAAGATTAGCTTTAAGCAAAAAAGAAGCCCTTTGGAGATAGTGCCACTCCTGGTGTTTTTTTTTGTTTTGTTTTGTTTTTTCTTAAAATTGCATTTTCTTGACTTTTCTCATCCTCCATTCTTTCTCATTTTTAAAAAAACTTTTATTTATTTATTTGAGAGAGGGAGAGAGAGAATCCCAAGCTCATCAACCATGAGATCAAGACCTAAGCCAAAATCAAAAGTCAGACACTTACCCAGCAGAACCACCCTGGTGCCCCCAATTCTGTCTCATTGTGCTTTTGTTTCTCTAGGGATTTTTTTCTTGAACTGTATTTTTCTTTCATTTCTCTGTTTTCTTTTTGTACCCCCGGGTTAACTCCTGTACTTGATTTATTCTCTAAGAAACTTTATTCTCATGACTTTAACAGCTTTCCATAGAAAATATGCTATTTGTTTTTACTCCTAACCTTTGAAAAATATTAAACTGTAATTTGTGTGTTTATTTCATGCCACACATTTAAGTGATCCTGCAAGGTGGGTATTGTTCACTGTGTTTTTATAGGTAAGGAAAGTTGAGGTTCAGGAAGTTGAGACTAATCCATCCTCATAAGTAGCAGAGAAGGGATTTTTGAACCAGGGTCTTCTCATAAAGGCGTTATTCTTTCTTGCCAACCAGGGGTTGGCAAACTGTGGTCCTCAGACCAAATCTAGCCTACTACCTGTTTTTGTAAATAGTTTTATTAGAACACATACATGCTTATTCATTCTCTGTCTGCTTTCATACTACCAATGGCAGCAGAGTTGAGTTGCTTGACTTATTGCAACAGAGGGTGTGTGGACTCACAAAGCCAAAAACATCTACTATCTGCCTTTATTTGAGAGAAGGAGAGAGAGAATCCCAAGCTCATGAACCATGAGATCAAGACTTAGGTCTTGATCTGCCGACCCAGTCTTTGTACCACGCTGCCTCTTTTCTAAGCTTTTAATTCCAGATCTCTGATTGCTTGTTGGCCATAATGAACAGGTGTACTTGGATTTTATTCTAGTGACTTTCAACAACCCTTTTATTATGTTCACCAGTGAGGGATGAGGACAAGGTCTTACAGATATGGTGTATCTCTTCCCTGCAGTCTGGGCCCTCAACTGAGTAGACGTGGCATTTTGGGATAGAATCATCTAGAGCAGGAATCAGAAAAGTAGGGCCCTCTGACCCTTTTGTAAATGAAAGGTTAGGGAACACAGCAGTATCCATTCATTTATCTATTGTCTGGGGCTGCTTTGTCCCCACAAGAGTTCTTATAGCTGCTTGTAGTCTCTGCATATAGACGTGATATGGCTTGCAAAATCTATACTACTTACCATCTGGCCTCTTCCAGAAAAGTACGCCAACCTCTGATCTAGAGGTATCTTCACTCACTTTCCTGGTGGTTGTTACGGGTTCTCGGTTGAGGCCGATGACCAGAACACCCGCATGTGGCTTCCCCGCACTGCCTGGGCTCCCTTGCCCCGCAGGCTCAGGACGGCTGGGTGTCTTACTCGGCAGCTCCGGGCTTCAGAAGCACTGTCTCCACAAGCAGGGAGGAAGCTGACACACCTTTTCTGACAGAGCCTTCGAAATCTCATAGTGTCACCTGTGCCGCATTATGCACAAGCCCATGCAGATCCCGGAGGAGGGAACAGAGCCCTCCACCTCAGTGCAAGGACTGTCAGAGATTTTCCAACTGTTGCCTTAAATGGCCACAGACCCCCCAGTGTTCTTCTGAAATTCAAGACGTGACCCTTCTCCAAATCAGACGCCTCTTCAGACGTGAGTCTTTTGCTCCGTGGTACCATCATTATGTCAGCCTTGTAGGCTGAGAATTTGATCAATTCTGTTTCCTTTTTCAATTCACCATCACGATTTTATTTTTAGTCTATATTTTGTGTCTTTTATTTACACTGCTGTCATGAGACACCCCCCCCGATATCCTTACCCCCAAACCATTATAGTAGCACCCAGAATTCACTCTTTGCTCATGGTCTCTTCCAACCTGTAGTGTACCACACTGCATAGAATAGTGCGTGTGGACACACGCACGTGCATTTTAACCTGTAGATTTCATCACATTCTTTTTTTTTAATGTTTTTTATTTCTAGGAGAGAGAGAGAGAGCGTGAGCAGGGGAGGGTCAGAGAGAGAGGGAGTCACAGACTGAAACACGCTCCAGGCTCTGAGCTGGCTGTCAGCACAGAGCCCGACGCGGGGCTCGAACCCACAAACCGCGAGATCATGACCTAAGCGAAAGTCGGACGCTTAACCGACTAAGCCACCCAGACGCCCCCATATTCTTAAGGGGCCAGTTACCCCAATAAAGTTTAACAACTGTGTGTTGAAGACCCCGAAGAGTGAGTACCCCCATATTTGCAGATTTGGTTGGACGGACTCAGCATACAAGGCATATCATAGCTAAGGCTTCTTACAGTGGAAGGATACGCAATAGTATTTGCACGGCACGGAGACATAAGTAGAATCTGGGAAAAAAGTCCACCAATAGGCTCCCTTATGTTCTCTCCTTCCTGTGAGGGGATGTACATTGCCTTCTCCAGCAATGAGAAACGTAGTAACGTGCAGTGTCTCTGCCTGGGGCAGTCCGTTGGAAACTGGGAGCCCAAGGTTTTTATTACGCACTCTGCCTAGCAACTGCCTAAATTCCCGAGTCTCCGAAGGAAAGATGTTCAGCATAAGCCCCTTTATCAGTTAAGAAAAGGGAACACTCAGAATCCAAGCCCCCAGATGCTGAGGGCCAACCTCGTTAGCAGGCCCTTCTAAAAATAGCATCTTTGGGCTTGCTGTAACTTTCCTGCGCAAAACCACTTCCTACACATTCTTGACATTGCCTCTTTGTTCATTAAATTTTTTTTTTTAGTAATCTCTACAACCGATGTAGGGCCTGAACTCATGACCCTAAGATCAAGAGTTGCACACTTCTCCAACTGAGCCAGCCAGGCACCCGTGTTCTTTTCATTTTTTGTCTGGTCTTCCCTCCAAGTCTCTTCTTTGTCTGAATTTTGTACCTCTTATGGGATCCAGTTGAAGACCTACCCCACCCCTGTCCTTTCTGCTTCCTCCAAGGAGCTGATACCCCTCCCTTCCATCTCTCACAGATCACTCTCGCTCAGCTTCTTTGCCATTCCTTGTATGTACCGCCTCTATGGCCCGTAGCCTGTTGTATCTTATATTATTAATATCTTGATGTCTTTGAGGCCTCACGTGTCATCCTGCAAGTCTTTTGAGGTTAAGCGCTCTTCCGTGCGCCCCCACAGCACCCTGTGCATCCCCCATCCTAGTGTGTGCCTCATGGTATTACTGTTGTCTGTAACATGTGCTCGCTTATTTACGTTATTTTTATTTTAGAGAGAGAGTATGAGGGGTAGAGAAGGGAGGAGAGAGAGAGAAAGAGAGAGAAGCTTTCAGTGGCTCCATGCTCAGCACCGAGCCCAACATGAGGCTTGATCCCACAGCCCTGGTATCATGACCTGAGCCAAAATCAAGAATTGGAATCTCAGCCAAGCCACCCCAGCTCCCCTGTAGCACGTGCCGTTTGAGAGCTGGCACCACGTGACTGCTAGGCCTAGGGCGCGCGCTCTCGCGCTCTCGTAGCAGGCACTAATTCAGAGTTTACAGGGACTAAACTTCTTTGTATCCCCCCCCACCCAAGCAGTTTGTCTTACATTCCAGTAAATGCTAAAGGACACGAATTGCTGAAGACCTAAAGTTAATCACATCATGATGGATAAATCATTAAAATTGCTTTCAAGTAGATCTGTCCCTTTTAATTTTCTCTGTATTTTTCTGTGTTTCGATATTAATAGCGACATAATGCACGTGCCCCATGTGGTTTTCTACCTTTCATTATGGTCTCCTCACTGGATCTTAACCCCCTCCCCGGCAGGGTGCAGACTCATCAGAGCGCGTCATTGCCCCCATGCGATGGGGCCTGGTCCCATCTTGGTTCAAAGAGGATGATCCTTCCAAGCTGCAGTTCCACACTACCAACTGTCGCAGTGACACCATCATGGAGAAGCGGTCCTTCAGGGTAGGTGGCTGGTCTGGAGAAGAGGCGCCTACTCTGCTCTTTTTCCCAACAGAGCTGTTAGTATCTTATAAACCTGAGAAATAAGATGAGGTTCTTCTGGAAAGTGTGTTCCCAGTCGCTGATACTGCTGAACGTGGTCGTACACATTCCTGCATGATGCCAGAACACAGTGGTTTAGCACAAAACTATTCTGTCACTAACACTGTCCCTTGCTCATGTTTTCCCTCAGCTACCTCTTGAAAAGGGAAGACGCTGTGTCATTTTAGCAGATGGATTCTACGAGTGGCAGAAATGTCTGGGAACAGCCCCAAAGCAGGCATACTTCATCTACTTCCCCCAGGCCATCACCGAAGAGGTACTGTGACAGCATTCACAGGTTGGAAAGGGACAGAGAAACTAATGCAAAAAAGGACATTTTGTTTCTCTCCTCATAGAGTCGTGAGTTGTTTTTTTTAATGTTTGTTTATTTTTGAGACAGACAGTGCATGAGCAGGGGAGGGGCAGAGAGAGGCGGGGAGACAGAATTAGAAGCAGGCTCCAGGCTCTGAGCTGTTAGCACAGAGCCCGACGTGGGGCTCGAACTCATGAACTGAGATCATGACTGAGCAAAAGTCAGATGCTCAACCGACTGAGCCGCCTAGGCACCCCAGGTTTTTGTTTTTTTTTTTTTAAATAACTGCCTTATTGAGGTATAAGTCACCATACAATTCATCTTTTTAAAGTATGCAAGTCAGCGATTTTTCTAGTATTTTCAAAGTTGTGCAGCCTTCACTGTTGTCTAATGTTACATTTTCATCGCCCCCAAAAGAAATCCCATATCTGTTATCGGTCACTGCCCATTCCCTATTCTTTACAGTCCTGGAAACCACTAATCTTTCAGTCTCTATAGATTTGACTTTATTGTACATTGAATGTATTTGGAGTCGTATAATATGTGGTCTTTATCTGGCTCGTTTTACTCAGTGTATGTTTTCAAGATTGATCCATGTGATAGAACGTGTTACTGCTTCATTGCCTGTTTGTGGCTGAGTAACAGTCCGTTGTGTGGAAGGGCCGCGTTTTGTCTATTCATTCACCAGTTGATGGACACTTAAATTATTTCTACTTTTGACTGTTATAAATAATGCGGCTCGGGACATTCACGTACAGGTTTTTACGTGGATATGTTTTAATTTCTCGAGTTTATGCCTAGGGGTAAAATCGCCAGGTCACATGGTAACTCTATATTTAACATTTTCCTCATAGAACCTTCATTTTAAGACAAATAATAAATTTTTTTTCTATATATATATTTTTTTTTATTTTACAAATAGTTTATTGTCAAATTGGTTTCCATATAACACCCAGTGCTCATCCCCACAAGTGCCCTCCTCCATGCCCATCTCCCCCCTCCCCCCCAAGACAAATAATAAATTTAGCCTGTTCGCATAACATTGTGAGTAGATTGAAAACAAATCAGACATGCCAACATCATGTTTTCATTTTAATCAGATGGATGGCTCGAGCACTGCTGAAGCCTTTGCATCCTCACTGCAGTTTGCGTCATTAAACTTGGGAATTATGGGGGGGTTGCCTGGCTGCCTCAGTCCGTGGAGCACACGACTCTTGATCTTAGGGTTGTGTGTTCGAGTCTCACATGGGATGTAGAGTTTCCATAAAAATAATTAAAGTTAATAGTAAGTCAGAATTCTGGGGCTTCTTTCTAGAGGAATCCACTCCAAAAGATTTCTGGTGCTTAGCTTTTCCATCTTTAGGAAGTGTGTGCCCTAACGTTGCAGTTTCCTCTGGCACACTCTTCTAGAGAGGCTGTTAGGCCTTCGTGTGGATCAGGATGGCACTTCCTTCAGTCCCATACAGTTTTTCTTACCTAGAACAATGCACCTGTTCAATGGACGTGTGTTAACCACTTACCATTGTTTATGGCCCTGCTACTGGCCTCCTGGAAGTTCAGTGAGACAGGATTTCTGTCCTTGATGCTTTATTGCCAAGACACATGCCCGTGAGCAGGGGCAGGCCAGTGGCGAATGCTCACGTGAGGTAATGGCGGCACAGAGGACATAACTCAGGCCGGGGCGTCTCAGAAGGCCTCCCAGAGGAGGGAACTTTGGAGCGTTTAGAAGATTTACGTTTGATGTAATTAGCAATCTGATGGGGTTAAAAATTCATTATTTTGCCAGTTTTCTGTTTCATTAGCTCTTTTTTCCTTTGCTCATGTTTTTCATAGCTGCTTTTGGATTCAGTACTTTTTTTTTAATGTTTTTATTTATTTTGGGGAGACAGACAGACTTTGGGGAGACAGAGTGTGAGCAGGGGAGGGGCAGAGAGGGAGACACAGAATCCGAAGCAGCTCCAGGCTCTGAGCTGTCAGCACAGAGGCAGGGCTCAAACTCACAGACTGTGACATCACAACCTGAGCCCAATTTGGATGCTTAACTGAGCCACCCAGGTGCCCCTCCTGGCTCTTTTTCTTATTGTCAGGGTGGAGGGGAATCACGGGCCAGATCACGGAAGATTGAATGCCTATTGATGGTGTCGGATTGAACTGTGAAAGCATCAAGGAGCCATAAATCCATAGCTTCAGTGGGTACTTCCTCCCAAACCTCTTTGTTTTGGCAACAGTGGATCAAGAAGAGTTAATAACACGTGGGCTGAAGCAGCTCTGAAGTGACTGCCGTGTTGAGTCTGTGTGCAGGAGGGGCTGCTGTATCTCATCTGCCTGTGTATTTTGCTTCCAGTCCGGCAGCGTGGATGTCACAGCCAGCCTTGAGCTCTGGGAGAAAGTCTGGGGCAGCTGGAGGCTGCTGACGATGGCGGGGGTCTTTGACTGCTGGGAGCCCCCGGGAGGAGGCGGCCTCCTGTATTCCTACACCGTCATCACGGTAGATGCCTGTAAGAGCTTGAGTGACATTCACCACAGGCAAGTCACGTATCGCGTCCCTGCGTCCAGAAGGTTCTGGGGGAGATCTATTTCCTGCTCGTAGATAGGGAGCGTTTTGACTCCATGTTTCCGTGCGCGCAGATTGAGAGAGTAGCGCTTGTTGTGCAAACTATAGTGACGGTTAGCGTGGCTGTAAGATGACCTGCGTTCCTAAAAGTCAGCACACAGCGCAGAACTTCACGGTGCAAACCTGAGACCTCACGGGAAAGGTGGGCTTTAGGGGGCAACGCCTAAAAATGGGTCAGGAACCCCTTAAAAAATAATAGGGATCCATTTGATCCAGTGCAGAGCCCCTTCCTGCACTTAGCTTCTGTATCGCTGCTGACAGTGCTCTTCCCACATCTTCCCGGGGGCCGGGACCCATCTTACGCGGTTGCCGTCTGAGGCGTGGGCGTGGCTCACAATTCTGGGAGTCACTCTTTCTAACTGAATCTAGAGATTACCAGGGAAAGTCTTCCCTTCCGTTTCCCTTTCACCCCTGGCTGCGGCCCCGTGGGCAGTTCACCAGTTGGTCAGCAGGCATGCTGGCGTGCCCGGGGTCGGGTCACACACTCACCGTTCCCGGTCTTTGCCGTAAAAACCCCGTGAGCCGGTTCCCCTCGTGGTAATGTCGTGCCCTGCCCGGTTGTGGTCACACAGCCGTGGGGCGTGAGGTGCGGAGGGAGGACGGATTCTCCCAGGGCTCCCCGCCGTCCCTCCCCTCACGCGACTCTGCCTCCCACCCAACGCCTCTGCCTCGCTGCCTAGGATGCCTGCCATACTAGATGGAGAGGAGGAAGTGTCCAGATGGCTTGACTTCGGTGAGGTCTCAGCCCAGGAAGCCCTGAAGTTAATCCGCCCCACAGAGAACATCCGCTTCCACGCGGTCTCCTCCGTGGTGAACAACGCCTGCAACAGCTCTCCGGACTGTGTGACTCCTGTCAACCTGCTGGCCAGAAAGGTGGGGTGTGTGATGCCGCCAGCCCTTGCTGAGCTTTCTGTCTTCTGCCGCCATGTCATTTTCTTTTAGGATATGGCCTTTCACAATCTGCTTTACCTGTTTTGGGTTTTTCTTTTTTGGGGGGGGGCCCACAAGTGAGAGAGAGGCAGAGAGAGAGCGAATCCCCTAAGGGGCAGAAGGAGAGAGGGAAGCGGGGCTCACCAAGGTGGGGCTCATGCTCAACGTGCCCTGAGCCGAAGTCAGATGCTTAACTGACTGCCCCCGGGCTCGCCGCCGTTAGCGCTCATCTCCGCGCCCAGCGCTCGTATTTCCCCGAGGACAAGGTTGAACAGAGCAGTGATCTTCAAAGCTGGCTGTGACTCAGACGCCTCAGAGCTCTTTCAAAATGTAAATGCTGGACCCTGTCTAGACCTATTGAGTCAGTGTCGGGGCTGGACTTGGGCTTCTGTGTCCTTCCGAAGCTGCTTCAGTAAATCTGACAAGCCAGGTTTGAAGATTCCTAATCCGCAGGGTGATTGTAAGAAAGACCAAGGAATCCTTGTCCATATTGTATCTTTGTCTGCAGCTGCGTAGCTTTCCCTGTGTCTCGTACCTCCGCTCCCCCAGCTACAAGCTGGAGGCGCTCCAAGCCTTGTACTCCTTCAGGAGGATTTGAGAATATTCCTGCCGTGAACTTTCACTTTTTAGAATTGGAAAGGATCCAGCTGTATTTTCAAGGGAAGGTGAACAAGCCAAAGAGGCTCCCGAGGGAACGGAAGTCCCAGAGCAAAAAGTGGCCCCTGCCAACATCTGGGGATGAGGATTCAGGAGTAGCAGCTGGTTCCAGGTGGCACAGAGGGTTCCAGGCACAGGCATCTTAGAACACGAAACAGCCACCCCCCATTTTTTTTCCGGTTTCTACATTTTCCATACTCAGGTGTCATCTTTTTTCTTTTGTCTCCGTTCTCTGCAAACTCCCGCAACCCTGACCCTTCGATTCATTCCATGTCTCAGAGAGTGTCCTGATACACACTCATCTTGCACCAGACACTGCCTCGTTTCAGCCACGGTCTGTACTGCTGAGGCACCCCCATTCCGGAGAGGCGGTCCTGCGAGCCCAGAACCTTCAGTTCAGCGTGGGGGCGCGGGTGTGAGGGCGCAGGAGGGAGCAGTGCCGGCCACGGAGAGGTTGCGTGGTGGGGAAGCGCGTCAGTCCGTCCAGCCTTCGCCCCAAACCTTTAATCGCAGTGACTGAAGCCACACCCTCCGGTCCCATTTCCCCGCCATCCATCCAGCGCGCTCACCCCGCCCCGGAGTGCGGCTTTCCCTGCGCCTGTCGCCTGTCGGGAGTGTCGCCGCCTCCCACCTCTCGGTCTCCGGGCCCCACACGCCTGATCTGGGAAGCCCGCTGTGAGCGCCGCCCCCCACCCCTTTGTACCCCTCGGGGCGCACGCAGTTCCTCCTCCCGTCCCGTCCCTGTGACCTGTCACCCCATCTGGCTCTTCACGACGGTTTCCAAGCCTGGCTCAGCACCTGGTGCCCCCACCCGGTCTCTTCCCGTGGGGTTGGCGTGGCCCTAAAAGCCAGAGCGGGGTGGTTCGAGCATTTCCTTCTTTGTTCTAGGAGCTCAAGGCGAGCCGTAGCAGCCAGAAGATGATGCAGTGGCTGGCCACAAAGTCACCCACAAAGTCACCCACAAAGGAAGACCCCCAAACACCCCAGAAGGCAGAGCCGGATGTGCCCCAGTGGCGCAGCCAGGTCCTGCACAAGAGCCCGCTCCCCCCCAAGAGAGGCGCTGCGGCCCTCCTGGCGCGGTGGCTGAAGCGGGAGGAGCCCGTGGCCAAGCGGCCTCACAGCCAGTAGCGGCACACAGGACGGTCCCCACGGTTCGCGGCGCTCCTGTGGCGGCTGGTGACGGGTGCTTGCGGATTTGCTTCGGGGTGCGGTGGCACGGCAGCCGGCAGCCGCGGGCCCAGGGCTGAGCAGCGGTCCTGCCAGGAAGCCCCAGGGAGGCACAGGGGCAGCCTGGGGGGCGGGGGGCGCCCCTGGCCGCTCGTAAGGGGCGTTGGCTGTGGCCCCTCCGGGTTTGCCTGGAGGACCCTGCTGGCGGCTCTCGGCCCTGACCTGGTACCGCTCACGGAAGGCTGTTTGCTACCAGCCTGTGGAATTAAGTTCTTAAAACATTGTATTTTTTTCCGAATAAATTATATTTGATAAACTGTCTACCTTCCAGAAAATGCTACCGTGAGGGGAAGTTCTGGTTCTTCGTGTGTTCTCCTGGGATCAGTCCTAAGGCATGGCTTTGTACAAATACAGAGCGCGGGGGGCTTTCTGTGCAGAAAACTGCTTTCTTGGAAACCGTAAGAAGGTTCGGCGCGGGATAGAGAGTGTTCTTTATGGAGTCTCTGTTCATTCTTAATACTTGTAAGTCTTGTGAATTCTTTAGCTTAATTTTTTTTTTAATGTTTTTTTATTTACTTTTGAGACAGAGACCGAGCATGAGCAGGGAAGGGGCAGAGAGAGGGGCAGACACAGAACGAAGCAGCTCCAGGCTCCAAGCTGTCAGCACAGAACCAGACCGGGGGCTCGAACTCACCAACAGTGAGATCATGACCCGAGCGGAAGTCGGGCACTTACCTGCCTGAGCCACGCAGGCGCCCCTGTGAGTCCTGTAGCTTAAAACCACCCTGAGCGCTTGCTGAACACCGGGGACTGGGGGACAATGCGGTGCAGAGGCCAGACCCCTGCCCTGAGCGCAGGGAGCCGGGACGGCACGGCCCGCCAGGCCCTGTCCGAGTGCCGGCCTCTGAGCAGGGCAGGGCAGAGGGGGTGACATGGGCTTGGGGACCGGGGCCGGGCTGACCACCTGCCCAGCCTGGTCGGCGCCCCTGCGATTTACTGTGCAGGCCCCTCCCCGGCACCGAACCACGTTGTAATTCACGGTTCTTCCCTGACGTCGCCTCACGCAGGTCACAGTTCTCTGAAAGCAGGGGCCGCTTTTCACCGTTCTTTTCTGCCACCGTTAACGGTGGGTGTGTGAGTGCGGGTTACGGGAGTGTGAGCACTTCCTGCGTGCCCCGCCTTGGGCTGGGAGCGCAGGCATTGACCAGGGGACACACCTGGCGCGCGTGCGTGTGCGTGTGTGTGTGTGTGTGTGTGTGTGTGTGTGTGTGCGCGCGCGCGCGCGAACGTCGAGGGGACGGGAACAGCCCGAGGCCCCGCCCTGGGCTGGGAGCGCAGGCATTGACCCGGGGACACACCTGGCGCGTGTGTGTGCGTGCGTGTGCATGCGCGCGTGTACGTCGAGGGGATGGGAACAGCCCGAGGGCCACGGTCAGCAGCGCCTCCAGCGAAGTCCCCGCAAACCTCCGGGAAGAGGGTGCAGGGCCGCGGGGCGAGCGCAGGGCGCGGGGGAGGCAGGGGCGGGCCTGGCGCAGCAGGGGGCTCCGGAGAAGCTCCGGGAACGCTCCGCAACGTCCTCTCTGGGCGCCCGGGAGACGCGGGCCACGGGCCGGGCCGGGCCCGGAAGTCCGGGGCGGCAGGGCCCCCAGTGCGACCCGACCACCGCGCAGACGCGGCCGCGGCGGGCGGGGGCGCCGGCTCGGAGCCCTATGCAAATCAAGGATCGCAATTTTCACCAATCAGAGAGGGACTCCGGCGCCGTTCCGCTAATGAGAGCGCCCGGCACCCCCTGAGTTGGGGTGGGGGGCCGGGGGGCGGGGCCAGCCCCCGTGGTCGAACCCGGGCCGCAGCGGGGCCCGCCCTCCCCTGCTCCGCAAATTCCTCCCCGGCGCCCCTCCCTTCCGGCCGAGGGGCGGGGTCGGCCCACGGAGGCCCCCCCCCCCGCCCCCCGCCCCGCTTCCTGCTCCCTGGAGGCGGGGGCCTTTTCACTGTCGCCTCCAGTTTTGTTTGGGTTGGTTTGCGCGGGGTTTTGGTTGTTAGTGTTACCAAGAAACTTAAAAATACATGTAACTTACCAGCGGTTGACTGTTACGCTTATTTTGTCATGTTTGCTTCAAATTTAATAAGCAGCAAAAATGAAATCCCCTTCGTTTCGTATTAGCATCTCCAGTATTTGTCAGGGTTGCAATCACTGGGGTAGGGACTTCCCTTTTTGCTTTTTTTTTTTTGAGAGAGAGAGAGAGAGCACGAGCGAGATAGGGTGAGAGAGACAGAGTCACAGAATCCAAAGCAGCTCCAGTTCTGAGCTGTCAGCACAGAGCCCGAGGCGGGGCTTGAACCCACAGAGATCACGACCTGAGCTGAGCCTCCCAGGCGCCCCAGGGACTTTCCATTTTAACCTGAAGGGACAGAATGTCCTCAGGGGCCTGTATCCTTTTCACTCGGGTTTACTTGCAAACGAATGTGATGTGCAAAGCGCATTCTTGTACCTGAGAACCTATTTTGTGATTTTCAGGTTTACAAAAATGGTATCATCTTGGGCATCTCGTTCTGCAATTTTTTTCTCAGCTGGGTCAACAGCTTTACCAGGTGCTGACAAATTGCTCCCCACAGATTTGCACTGATATCGGGGGGGGGGGTGAGGCCCACCTTTTGCCAGGACTTAGCTCGCTTGCTTAGGGCAGTGGGGCGCCTCATCCTGTCCTTTGCTTTTAAGGAATAAGTCTGGGGGTCCTGCCAGCTGGCGTGGCCAAGGCCGCCCAGGGCCCCGGCTGCTTCCCGGGGCAGGCGGGGCGGCCCCACCATCTGTCTGGTCCCTTGGCTGGGCCCCAGATGGCAGCGCCCCCACCCCTGCTTTCCCAGTGCAGTGAGCAGGCTGGGACCCGGGCCTCAGCAGATTCTCTCCTCTCCTCTGTGGCCTTGGAAGAGGCAGGGGGTCCCCGGTACCCCGGGACCTGACAGACAGGTATCTGCCCCCATCTGCAGTCTATCTAGATCCATCTCCCGGTACAAAGCCCGTGTTCCTGAGGCCGGCGTGCTTCGCCCAGAGGCGGAAGAGCCGTGGGCAAGGGAAGGGCCTGGCCGAGGACACAGCGAGTGCGGGGCGCACCCGAGGGCCTCCTGGCCTGGGACGGGCGTTCACACTTAGGGAGTCTGGACAAGCTCCTGTTGCTGCTGCAAAGCGGGGATGGGTGGTGGGAACCAGAGACACCGGGTGGCCCCGCACTCCTAGGTCCTCCCCTCGGCCTGTATACCCTCCCTCCCCCTTCGCAGCCGAGTGAGAAGCAGGTGGTAGGAGTGGGGGGTGGGGGGTGGGGGTGGGGAGGAGCTTTTTGCCTTCCGCTGTATGGGGGGGTCCCTAGTGAAACTCTGACGAAGTCCAGGGACGCCTGCGTGGCTCAGTCAGTTAAGCGTCCAAATCTCGGTCTCGGCTCAGGTCGTGGTCTCACAGTTTCGTGGGTTCAAGCCCCACATTGGGCTCTGTGCTGACGGGGTGGAGCCCGCCAGGGATTCTCTGTCTCCTCTCTCTCTGCGCCTCCCCCACTCGTGCTCACTCTCTCTCTCCATAAATAAACATTAAGAAATGCTTTCAAATGTTTGACACAGTCCTTTGGCTCCTCAGAGACTCAGTTTGCCCATCTGCGAATCAGGAGAGTGGGTACTCGCAGTTGACCTAGGACTCCAGAGGAGCAGATGCTGGCCGGTGGGAGGCCAGGACATACCTCTGCTCGGAGCGGTCATTACCCCGGTGCAGACCCGCGCTAGCGGCTGGCTGGGTCTCTGGCTTTCGCCGCTTTATAGCTTCTCTTGGCTTAGTTTCCAGCAGGGCCCCGCCATTCAGGACTTCTTGTCTTGCGAAGCAGCCAGAAGGGCCGGGCAGCAGGGGGCCGCACGGAGCTCACACGGGAGTTTGGCCGCGTGGAATGTGTTTTCCACTGTGATAAAACACACAGAACATGAAATTTGCCATCTTAACCATCTCCGTAACATTGCGTATAGTCACACTGCTGCGCGGCCCATCTCCGGCTCTCGTTCAGCTTGCCAAACTAAAATTCTGCTATGAACGGGGCTGCGCGCATCTCTCTGAGTTGATATTTTCAATTCTTTTGGGCCCCCACCCGGAAGCAAAATCGCTGCATGATGTGATGACGGCCCATTTAATTTTTCGAGGAATCGCCGTGCCATCTTCCCCAGCAGCCGCACCATCTCCCGGTCCCACTGGCCGTGTACGAGGGTTCCAATTTCCCCGCATTCTTGCCAACGCTTTATTTTCAAGTAGTCTCGGTGCGTGTAAGGTGGAGTATTGCTCTCTTGTAAGCCCGCATTTTACGAGTGGGAGGTTTCACACCAAAAAAGTGCATTGTTTCTGCACAAAAGATTCTCAAGAGATGCTTGTGGTGACCTAGCCCCGCGTGGGACCACTCGCTGGGTGGGACTCCCCGCCAGGCAGGGTGGGCGGCCCAGGCCACAGGTTCACATTTTCACGGTCTGAGAAAACGGGGAGCGGTCAGCCCCCGCCCGCGGGGTGTGCGCCCTCCCCTTGGCCGGACCCCCTGCCTGGCCGGGCGCCGATGCACGTGTGTGTCAGGGACCCCTGGTCCCGCCCCTCCTCACCCCGTCCACGCAGGCCCACCCGCTTTATAACGGGGAACCGGGCGAGGCAAGGTGGATTCTGGCCCGACTGGGAAGGAAGCCGTCACTTCGGGTGCCGATTCGCCCCTCGGTGTGGAGCAGCACCAACGACTCCGCGCGCCCTGGATTCTCTTCGGCTCGGCCCGCTCGGCGTGTGCGGGGTCAGCTCCCGCAAAGGCTCTCAGCTTCCCCAGGACAACGGCCGCGACCAAGGTCAGGGGCACCGAGAACCCGCACGGCGGCTCGGTCTGCCCTGGGCTCCGGCTTGTGCGGACGCAGCCTGCTCGTGAGCGCCCCCTCCTGGGCGGGCACCTCCAGCCTCGTCACAGGGCTCCCGCCTGCGGGGCCCGGATCCCGTGCAGGGGTGCGCCCGTGCCGCCGGGCCTCCGGCGCTGCTCCCCACCGCGCTGACTCGGGGCCCGAAGCCCCGACTCCCCCTGCCTCCCGCCTGTCAGCGGACTTGCCGCTTCCCCCCTTCCCCAGACTGAGATGAGCTCTGGTCACCCCGGTGGGGGGGGGGGGTGGCTGTGTCAGCGCGGCCCGGCCTGGACTGTTGACCCCCCGCAGCTGCCGTGTCGCCGTCCTCCCGTCCGTCCTCCTCAAGAGCGGGAAGCGGGTCCCTGGCTCTGCCCGGCCCGCGAGTGACCCGGGGCCTCTCTGCGGCTCCTGCCCCCCGGCCCCCCGGCCCCCTGGCCACATCACCCGGGGTCCGATGCCCGGGCCGGGGGTGGCGGCCCCCACCTCGTGCGGAGTGCTCCCGCCCCACCCCCACCAGGCTCTGTGCCCGCACCCGCCTTGCCCCGGCCGAGGGACGGGCGCAGGGGGCTGTTCACCCAGTGGAGGCCCCACGGCTGTCCCGGGAGCAGGAAGAAGTCGCCTCTGGGGAGCCAGGGGGCAGACCCGAGTGCCCGAGGAGGTCACAGGGGGCCAGGAAAACACGCGGAGACCCGGCTAGCCGATGGGTGAGTAAAAGAAATCCTTCTTGCTTCCATTTATAGGTGAGGAAGCCGAGGAACCGGGAGAACAGTTCTGCCCGGAACAGAAGAGCTGGCCTCAGCCTCCGGGGACCTGGTCCCGCCGCGCACCCCGCTCCCCCGCCTGATCAGGGGGTGCAGAGAGGAGCCCAGGCTGGGGCCATTGCTAAGCCCCTACTTTGCAGACAGGCAAGTACACCTGGCCCTTTGCTTCCTCGCTGCCCCGGGGTCACGTGCCCCAGGGGACCCGCCTCCAGGGCCTCAGTGTCACGAGCCTCCGAGGGCCACCTGGGATGCGAGGCCTGATGAAAGACCCGGTAGGTAAACGCGGGGGCCCAGCCTCCCCGGGGGCGCGGGAGCTGAGCGGGCGTCCAGCAGGCAAACCCGGGCTCCCCCGTCGCGGCCCCAGACCCGCAGGCCGAGCCTCGGGACGCCCTCCTGGCTGCGCTGTCGCAGGGCCGAGAGGAGGCTGTGCGGCCTCAGTGCCGGGCGCACACCGGCCACGGCTGGGGTGCAAGCTGGGGTGCAGGGCAGGGACGTGGGCCCCACGCTCGCTTGAAGGGTCTGAGTGAGCACGGGGTGGGGGGGCTGTGGGTAGAGAGTGGGACGCTGGGAAAGTCCTTTCGGGCGGAGAAGAGCAGTTTAAAGGGATGACAAGGTCCGGGATGTGACCATGGAGGGGAAAGTGGCTCAAAGGAGCGAGACCAGACTGCAAGCGGCAGGACCCAGTTCAAACGAGCTTGGGTAGAAAGCCGCGCATCCGCTCCGTGGCAGCGGGGCTGGATCCGGGGGCCCCGCCAACGTCCTCGGGTCACCCGCGTCTACTCGGCGGTGCCAGCTTCCTCGGTCTTGGCGTTTTCGCACGGGCCCTCCCTGTGCGCCGACGAAAGTGGCCTCCCGCCCCGACCTGGGGGAGACGGCACCCCTTTCTCAGCAGCGGCCGCAGCGTGCCAGCGCCGACGCTCGCCCGCCTCACTGCCGCCGAGAACCGTCTCTGACCCGATGGCTGCGGCCAGGTGACCAAGGGGACGCTCCTCACCGGCCAGGTCCTCAGTCACACGACCGTCCCGAGCGAGCAGCTCCTCGGAGCCACGTGGCCTGAGAGCAGGGTGGCTTCGGCCACCAGAAAACTATTAGTGGGAGGCGTGGCCCATGGAGGGCTGGCCCGGGGGGTAAGACCGCCCCCCGGGGGCCCACGTGTTCGTGGGACCGACGCCGGAGGCCGGAGAGGCGGGGGCGGCCCCCGAGGGGGCAGACGGCATGAGCAAGAGGGTGGGCTTGGGTGGGCAGTTCGGAGAGGGGGCGCCGGACACGAAGGAGCTGAAGGGCCCGCGGCCGGGGGGAAGCTGTGGTTGAAGGGCTCGGAGAGCTTTCGGGGTGGGCGTGGAATCAGGGACCACGTCCAGCGGGTCAGGAGGCCCCCCAGTCCCGGGTGGCCGCTAGCTGCAGGCGGCCCTGTAGCAGGGCACTGGGCATGCCGCCCGGAAAAAGCTGCAGAAGGGGTGCCCTGTTACCGGTCAGCAGGGGGCCAGGGCAGGGCGCTGGCTGGGTGGCTGAGCCCTGGGCCACCAGGGTCCCGCGGTCTCCAACCCCGGCTTCCTGCCTGCTTCCCGGACCCCCCTGGCTCCCCAGAGGCAGAACGGTCACAGCCAGGCTGGTGGGTGGCGGGGCATCGTGTCCTCAAACCCTCCTGTCTGGGAACTGCCCCCGAGGCAGGAGGCAGCAGGGAGGGGCCCCCAGCAAGGCTCTGAGAAACTGGAAGAGATGGGGGCGCCTGGGGGGCTCAGTCGGTTGGGCGTCCGACTTTCGCTCAGGTCATGATCTCGCGGTTCGCCGGTTCGAGCCCCGCGTCGGGCTCTGTGCTGACTGCCAGCTCGGAGCCTGGAGCCTGTTTCTGATTCTGTGTCTCCCTCTCTCCCTGACCGTCCCCCGCTCACGCTGTCTCTATTTTTCTCTCAAAAATAAAAATTAAAATTAAAAAAACCCAAACTGGAAGAGCAAGTGGAGTGGCCACGTGCCGTGTGGAGGCTCTGCAGGCTGATGGATCCTGTGCCCCCCGCTGTGTGCCGGGGGCGGGGAGTGGCTGCCGGGCCCTGCGGGGGGGGGGGTGCTTCTCCAGCGGGGGCCCCCTCCCCTCCTGCCTTCCCCCCCCCCCACCTGTAATCTAGCAGGAACACAGACATCGTCCCCACCTGCCACCCACCCCAGCCCGGGCTTACCCAGCTTGGCACATGTGCACACACTGTTCTAGAACGTTCTCTAGCTTCCAGAGCCCTCCTTTTGCAGGGTTGTCCTCCTAAGAACATCTGTCAAGGGCTCAAATGGGCTTAAGTACCATTTGCTGGACACCAGGGTGTCCGGGGGCTGAGGGTCACCTCTCCCAGCGTGTCCCGTCGTCCTCCGGGGCCGGTGTGTGCGGTCTGGACCGGCCACCCTCGGGTGGCGCCCCGGGGGCCGGCGAGGCCCCCGTCCCAGCGCCCTCACCCCGAGGCTCCGCGAATTCGGGCTCACTACGCTCTGCAAGGGCCCGTGCTGGGGGGCCCCGGCCCGTAAGGCCGAAAGGCCATGGCTGCCTCTCCCGGGGTACCGGACCCCCATCTCCCTCACGGTTCCACCTCCGCGCACGGGGGCTCGGTGCCTCGAGGCGCCTTCCGGGACCGCCCCCCCCGGCCCCGCCACCCCCACCCCCACCCCGCCAGCACCCGGGGCCCCCAAGACCCTCGGGGCCCACCGTCCAACCCAAGCGGCTCGGCGACCGCGCCCGTCCCTCCTCCACTCGGAAGAAAACGAAAGCGGCTCAAAGGTTTAAACAATTTATTGTGCCCCAAAAAGGCCACCGGGAGAAAGGGGAGGCCGCGCGGCGCCGCGCCCCGAGGTTGCGGGTCGCGCACCCGGGGGCGGGGAGGAGCGGGGGGGGGGCGGCGGCGGCGGCGCATCGGGACACCGTGGCCCGGCTGCCCCGCGGACCCCGCCCCGGCTGGCGGGCGCGGCCTCGGCCACTGGCGCCGGGGGGCCGGTTACCATGGAGACAGCCGTTGCCAAGGGCGCGAGCCAATGGAGGCGTCGCCAGGCCGTTTCAAAAATCTAAAGCGAAAACAACAACAAAAAATCCCGCTCCGGCGGCGGCGGGGGGGCGGGGGGGCGGAGAGGACGGGGGGCCCGGGCCCCCCGCGCGGCTCGGAGCGGGGGCGGCGGGGGACCCGGCCGGGCGAGCGCACGAACCCTACATGCACCCGGGGGCGCGGCCGGGCGGCGCGCTCACTTGCGGCCCTTGGGCACCTTGGGGACGCTGGGCTTGGCCGCCTTCTTCACCTTCGCGCCCCCCGCGGCCGCCGCCTTCTTGGCCTTGGCGCCTTTGTCCTTCCTGGCGGCGGCGCCCTTCTTGTGCGCGCGCTTCTCCGGCTTCGGGCCCTTGGCCGCCTTCGTGTCCGCGCGCCGCGGCCCCGGCGCCGCCTTCCGGGCCTTGTGCGCGGCGGGCGGCGGGGCGGCGGCGGCCGAGGCCCCGCGCCGCTCGCCGCCGCCCTCCAGCTTCTTGCGGTTGAGCTTGAAGGAGCCGTTGGCGCCGGTGCCCTTCACCTGCAGCAGCGTGTCGTTCTGCACCAGCGCCTTGACCGAGTACTTGAGGTAGGTGCGCCCGTTCTGCTGGTCGAACCACGCCACCTTCCTGGCCTCCGCGTAGATGCGCGCCAGCGACGAGCCGCCGCGCTCGCCCAGCCTGCGGATCGTCTCCACCACCAGCTGGCTGTACTTGCCCGGCTGGCTCTTCTTCCGGCTGCTCCGCTTCTTCTTGGCCGCGGCCGGCGCGGCGGGGCCGCCGGCCTTGGCCGCCCTCCGGGCCGCCCCCTCGGCGGTCGTCGGCGGCAGCGCCTCCTCCAGCTCCACGGACATGGTGGCGAGCGGGTTGGCGGCGGGCGGGGCGCGGAAGCCCGGGGGCCGCGCCGGGAAGAGGAAGGCGAGGGGCCGCGGGGGCGCCGGGGGGCTGGGGGCGCGCGGCGGCTCCAGGCGGGAGCGGCCGCGGCCGGGCCTGGGGCCGGGCGGCAGGGCTGGGGCGGGGGGCCGGGCCGGCCGGGGCGGGGGGCCGGGGCGCGGGGGGCCGGGGCGCGGGGGGCCGGAGCCGGGGCCCGGGCGCAGCGGGGAGAGCGGCCGAGGGAGCGCCGTCGCCGCCGGAGCCGCTGGGCGTGCGCGCTGCGCTCTGGCGAGGGGGGCGCTCGGCTCCGCCTTTATAGCGCCGTGGCGGACCACGTTGAGAACAACAACAGCCTGGTGCGGAGCCAGCGCCAACTTGTGCTTCTTGGAGCCCCTTCCGCGGCCTCTGGCGCCCCGGACGGCGCCTCCCGGGCGCCGCCGAGCCCCCGGCCGAGCGCCCCGGGCAGGGCCCGAGCCTGCGGCGCAGCGGGGAGGCGGCCCGCGCCCGGGAAGGGCCCGGCAGACGGGGACGGAGAGGCGCACCCTCGGCTGCGGGAGGCGAGCGGAGGGGGGCCCCCGCTGCGGAGGCCAATAGCGCGGGCCCCGGGGGAGGCCGCGCGGCCCGGAGCCTTGCGTCCGGCAGCCGAGAGTGCGCCGCGGCCGCCGACGCCCCGAGCGCGTCCAGGGGGCCCCAGGCCGGCCCGCCGGCCCAGCTTTAATTCGTCCGAACTAACACAGGGCACGCCCTCGCGCGGTCGGCCGGGGCAACGCGAAGTGAGCTAGGGCGTCTTCGAGGGGGACCCCCGCCCGGGTCCGAGGCGCCCCCCGCCGTGCGCCCGGATCTCCTGCCCGAGGGGCCTGGGCACCGCCGGGGCTGAAGCGCGGGACGACCGCAGGCGTCTCCCCGAGGACGTTTCCGACCCCCCCACCCCCACGGGCGTGATGCTCCAAGCGCCCCATTTTGTGCGCACGAGCCGCCACCGTTGTCCCCAAGGCCAGACGGCGGCTCCGCGGTGGAGCGGGTTGAGTCGGGGTGCGACCCCAGGGGGAGTCCTGAGTCGGGAGGGGGGAGGGGAGCCGCTCCGGCCACACCCCTCCCATTCTCGGCGCCCGCGTGCGACCCCCGACTCTGGTTCAGGCGAGTCCCCCTGCAGAGCCCGTGCCCGTCTGGGGGCCCCGAGCTGGGCGGGGTCCAGCGTCGCGGGTGCAGAAGGGCCGCCGGACAGTCTTTCTCGAAGCCGAAGAAACCTCTACTTGGGAAGCTGAGGCCACGGGGAGACACCCGAGGGGAGAGCCGACCCCTTTGGGGTAAGCGATTTGAGGCCTGAGCATGGAGGGGTGGGTGGGACGGGACGTCGAAAATCGGGGTTCCAGGGGGAGAGGGCTGGAGGCCCCGAAGTCCGCAGAATCAGGATAGGGGTGTCCGGGCTTCTGCCCCAAGAGTCCCCTCCTCTCCCCGCGCGCCCTTTTCCCGGAGCGGGCACTGACCCCTTCACCCTCGGACAAGCCAGTGAAGAAATTGAAGCTAGAAAAGGTGAGACGGGGGTGGGGTTTTTTGGGGGGATGGGGGAGGGGGTGTCAGTCGCACGGAGCCAGGAAGGGCCTCACTCCCAGGGCAGTGGGTGCAGCCCGTGAGACGGCAGGTAAGCCCAGGGCCCCTCTCCTAGGAAGGAGGACCCCCCGAGTGGACATCAAGGGCCAGGAAAACCTTGCCGGACCTCGGCCAAGGTGAGGGAGTCTCCTAGCCGAGAGGGGGGGGCAGGGGGTGGGTTTCTGAAAGCGCCCCGGGCTGAGCCCCGGGAGCAGAAAGATCTTGCAGCGACTGCGGAGCTTAAGCAAAACCCACAGGTTCCGGAAGTGCAGAGCTTTTCGGGCTGGGCTGTTTGCTGCTCGGTGACCGAGAAGCAGGAAGACGGAGCTGCCCCCCCCCCCCCAGGAATGTCTGTCTGTCCGGACCCAGAGCCATCCTAGAATGAGCAGAGGGCACGCGGGGGAGGTGGCCCAGGGGACGTGGACATGGGGCAGGGAGCCAGGTGACTGGCCCGGAGAGCCCTGAGCTTGGGGCTCTAAAGGTCAGAGCGAGAGCAGAGAGCGGGCGGGGCCTGGGGGACCCCGAGTGGCCGGCGGGGCAGCCTCAGGCCATCGCGGGAGACGAGGTTGCTGGAAAACTGAATTCGGGGCAGGCTGGGCCAGGGGGTCCTCCCTGGGGTCAGCGCGGGGGGAGGGGGAGGGGAGGGGTGGCCACAGGGGGCCGAGGGGAGGGAGGAAACCAGCTGTGGCTGGGGGCGCAGAAGCTTAGAGGAGAGAGTTTCAAGAAAGAAAGGGCTGGTGTGTCGCGATGCGGCCCATTCAGAAGCCGGATCGATGGGTCAGAGGGGCCGAGGAGACCGCAAGCGTCTAGCCCTCGCCCACCCCCCTATCTGCCTGTTTGGCCCAGTGTTTTCAGAACACCAGGGTTAGAGAAAATCAGGTGATTTCAGAGAAGAATGTGCTTTCCCTTTAAAAAATCTGAAGATTCACCCTGGGGGGCGGGGGCAGAAGTGGGGGCTTTGTCAAGTTCTTCCCCTAGACCCCCAGCCCCCCGGGAGCGTGGCCAGGGCGGGCCGAGGGAAGGTTCTCCAGCCCTGGGGGAGGCCTGGCCTTGACTGCAGGGGAGAAGGAACTGGGTGGGGGGGGAACGTGCAGGCAGGGCCGTGTGGCTCAGGCTGGGGGGGGGCGGGGGGGGGGGGGGGGCCCGGGAGACGCAGGTGGTTTCTGCCCAGTGGCCTCATTGTACAGATGAGGAAACTGAGGCCTGGGAGACACAGGTTAGTGGCTTTGCCCAGTTAGCCAGGGTTCTAGGCCTGGGGCGCTGCCGGCCTTCAGGGCTGCTTCTCGAACCCCACGCCTCTCAAACCACCCCCCCACCCCCGTCGCCCCTCTAGGGAAACGGAGGTGGGGAAGGCCGCAAGTAACNGACTGCAGGGGAGAAGGAACTGGGTGGGGGGGGAACGTGCAGGGGTGGGAGTGCGGCCCAGGCCCCGGGCGGGGGGTGCGGCCCAGGGCTCCCGGGAGACGCAGGTGGTTTCTGCCCAGTGGCCTCATTGTACAGATGAGGAAACTGAGGCCTGGGAGACACAGGTTAGTGGCTTTGCCCAGTTAGCCAGGGTTCTAGGCCTGGGGCGCTGCCGGCCTTCAGGGCTGCTTCTCGAACCCCACGCCTCTCAAACCACCCCCCCACCCCCGTCGCCCCTCTAGGGAAACGGAGGTGGGGAAGGCCGCAAGTAACCAATGAAAACTGACCAAATTTGGAAAAAGAAACCCCTGGAAGTGGCCAGGGCCTAGCGGAGACGACCCCCCCACCCCCCACCCCCTGCGTCCATCCAGGGCCAGGTCATTGTGCAAGAAGCCGGGGGCAGAATCGGGGTGAGTAGGGCCTCCCCCCCATTGTCGGCCCTCATTTCTGCATCTCTCCAGCCGCCGCCGCGACCCCGCTGGGGTGTCCAAACCCCTGTGCCCTGGGGCGCGGCTAGAACAGGGCCCTGGTTTCCGCCTGGTTTCCCGGCAGCGCGGGCCCCAAAGCACAGACTCGTTTGTTTTCTTCCTCTACCGTCTCCTTCACCCATAGTTTCCCGTCACATCCTCCCCCCCCAACAGGACCTCCCCAAGCCCCCCCCCCGCGGTCCCCATCCTTCCCCTCCGGCCCCCCGTCCTCTGCGGCAGCAGGTGAAGTCTGGTCCCTGCCTCCCGCTTCTGTTGAAAAGGCCTCCAGTGGCTTTTCATCAGACTTGAGAGGAGCGTGCACTCGCCACGTGGCCTTTTTTTTTTTTTAATGTTTATTTTTTTGACAGGCAGTGTGAGTCAGGGAGGGGCGGACAGAGACGGAGACGGAGACACAGAATCTGCTCCGGCCACAGAGCGCGACGCGGGGCTCGAACTCATGAACCTGAGCTGAAGATCATGTGACCGGAAGTGAAGTCAGCCGCTTGACCCGACTGAGCCACCCAGGCGCCCCTACACTGGCCTTTTGTTTCCTAACACAGACCCAGGGAGGTGCCGCCTCAGGGCCTTTGCACGTGCGCTGTGGCTGCCTGCCTTTATCTCCACCGCAGTCCACGAGTGCCTCCCGGGCAGCCTCCTAGCCCGGAATTCCCGCATCAGGTCGCCCGGCTTTCTTCTCTTCAGCGCCCTCATCGTCTGACCCTGTTGTGTCGCTTTGCTCCTGTTAAAGTGTCAGAAGAGATGGGGGCCGGGCCACACCGCTCTCTGCGCCGCGGCCTGAGGCCCGTGCGGCGTTGCCTGCGGCTGCAGCCCCCGAGGGTGGCCCGGAGCCTCGCGCCTGGACCCCCGCACTCCGCCGCCCCCCACGGTTTCCCCAGAGTGTGGAAAAGGGTCGGGTGCGCGTCGCGTGCCCCTCTCCCAGCTGCGGGTCTGCGTCTGCGTCCGCACGGACGGCCGTCTGTCCCCGACGGGGCGACACAGGGACAGACCCGGCGCCGGCAGGGGGCCGGCCTGCGTGGAGGAAGCAAGGCCCCGGGGCCCTGGGCGGTGTCCTCCGTGCAAGGGGCCCCCCCGCGCTGAGCTCGTCGCCCCGGGTGGGCTTCGGGAGAGCTGGGGGGGGGGGGTCGCCAGCCCCTGAGGCCCCGCCCCCCGGGGCCCCTCCCCCGGGAAGGCCTCCCTGCCTTGAGCCGGGGGCCGCAGAGGGCAACGGGTGAGGCCCAAAGAACCGGTCTCCCCAGGGCGTGTTTTACGGCGAGGCCGCCGGTGGCCACGGCCGCGCGGGGGGAGGCGGGAAGCCTGTCCTGCGGGTGCGGGGGGCAAAGGGACGCGCACCCGCGACAGCGCGCGGAAGGTCGCTTTTAAGCTGCAGGTGGGTGGTGCGAGGCCCTGACTGGGGAGCCCTCGGGCGGGCACGGGGCTCCCAGGGCTCTGAGGGTCGGACTGAAATCAAAGGGGTGGACCGGTCGCCGCTGCGGCTGAAAGGGTGCAAGACGTGGGGACCGAGAGCTTGGGGCTCCCGGAGGCCCCGCCTGGAGGGAGCCCGCTCGCCCCCGGGCCGAGGGGGTGTCGAGGAGGAGCCGGGGGGCGCGACGGGCTCGGAAGCGCAGCTGCCCGCGAGCCCCGCGGAGGGTCCTGGAGATCCGACACGGCCCGCACTGTCTCCACCGTGGAGGTGGGTGAGGGCGCGGGGGGCTCAGCCGGAGAAGCGCCGACCTCGGCTCAGGTCAGGATCTCGGGTTCGTGGGTTCGAGCCCCGCGTCGGGCTCTGCGCTGCCGGCTGGAGCCTGGAGCTGCTGCGGATCGTGTGTCTCTGCCCCTCCCCCGTCGGGCTCTGTCTCGATCACTAACTGGTTCTTCTCGTGGAGCAAACCTGCCCCTCGTGGCACTTCCACGGCACGAGCGCCCTTTCCGTTGGGGGCCGCATGAAGGCAGGGGGTGGCCGCGGCCGAGGGGACACCGGCGCCTGTGCCCGGGGTCGCGCCGCCTCCCTCTGTCCGGCCTCCGCGGGCACAGGAAACGGAGGCCCAGGCGCTGCGTCGCCCCGGCGGCCCTGCCCCCGGACGCCGTGCCCCCCGTTTCGTTAAACTTTAGTTTCTTCTCAAGTTATTCGTGGTATAAAACCCAACGGTGTAGAGGGGAGGGTGGCCCCGCCCGCGGCCGATGCGGCCCCCCCGTCGCCGCGCCTCCCGCACATCCAGGTGTGACGCGCTCCGGACGCGCAGGGCGGGCGACGAGCCCCGGGCGGCGCTGCCTCAGCGCGTCTGGGACCAGCCTGCCCCGCCAGCCCCGAAAGCTCTAGCGGCTTCGTCCTGTAGGCGGGCTTCCTCTCAATGGCCAACTTTTGGTGACCTGCGACCAGGTTGCCCTCCAGAGCGTCCCCCCACTTCCTCCTCCCGCGCCGTGTCCCCCCCTCCCCCCCCCGCGGCGGGACAGCGCCCGGACCTCAGGAGCCGGTTTTCCTCCTCTTCGGGCTTTGTAACCCCGGCCGGGGGCACGTGGCCTCCCGTGGGCGCTTCCAGGTGCTGCCACCGCCGCTCAGGGCCTTGTCGCCCCCCTCCCCCCCCCGCCGGGGGGTCCTGCGCCTGGAGCCGGGCTCTCCCCCCCGCCCCCCGGGGCACCCTGGGCTGCCCCCCCCGCCCCCCCGGGGCGCCCTGGTCTGCCCCCCCACCCGGGGGTCCTGCGGCCTGGAGCCGGGCTCTCCCCCCCGCCATGAGGCCCGCGGGCGCGGCCCAGGCCTGCATGCAGGCCCCTCAGAGAGCCTGGGCCAGGGCCGAGCGTGTGAAGGACGGACGGAGCCGAGGAAACTAGAAAATGGCCTCTCCAGGCCCCGCCCTGGAGTAACTGTCTTCCCAGGCTCGCCCTTGGGTGGGGGCCGAGGAGAGCAGCTGAGAGGAGCTCCGTGGTTAACGTTAGGGAGGAAAGTTCTGGTGAGGAGAGGGTGGCCCCCAGCCCACAGCGTTCTGGGGCATCCGTTGCCTTGGGGGGAGGGGCAGGGTCTTCAGGGTACTTCCCGGGCCTCCCCTCCCCCCACCCGAGCTCACAGGCCCCCCGGGGTGCTGGCCCCACTGGGGCTCCCGACCGCCTCTGCCTCTGCGGGAAGCGCGTCCCCTGCGGGGCTGGCTTCCTTAGGCGGAGGGGGGAGGGACAGAAGTGTCCCCCAGCCTCAGAGCTGGGGTAGAGTTTGACATCCCTCTCCCCGGAACCTCGGTTTGGGGCGCAAGCAGCCAGGACAGGGCGGAGACGCCATCGTGCGGGGGGCCCGGGGGCTTCCCGCGCCCTCAGCCCCGGTGGCTCTGGCTGGTGGCCGAGGCGCAGCCCGGGAGCCCTGGCTCCGTCTGCCCTCCTCACACGCGGCCGCGGCGTGTGGACACTTCGCCCGGGGAAGAGCCGAAGCGCTGAGGGCGGGAGGCCAGCCTGCGCCCCACGCTCAGCAGCGGGGAGCCCGGCCGCACGCCTGCCAGGAACCGACTGTTCCCAGGCGCTGCTGGTTGTCTGTCTACCTTCGCTGTCCAGATGGGGAAACTGAGGCTTCAGAGAGGTTGGGACGTAATGTCCCCAGTGATACCCGGCCGGGAAAAGGCGGCCAAGCGTTTGCGGTTTACCCCATTGCGGGCAGCCCCCCTCCACCGCCTCCAGACACTGTGGCACGTTGTTTTACACACTTGTCGCTTTCTGAGATTGCCCTGCCTCGGCCTGTCGCGCCCACCGGAGCAGCGACCCTGTCTCACTCACTGCTGCATCGGGGCTGGCACATAGTAGGCCCTCAGTAAATGTGTTGAATGAATGAGATGGGATTCAGACCCAGGTCGGAGGCGAGCGCTTCCCGCCACAGCACCGACCCTGCGCGGGTCACAAAGTGTTTGTGCGCTGAGCCCCCCGGGCCGCCCGGCAGAGCAGGCAGGGACCTCGCGGCGCCTTGGGAAGCCCCAGTGGGAGCCTGCGGTGACCCCTGCGAGGCCCCCAGGGTCTGTCTCCAGCGTTACTTCCCTGTCCCGCTTGGGGACCCTCCACGTTTCTGCGAGTCAGGAGCGCGTTAGCAACCGCCCTGGAAGTTTCCTCCTGCCCTGACGCGGCCCGAGGGTGGGGACGCTGTGGCTGCGCTGGGCAGCCGGCAGCAGAGGCGTCCCGCTTGGACGGCCACCCAGCACCGGCCACGGCCCCTCCTCGGCCAAGTCCAATCCGGCCCTAACTGCGCTGCGGGGAAGCCGCAGGGGCTCCGGCCTGTGGGCGACCTGCTCGGACCCGCAGCCCCCCGCCCCTGCCCCGCCAGGCCCACAGCCTCTAGGCCCTGCGACCTCTTCGACTTTATCCGCCGGGGCCCCCGCCCCGCGGCCTGTCACCCTGATTCCTTTTCTCTAAGGTCTCTCTAGCTGCACGAGCTTTTGTTTACTTGCTTCGCATCTGTCCGCCTGCCTCCAAGGCCTTGGCTGCCTTGTGTAGCATCGAGCGATGAGATTCTAGAAACGAATCTAACTCCTGGCCCTGCGTCACGTTCAGAAATCTATTTGAGGGGCGCCTGGGGGGCCCAGGTGGTTAAGCGTCCGACTTCGGCTCAGGTCATGATCTCGCGGCTCAGGTCATGATCTCGCGGTGCGTGGGTTCGAGCCCCGCGTCGGGCTCTGTGCTGACAGCTCGGAGCCTGGAGCTGCTTCAGATTCTGTGTCTCCCTCTCTCTGCCCCTCCCCTGCTCACGCTGTCTCTCTCTCAGAAATAAAACATTAAAAAATTTAAAAAAAAATCTATTTGAAGAGGAGGAAAAAAACCCCACCAACCAAACCACCGCAGCCTGGAGCCTGACCTCAGGAGCTCTCAAGACAGTTCCCTCCTTCCCCCGTCCGCGGGTCATCTGTCGGGACAGGCGGGCTTTAAGGCTTTGGGGACCCTTAGCCCACGGCTGACCCGTCTGCCCTGCCCCCGCCCCCCGTTTTGCAGGACGAAGCTGAGGCCCAGGGAAGGGGTGGGGACGCTGGGGGCATTTGGACTCTCTTCCAAGTCTGTCTGTCTGTCCAGCTGGCTGGGCGCAGGGAGGGAGAGCAAGGCCAGAGAGAAGCACCCCTGTCCGGGTGTGGACGACAGTCCGAAAGAAGGCGGTTCACCCCGCCCCCGGTTCGGGATCCTCGGGTCACTGGCAACAGCCAAGGGGCCGCGAGGAGGGACTGAGCTCCGACCCGCTGTGCTCGGGCTCTGCCCGCATCGCGGCCCCGAGGATCGAGAAAGCTTGGTGGCCTCCCTGTCGCCAGGGGTTCAGAGGCCAAGGCGGCCCTAAACCGTGGGATGCCGCCCCTCCCCCCCCCCCTGCTGCCACCGCAACCCCTGGGCAGGCTCCCGTCACGCTTGGAGTAAAATCTGAACGTCTCCCCACGGCCCGGAGGGTGGTCTCCACCCGCCCGGGTCCTGTCTCCACCCTGGGTCCCCTTCGCCAACGGCTTGTCTTGGGCCTCCGAGCCGCAGGCCACCGCGGTGCCTTTGGGCGCTGTTCCCGCTCTTCGCAGACTCCGGGGGCCCGAGCCCCCCCTTCTGCCCGTCACGTTCATGCCACCTTCTCGGGGAAGCCCTCCTCGCACACCCCATCGGAAGTAGGTCACCCCCACCCGCCACAGTCACGGTGTCGCGTCTTTCTTCCCCGCACCTCTCACTACTGGGCAGTCTGTGCATTTCTAACCCTCTGCCTTGGGTGTCACGGAGGCCTCTGTACGCGGCACACAATAGATGCTCAATAAATATTTGTTTGAATAAGTGAAATAAAAAAGGAACCCTCGGAGTACAGAGATTTGGCCCGGACTTTTCTGTCTCCCACAGGAGAGCCCGGAGGGTGACGGCCGGGACCCCCACTTTCCCGGAGTCCCCATCTCAGGTCAGCGTTGCCGAGGGGGGCCGTTCCCCGGAGCTGAGCTGGGCGCGGGCAGGACGGGCCCCCGGGGGCAGCTTTGTGTCCAGGGAACCGGGGACGGCTTTCAACGCCAGGGTTGACCACGACCCGTGAGGACGTGGCGTCTTCGGGTTAAGTGCCGGCCGACGCCGCGGTCAACGGCGGGGGGCCTTTGGGGGCGTAAGGAAAAGGGGTTCCGGCGCCCCACGGGCAAGGCTAGTGCCGGCCCTCCCCCAGGGGGCTCGGCAGTGCTGGGTGCCCAGTCAGCGCCTCTCCGGAGCGGGGGTGCAGCCCCCCCTCCGTTTCGCGGGGGCCCCCGAGCACTCGGGTGGGGGGCGCAGCAGCCCTCGAAGGCCCTGGCCGAGGAGGCGGCACGGAGCCCCGCGCTTCGGTCCCGCCGCCGCCGGCAGGCGCCCCCCCTGCCCGCGCCCCGTCCACCCAGCGCCCCCCGAGGCCAGTCCCCAGAGGGGGAGGCGCCCGGAGTGGCGGCGGCGAGGCGGCGGCCCCGACCCAGCGGGCTCTGCTCGGCCGTTAGGCGTCGGGCGCGCGCCCCGCCCCCGACGTCGCCGCCGCCGCCGCCGCGCGCCGGCCCCGCCCCTCGCCCCTCGCCCCGCCCCGAGGCCGCGTCTCCCCGACGCCGGCTGACGCGCGCGCTCCGGGCTCGCCGCCCTGGGAGCCGGTCAGCGGGTTCAGGGAGGGGGCGGCGGTTCCTGTGATCGACGAGGGTCGCAAGTTCGGGAAAGGAATGCACCCAGCGCCCCGAGAGTTTAGGCCCCTGGGTCTGCGGGGCCCGGGGCCCGCGCTGGGGCCGAAGCGAGACCCCAGGGCGGTGCGCCGCGGGCACAGGCACGAACGACCCCCCCCCCAGCCCGGGGCCCAGGGGCTGTGCTGGGGGCCCCCTCCCGCCGCCCTGCGAAGGCCCCGGGGCGGGACGCTGCTGCCCTCCCGGCGGCTCTGCGGAGCTGACGGTGTGACTTCAAAACTGGGGGGCTGAAAGAACATTCTAGCACCCACCTGTGGCCTGTCCCTGTTCAGGCTGGGCCACATCTACCCCTGCGGGGACCAACTGCCGGTGTCCTTGGAGACCCCGTGGAGGCGGCTGCAGATTCTGTGTCCGTTCCTCCCCTGCTCACACTGTCTCTGTCTCTCTCGAGGGGGAAGGAAAGGAAAAAAAAGGTGCTGAAACGTCTGGGCCGCCCGGGCGCCCCGGGAAGGTGTTCACGGCCCAGCCGTCCCGCCAAGGGTGAGGCGTCACCAGGGAGACGACGAGTGTCCTTGCGGCACGTGCGCACACTGCCTTCGCCGCGCTCCGGGGGCGCCTGACGGCGGAAGAGACGAGCTTCCCGGCGGGGCGTCCCAGTCTCGGGAAGGGCGGCGGTGAGTGCCCCCCGCCATCTGCAGCCGGGCACCCGGGGAAGCCTGGGCCGGGGGGGGGGGGGGGGCGGGGCGCCCCAAAGGCATTCTCTTCCCTCCGGCCTACACCCCCTTCTGCGCGCAGAGCTGGCAGGTGTCGTCCACAGGCCTAAAGCCTCAGGGCCCGAGTAGCCGCCCCTCCCTGCTCCCCCCGACACCGCACGGGGCTCCCTCGTCAGGGAGACGGGAGCGAGGGGGGTGCGAGCGAGGGGGG
>NW_024080946.1:1469057-1481297 GCF_003009895.1 Hyaena hyaena | reverse complement strand
GGGGGTGCGAGGGAGGGGGGTGCGAGCGACGGGGGTGCGAGGGAGGGGGGTGCGAGCGACGGGGGCGCGAGCGACGGGGGCGCGAGGGAGGGGGGCGCGAGCGACGGGGGTGTGAGCGACGGGGGTGTGAGCGACGGGGGCGCGCGGGCGGGGGGGCGTGAGGGAGCTGTGGCGCAAGCGCGCAGACTCGAAGTCGCTGTCAACCTGGGCCAAGAGCTCAGTTTCTATCCCTTCGTCCCGCCTGAGGTGCGGCTCTGAGCATCCCCCGGACCAGCGTCCCTTTGCAGGGACGGGCCCACACCAGCGGGGGTGGCCACCGTGTCCGGGAATCGCACGGAGCAGAGGCAGGGGCCGCGGGGTTTCGGTGAGGCTAAGCCATCTTCGGGTTCATGGACTTTAAGATACCGACTGCCTTGGACTTTTTTACATCAACAGTTTCCTTTGAAAAATGAAAGGTACATAAAAGCTCCCACTGTAACCTTTTTGCAGCGCAGAGTTGCGTGGCATCAAGTGTATTGTGCAGCCATCGTCACTACTTGCAGAAGGTTTGCAGCGGCCCAAATAAAACTGTTCTCAGCCAAGTATTAGCTCTCCCTTCCCCCGCCCCCACCTTTTATCCTTTCAGCGTCTCGGATTTGTCTTCTAGACGCTTCAGGTAAGTGGAGCCACACGTTTCCTAACCTTCGATGCCAGGCTTACTTCCTTACCTTCAAGGTGTATCCGTGTCACACCAGGGCTCTTTCATTCCTTTCTTTATGGCCGGAGAGGTGAGTGTGTGTGTGTTTCTGTGTATGTGTACACGCATATAGCACGTTTTGTTTACCTACTAATGTGCTGATGGGCACTTGGACTCCGCCCACCCCCGTGCTGCTATGGACACGGCACAGGAGTAGCTCTCAGAGTCCTAGCTTTCAGTGTTTGGGGTCTCAGCCTAGGTGTGGACTTGCTGGGTCATGCGGTAATTCTATGCTTAACTTTTTGAGGAATGGCTGACCTGTGTCCCATAGTGCTGCGCCATTTCATGTCCCCCCCAGCACTGCACAAGCCCCCCCCCCCCCCCCCGCCGTGTCTCCACATCATTCTCTACACCTGCTTTCTATTTTGTATATGAGCCATCCTTTAGTAAGGATGTGAAGCAGTTTGGGTTTGCATTCCCAAGTGACCAATGACCTTGAGCATCTTTTTCTTAAGCATCTTTTTCACGTGCTTATTGGCTATCTGTAGATCTTTGGAAAAATGCCTTTACAAGTTCTTTGAATTTTTTTTTCGTGTGTTATTGAGTCCTTTATATACTCTGATATTAAAACAGTTTTTTAAATGTTTGTTTTTGAGAGAGACAGAGAAGTGAGGGAGGGGCAGAGAGAGAGGGAGACACGGAATCTGAAGCAGCTCCGGGCTCTGGGCTGATGACCTGAGGCGAAGTCGGACGCTTAACCAACTGAGCCACCCAGGCGTCCCTGCTTACGGTAGTTTTGTATTCAGTTTTGAACCAGGAAGTTAAGTGTGAGAACTTCAACTTTGTTCTTGTTCAAGATTGTTTTAGCTTTCAAGGTCCCATGATTTTCCATATGAATTTTAGGGCAGGTTTTTCTACTGCTGCAGAAAACAATACGGGACTTTGATAAAGACTGCATTGAATCTGTACAGTCTGGAGTAGTTCCGTTGACTTAACATTAAGCCCTCCAATCCATGAAGATGGGAAGTCTTTCAGCTCGTTGAGGTCTTCAGTTTCTATCAACAATGTTTTGTACCTCTCAGTGTGCAAGTCTTTCACTTACTGGTTAAATTTATTTATTTTTATTTTTTTTTAAATATTTTTATTTATTTCTAGGAGAGAGAGAGAGAGACAGCGTGAACAGGGGAGGGTCAGAGAGAGAGGGAGACACAGACTCTGAAACAGGCTCCAGGCTCTGAGCTGGCAGTCAGCACAGAGCCCGACGCGGGGCTCAAACCCACGAACCGCGAGATCATGACCTAAGCGAAAGTCGGACGCTCAACCGACTAAGCCACCCAGGCGCCCCTGGTTAAATTTATTCTTAATATTTTTATTATTTCTGAGAAATCAAGGAGTTGATTCCATTTACCATTGCACCAAAAACCATAAAATAACTAGGAGTCAACCTAACCAAAGAGGTGAAAAATCTACACACTGAAAACTATAGAAAGCTTATGAAAGGGACGCCTGGGTGGCTCAGTCGGTTAAGCGTCCGACTTCAGCTCAGGTCATGATCTCATGGTTCGTGGGTTCGAGCCCTGCGTCACGCTCTGTGCCGACAGCTCAGAGCCTGAAGCCTGCTTAAGATTCTGTGTCTCTGTCCCTCCCTTGCTCACGCTCCGTCTCTCTCTCAGAAATAAACATTAAAAAAAACTTATGAAAGAAATTGAAGATGACACCAAAAAATGGACAAATATTCCATGCTCATGGATTGGAAGAATATTGTTAAGATGTCAATACCACCCAAAGCAATCTACATATTCAATGCAATCCCTATCAAAGTAACACCCGCATTCTTCACAGAGCTGGAAAAAACAGTCCTAAACTATGTACGGAACCAGAAAAGACCCCAAATAGCCAAAGCAATCCTGAAAAAGAAAACCAAAGCTGGAGGCATCCCAATCCTGGACTCCAAGCTGTATCACAAAGCTGTAATCGTCCAGACAGTACGGTACTGGCAGAAGAACAGACACTCAGATCAATGGAACAGAACAGAGAACCCAGAAATGGACCCACAAATGTATGGCCAACTCATCTTTGACAAAGCAGGAAAGAATATCAAATGGAAAAAAGATGGTCTCTTCAGCCAATGGTGCCGGAGAACCGGACAGTGACACGCAGAGGACTGAGCCCGTCCACTGTCTTGCACCAGACACAAAAATAAACTCCAAGTGGATGAAAGACCTAAACGTAAGACAGGAAGCCATCAAAATCCTCAAGGAGAAAGCAGACAAAAACCTCTTTGACCTCGTCTGCAGGAACTTATCAACATGTCTCCGGGGCAAGGGGAACAGAAGCAGAGATGAACTATCAGGACCTCATCGAGATAAAAAGCTTCTGCACAGCGAAGGAAACAATCAGCAAAACTAAAAGACAACCAACGGAGGGGCGCCTGGGTGGCTTAGTCGGTTAAGCGTCCGACTTTCGCTTAGGTCATGATCTCGCGGTTCGTGGGTTCGAGCCCCGCGTCGGGCTCTGTGCTGACTGCCAGCTCAGAGCCTGGAGCCTGTTTCAGATTCTGTGCCTCCCTCTCTCTCTGACCCTCCCCTGCTCACGCTGTTTCTCTCTCCTAGAAATAAATAAAAAAAAAAAAAAAAAAAAAATTTAAAAGACAACCAACGGAATGGGAGAAGATATTTACTAATGACGTATCAGATAAAGGGTTAGTGTTCAAAATCTATAAAGGACTTATCAAACTTAACACCCAAAAAACAAATAATCCAGTGAAGAAATGGGCAAAAGACATGAATAGACACTATTCCAAAGAGGACATCCAGATGGATAAGAGACACATGACAAGATGCTCAACATCACTCATCATCAGGGAAACACAAATCAAAACCACACTGAGATACCACCTCACACTGGTCAGAAAGGCTAAAATGAACAACTCAGGAAACAACAGATGTTGGCTAGGATGCAGAGAAAGGGAGATACTTTTGCACGGCTGGTGGGAATGCAAACTAGTGCAGCCACTCTGGAAAACAGCATGAAGCTTCCTCAAATAACTAAAAATAGAACTACCCTACGACCCAGCAATTGCACTACTAGGTATTTATCCAAGGGATACAGGTGTTCTGTTATGAAGGGACACATGCCCCCCAATGTTTATAGCAGTACTATCGACAATAGCCCAAGTATGGAAAGAGCCCAAATATCCATTGACAGATGAACGGATAAAGATGTGGTGTACGCACACGCACACGCACACACACAATGGAGTATTACTCGGCCATCAAGAAGGATGAGATCTTGCCATTTGCAACTATGTGGATGGAACTAGAGGGTATTCTAGGTGAAATTATTCAGAGAAAGACAAATACCATATGATTTCACTCATATGTGGAATTTTAATATAACAAAACAAAGGGAAGCAAAAACATAAGCAAACAGGGTTGTTGGAGGGGTTAGGGTGGGGGGGGCTAAGGGCATTAAGGAGGATGCTTGTTGGGATGGGCAGTGGGTGTTATACGCAGGGAATGAATCACTGGACTCTACTCCTGAAATCATTATTATGCCATATGCTAACCAACTTGGATGTAAATTAAAAAATAAAATTAAATGAAATTATTTTTGATCTAAGACTTCTATCCTCCAAACTTGTGAAAAAATAGAATCCTGTTGTTTAAGTCACCCAGACGGTGCAGTAAAGTCCTAGCAAACTAGTTGCTAGGACGTACCCAACAGAAAAGCCAAAGAACAAAGTGGGGGTGAGAGGTGCCTGGGTGGCTCAGTCGGTTAAAGCGTCCGAATTCAGCTCAGGTCATGGTCTCACGGTTCGGTTCGTGAGTTCAAGCCCCCGGTCGGGCTCTGTGCAGACAGCTCAGAGCCTGGAGCCTGTTTCGGATTCTGTGTCTCCCTCTCTCTCTGACCCTCCCCTGCTCACGTGGTCTCTCTCAGAAATAAAACAAAACAAAACAAAACAAAAAAAGTGGGACCAGTGACCTGACTGTAGTCTGGGACATGGGAAAAGGACTCAGGGAGGGCACATCATGGTCAGGTTCAGAGTTGGCTTCCTGATAAAGTTCATGGTATGGCCGGTCAGATCAGGATCTGTCATGATGAAGGTAAGAGGACAAAAGATGAGGGTCAGTGTTAAGGTCAATTTTAAGGAGAGTTATCAATTATTTCAAGATGGGGGTGGTTAAAGTATGGATCATGGTCTATGTCCAAAGGACGGTTAAGATTAAGGTTCAAGGGTACGTGGGTCAGTCGGTGCAGTGGCAGGATCAGTATGAAAGTAACGTTTCAAGGTCAAGTTGAGAAAGGGTAGAATGACAATGTCAAAGTGAGAATCTGGAGCAGGATCGAGGTCAGGTTCAAAATGAAAGCAAGATACAGTCATGATGATCAGGGTCAGAACCAGAGTCAGATTCAAGGAAAACTTCGAAATCAAATTCACCTCAGGGTCACGGTGTCTCATAGTATGAAAGGTTTTGGTGTCAGGAAGAGAGTCCCAAATGGGCACCTGGCTGGCTCATTCAGAAAAGCGTGCAGACTCTTGATCTCGGGGTCTTGAGTCTGGCCCCACGCTGGGTGAAGAGATTACCAAATAAAAATAAACTTAAAAAATTGTAAGAGTTAGGGCCATTTCAAGAGCCAGTAAAAATTTAGGGTAAGATATGGTCTGAATGGTGGTCTGCATCAGAAGTTAAGAGTTGGCTCAAAGGTTTGAATAAAATGAAGGATAAGGGCCAGGGTCATTTTAAGTCATTTTAAGCTCATGGCAGCTCAAAATCAGGGCTGATCATCAGTGATGACAGATTCAAGGTCAAGTATAAACTCAAGACATGAGCTGGCCAGGACAATGATCAGGATGTTTCAGATTTAGGGTGAAGACATGCGTGTCAGTATTTGATTCAGTGTCACAAGTTAGGTCAGTTTCAAAGACAAGTTAAAGCTGAGAGCAAAATATGGTAAGGATGATGGTTAGGTTGAAATAAAGGTCGGAAGGCCTGCTTCAGGACCACTTTCAAATTTCAGGTCAAATTCATAGTCATTCCAAGTTCAGGGAGGGTAAAAGTCACGATGATTATCAGTGTACATGGATGAAGATCAAGCTCAAGATCAAGTTTGAGACGGTGAGCTATAGTCAGAACATTAGTGGATCAAGGTCAGATTCCAGGTCAACCTCAAAGTCAACCCAAGGTCATTTCAAGGGGATCATGGTCAGGATCATTAGCGTACGAAGGACAAGATCAGGATCAAGAGGTTCTAGGTTAAAATCAGTGTCTCAGTGAGATGGAGGATGATCAAGGCTGGGATAAGGGTTAATGTCAAGGTCATTTCATGATCAAATTCAAGAGTTAAGTTCAGCACTGACCTTGGTTAATTAGCATGCCAGCATCAGGCTGAAGATCAATTTCGAAGTTCAAGCTCATTCCAAGGTTGTGATGAGTATAAATGTGTTATTTAGGGGCAAGTTCAAGTCAGTTTCAAAAGGAAGGCAATGCAAGAGAACCGTGATATCCAAAGGGTGAGAGACTGGATCAGCGTTAGGATCGAGGGCAGGTGCTAGGATAAAACCAGTCCAAGATCACTTTATAGGCAGGGTGGGTCAAGATTGGGTTCATGGAAAAGGTCCAGTTAGAGGTAAAGTACAGGGCCAACTTACAATTAGGATGAGACACGGTCAGAATGAGTTTCAAGGCCAGGGAGATCATCAAGGTCACAATGAAGGTTAAGAGGTTCACCATCAAGTTCATGTTCAAGAGCAGACGGAGGCAAAATCACGGGTCTTCTTTTTTTGTTTGTTTGTCTACTTTTGAGAGAGAGAGAGAGAGAGAGAGAGAGAGAGAGAAGGAGACACAGAATCTGAAGCAGCTCCAGACTCTGAGCTGTCAGCACAGAACCCGATGCAGGGCTCGAACCCATGAACCATGAGATCATGACCTGAGCCGAAGTCAGACCCTTCACCGACTGATCCCCCAGGTGCCTCCAAATCATGGGCCTTTCGAGTATATCTGGCTGAGCATCTGGGCCCCGGGTCACGATCAGTGAAACGAGATAGAGGAGCGCTCAGCGATATACACTGACCTCCATATATATGCAAACCGCTGAGAGTTTGAGCCAGTGGAGTCAGTCTCAATCATCTGGTTTCTGTAACTCCCAACTGTAAGTTAGTGTAAGCCAAGATGGACACAAGAAGTGCGCTCCACACAGTCATCTCTCTGGCACATTCTTACTGGGAGGTAGAGTGAATTAGGCACGAATCTAATTAGTGCTATTGAAACGCATCATCATTAGTTCAAACAGGCTCAGTCTCAGACATTCATTCTAAAGACAAAAACCTCATTACCTAGTTAGTATGAACTAACACGAACATTAGAGGTGCAACACACATTCATCTCAAAGGCAGATTTTTAATGAGAAGTGGGAGGACTTAGGTTCGATCTGAACAGGAGTCCGGGTGGGTAAGAATTCCTGTTAATGCAACAAGGTCAGCCTGGGACTCCTTCTAGATTGCGGGAGTGAACCAGCAGTAAGCACAGCAATCCACACCCATACTGTGAGACAGAGCGAATTTGGATCCTGCCGAGGCACACCACGTAAACAAGACTGTGTTAGCGCAACGAATGCGTCCCTAGTCTTCTCCAAAGCCACGCCTTACCGTCAGAGCCGGACACGAACGGGGATGAACGGAGGCAACAGCTTCCGGCTCCATTCACGTTCTCACCGGGAGGCAGAGCACATTCAAATGACCGCAAGGAATCCTAAGCATTAGTGAAAACAAACTCAATCCCAGACACCCTTCTCAAAAAACTAAATCCTTACTGCTTGTTGAAACAAATCTACTCGTTTCGCTCAAAAGTACACGCTTCCGGTGACTCTGGGGGGTACTGTGGAGAAAGGTGCCGGCCCCGCGCAGGGTTCGGTGCCCGCCACGCCCTCTTACCGTAAACGGTCAGGATGATTATCCGTTTTGGAACGACGGTCAAGGTGCACGTCCACATTTAAGGTGAGGAGCGGAGCACACGAGCGCGGGACAGGAGCCCAGTGTGCAGGCGAGCGTGAGGCACGGGGCCCACGGACGGAGAAGCTCCTGGGGCCGCCACGAACGCGCTACCTCCACTGGGGCTGAGAGCGGGCGCGAGGGAAGGATGGGCCGAGAGGCCCGGGAAGCGGGAAGGCAGAGAAGCGCGCGGCCAAGGAGAATCCAAGGGCTTTGTCAACAGGGGCACTTCTAGAAGAGAAACCGACGCCAGCCCTCTGACGTGGCATCTATCCGGGGCCAGCTAGAGACTGGAGCGTTGAACCCAGGGCCCCTGCTGCCAAATCGTCCTGTCCTGTGACAAACCAGAACTCGGGGGCGTCTAAGTAGCGGCGACCACGCCGACCACAACGCAGGACACGGGAACACAAAGGCTGACTTGCAGTCATACCCACGGGCCGTGCGTGGTCTGTGGGCCACCAGCATGGGGCACGTGCTCCTCTAAAGGGACAAGGTCTTCTCCGTTCAGAGTCCCCAGACCCGGTGACTGTGACTTAGAAAACCAAACCCCAGCCGCGGGCCAGGTGCTGCGAGGCTGGCTGCGCCACGGCCTCCCTGCAAAGCACCCCAGGCGTCCGGTCTGGAGGCTCCGGTGCTGGCGAGGGCAGCTGCCAGGGTTGGCCGCACGGCCTGTCCGGAGCCACGGGTCTAGAAGGAGGAAGAAACACAGGGCAAAGGCAGATGATCTTTGTTCTTGTTACATTTTATTGGCATCACGTTCATCTCTTTACAGAAGAACTTGGCCCACACCCTAGAATGCAGACCTCCGGAAAGGGGGAAGTGCTCCGTTAAGCAAGCTACAGTGCAGGGGTGGGTCCGAGGGAGGGCACACTGCCGGGCTCCATACCAAAGAAACAGGGTAATTAATGATGGGCGATACCGGGAGTCGGTGGGGAAGAGGAGAAAAAGGTTTGCTAACCTAAGGATACCACAACCCTGAAAGGAGCGCCTTCTAGAACAAAGGTAAAATCACTAGGACAGAAGTGTTAGGATTTTCCTTTCCCTCTTATCAGTAGGATGCTGACCTACAGGGGACTGAAGCGGGGCGGGGTGGGGCAGGGTGGGGGGGGAGGAAAGATGAGAATTTTAACTTCGGAAACAGCCACTTATCCATTGCACGCACCACTGTATTATGAAAATCAACCTTTTGGAAAATTTAGACCCAGAAGGGAACTAGACAGTTTTCCCCCTGGAGAGATGAAAAGCTTTTTGGCTCTTAAGTCTTTGATAAAAGGCGTACATGATTCTTGTGTCTACTGTACAGAATACTGCCTCTAGCTGGACTTCTAAATTCGGAGTCGCTAACACTCTGCAAAATCCAGACAGGGTTCACCGTCCATCTCACACGCCTGCATCACAGGACTTAAACACATAATCCAAGAATTTCTTACACTAATTTATACATTTTTAATTGGTTGCATATATTAACATGTACTATAAGATTCTTTTCTAAGAAGCATTACATAATAAATGGATACTGTAAAAAGATCTGATTAGTTAAAAGTAACAAGCATTAACAGATACATACAAAACTCCGCCCGATCAGAGCGGGCGTGAGCCTGTAACGAAGCGCGGGGCACCAGCCTTCCCAAGTGGTGGCCTTCACGGGAGCGGGGGGGGGGGGGGGGGGGGGGGGGGGGGGGGGGGGGGGGGGGGCTGGGGATAAAAAGACCACGAGACCGTTAAAAAAATCAGATAACTAATTAGACACAGATTAACTGTAAACAGTTCTCTCTCCCCAGTGGACAAAAAGAATACGATTCCGATGCTGACTCCACACCAGCACGGTTTCTACCGCGGGCCTGTCGGGGGCCACAGGGCTGAGGCGGTGGGCGGGCAGACCCCAACGGCGCCGTCACAGGCCTGGGCTGGAGTCTGTCTGCTCGTATCAGGTGTAGGGGTGTGTGTGTGTCGCGCGCGCGCACGCGTGTAAGGGCGAGGGTGTCTGTTGGGGTTTCTTTTGGCAGCTGGATTCGAGAGACAACTTTATGGTGTGTGTGGGAAGGGAGGGGCTCGTGTAGGAAGGCCGAAGTGTGTTCCTGGTCTGTGAAGGACTCTGTGCTCTGCTCTCGCCGCCCCTTCAGCAGCTGCAGCTTTCGCCCGAGGCCTTGGCCCGGTCGTTCTTGTCCAGTTTGATGGGCTCGGGGAATTCGTTGTACAGCTCCACCTCGGTTTCCTGCGCGGGGGGGGAGCGAGAGAGGCCTGTTACCAGGGGCCAGGGCGATTCCGAGCCCGGCTCCGGCCTTGGCCCTGCTCTCCCCGGGCCGGGGGCAGGCCTGGCAGTGAAGGGAGGGCGGAGGAGGCGCCGAGAGGGATCCAGCGGGAAGAGCAGCAGCCGACGCGGGGCGGTCAGGACAGCGCGCGCTCACGCTCTCCGTCACGACCGAAAGCTCGCGGCCTGGGGACCACGGCCAGTCACAGATGCTCAGGGCGGCCGCGTCGTGTCATCGCCTCCGCCTCCGAGGTCAGACTTCAGCGCGGCCTGGACCCTGGCAGCCCTTAGCCCCTGCTGCCCCCGCGGTCCCCAAACATCCCTCCAGGCACCCGTTTGCCAGTCATTTTTCTGGACTTGGCGTCTATTTTCTTCTTCCAAGGTCAAGGGGGTTTTGTCTCTAGGTGCCGCGTGCTACGGATGAAGTCCGTCAGCGGCCATGGTGAGCGGTGGCGGCAGACGGACCGGGCTCAGTGTAGTGGGACTTTCTGCTGAATTAATAAGCACCCAGCGAGGGCAGTTTTCTACTTCCTGCTGTAGGAGAACAATGGGCCACTTGAACACCGAGCACCTACGTGCCAGCAACCGTTCGAGGCTACGGAGACGAAGCAAGCAATGTTTCTATTTGCTAAAAGCCGTCCAGGGAATGGGGCACCGGGGGCTCAGTCAGCTGAGCATCCGACTTCTGCTCAAGTCATGATCTCACGGTTCATGGGCTCGAGCCCCCTGTCGGGGTCGGAGCTGGCTGCGTGGAGCCGGCTTTGGATTCTGTCTCACTCTCTCTCTGTCCTTCCCCCACTTGTGCTCTCTCATAAATAAACATGGAAAAAAAACCAAAACAATGTTTCCTAGAGAAAACTATTCTACACACAATAGCTGTAAAAATAAAAACCTTTAAGAATACACATTAAAAAAAATAAAAGGTTTACCGAGGTGTACCACAGCGTGTACAGTTCAGAGGATTTTAGGGTATTCGCAAAGCTGGGCAGCCATCACCACTAACTCCAGAACATCTTCACCCCGTAAGGGAAACTGCGCTCATTAGCAGTCATTCCCCATCCCCATCAGATACACCAAGCCTTGGCAACCACTCATCTGCTTTCATTTTTTTTTTTTAATATTCATTTTTGAGAGGAAGCATGAGCGGGAGAGGGGCTGAGATGGGGGGACAGAGGATCTAAAGTGGGCTCTGCACGGACAGCAGTGACCCCGACGCGGGGCTCGAACCCAGGAACCATGAGATCATGCCCTGAGCTGAAGTCTGACACTTAACCGACTGAGCCACCCAGGCGCCCCCATCTACTTTCTGTCTTAACAGATCTGCCTACTTTGGACACTTTGTCGGACATGCCTTCGTTCCTCCTGAGTAAACACGGAGGAGTGGAGTCAAGGGGCCGCAAGTGGCTCCAGGGGCGCCTGGGGGGCTCAGTCAGTTAAACATCTGACTCTTGATTTTGTCTCAGGTCATGATCTCACAGTTCGTGAATTCGAGCCTCGCACTGGGCTCCACGCGGACAGTGCAGAGCCTGCCTGGGATTCTCTCTTTGCCCCTCCCCTGCTTGCCTGCGCTCGCTCTCTGGACTTTAAAGAAAAAAGGTAACGCTATGTTTAACTGTTCTGAAGAACTGCCAGACTGTTTTCCATACTGGCTGCACTATTTTACATTCCCATCAGGAGTGGGAATATAGAAGGTAAAGAACCTGAAAAGTGATAAGGAATTTTCTGGCACCTTAATTATAAACGTCTGGCTTCCAGAACCCGAGAGAAGACAAAGGCCTGCTGTTCTGCCGCCCAGTCTGTGGGACTTTGTCACGGCACCCAGAGCAGAGTGTCATGCGCAATCCCAGTCAGAATGTCAATAAAGTTTTGTCCTTGCGGCCGGGGGCGGTGGTAAGAAAGGAAAAAGGTGGAACTGTAATAAAATTCGCAATCTAGATGGAAAAGGCACCATCAGGGCCAAGGAAAAACTACAAACAAGACTGGGGGGGAGGGGGGCTTGCCTTATCGGAGGTCAGGCCACATATAAAGGCCGTCAAAGAGACGGCCCCACGCACAAGCGCCAAAGAAACTGGGGACCCGAAACACAGCACTTCCCGCACAGAGGCAGGCGACGCCCCCTGCACTGGGGCAGGCGGGTCTGCTGAGCACCCTGCTGAGCACCCTGCTCCCGGTGCCGGAAGTAACTGGCGAGCCCTTATCTTAAAGGGCCCCAGCCGCACCAGACAACACATGACCCAGACACAGAAAACCTAGAAATTGAAAATGACACACGTCTAAGAAAATAGGTGAAGTTAGCTCGTGTCCCCAGAGCGCTGGGGGGGG
>NW_024080946.1:1441354-1467979 GCF_003009895.1 Hyaena hyaena | reverse complement strand
CCCCCCCCCCCCCCCCCCCCCGCCCCCGGCTCCCAAACCCGACAGTCACAGATGACGATGCCTCATGCTGTCCCTTGGCTCACCGGCCCCAACACAGGGGCTGCACCAAAAGCGCCTTGGGCTCCGGCACGCCGGCAGCAAGGAGCGACCGTGCCTCCTGGGAGCAGCCGGGTAAACAACCGTAAGGCAGAACCCGCGTTCAAGGAACGCGACTCCTAGAGGTTCTGGGGAAGCGCTCCTTCCGGTGACCAAATACAGCCATTTATGAGGATGACAAGAGCAAACGCATCTTGTTTCGTCTTAACCATCCTGCAAAGCAAGCGTTCTCTTTCTACACACGAGGGGATGGAAGCTCAGAGATGCGCGCGCGCTCGCTCACACACACACACACACTCACACTCACACACACTCAACTCTCTCACACACACACTCACTCTCACACACTCATTCTCTCTCTCTCTCTCTCTCTCTGTCACACATACACACACACACACTCACTCACTCTCTGTCTGTCTAATGATGGGGATATAAATCCCAGGCCACGCTCTCCCCCAGTGGACGGAGCGGTGTGGCCCAGGGCCTGCGAGTGGTCTGAGCGCTACCAGCACGCGGGAGAAGCAGCGGTTCCCGGGCGGGGGCGCCTTAGCCCGTCTTCCCGGCCCTGTCCTGCGCGGCTCAGCCACACACAAGCGGGCTTTCCGGAAGCTTTAGCAGAACGCCTCACTACCTTCTCAGATAAACACACGGGGGTTCTGGCTACACAGAAAACAGGGCGAGGGAAGATCACGGACAGGAAGCCGGCGGGGGGGGGGGTGGGGGGGGGTCAGCAGGGGGAGCCGGAGGGCCGCAGGACACCCACCTGTTTGAGCGCGTTCCGGGCGATCGTCTGGAAGGCCTGCTCCACGTTGATGGCCTCCTTGGCACTGGTCTCAAAGTAGGGGATGTTGTTTTTGCTGTAGCACCAGGCCTGTGCCCGCTTCGTGGCCACCTGGAAGAGGAAGCAAGGCGTGCGCTCCTGACCTTGCCGGGCCTCCACCTTCCTGGGACGACACTGTCCCGAGTCCACAGGGAGCACACCGGCGGGGGAAGGGAGCCGCGGACCTGTCCCCGGTCACCCTGCTGGCTCTGCGTAACACAGCGACACCTCAAACCCAAAGTCCCTTCTACTATCCATAGTTTCTGAGCCTCGGCCGGAAGCAGGCAGCCGGCCCACGGAGCGCTGAATCGTTTCTCTTAGGACCTCAGAGGTCTCAGCCCGGAAATGCCTGGCAGCTTGGTCTTTAAGGTTCGCGGTCCCTTACCCGGTCCTGCTCATACTACCCCAGCTGGGTCACAGCCTCGCGCCACAGGATTCTGCAGCTGCCACCGCATTCCCTCCCCCAGCCCTAGCCCATTTTCAGGCACGAAGGGACGGTCGCTTGGAAAAGGGAGAAAACGAGAGCAATGGCCAGAAATAAGCCTGGTTACAATCAGGAGTCTATGTTCCCAAGAGAAATGCTATTTGAAAGTGAACCAGAGCAATTTTACTCAAAGCCCAAAGCACAATCTTTTGCACACGCGGAGATCCAGGCAGGCCCCCGAGGTGCAGGAGAGCAGAATCACACAATCTAGCCCTGGCCTCTCAAGTGCAGAAGAAGAACGGAGGCTGAGAGGGCAAAGGCAAGGCCCAAAGTCATAGGTGGCCAGGGGCCGCATGGGGTTCACACCAGGTCTCCTGCGCCCTTGGTCCTCATGGTACCTCATGGTACATGGTCTCACACGTACCTTTCTAGAGCCGTCCTGAGCTTAGCAAAGAACCCTCCCAACCACAGGGCACCTTAGAAGCCAGTGCCTCTCCCAGGAGGGGAAGCAACAGGCCGACAGAAAGCCGCCGTTTCCCAAGCTCCTCCTGGTGCCGGGGCTTTCGGGTGTGCGGTCTTCTGATTGCAGAGTATTCGTGTTAGAGGCGTCAACGTGCAGACTCCAAGAAGTACTCCCAAATTAAAAGTGCACGAGCCAGGCTTTAAATGCAAGTCTGCCTTTAAATCCAAAAGACCAAACTAGAGACTGCAACCCAGCCGGAAGGCAAATTATTTCACAGGGACCAAAAGCAGTGGCCAGTAGAGACAACGCTACAAAATGAACTTGCTGCGTTGTGAGCATAACCTCAAAGGGAAAAGCTTTCCCGACTCTCACTGGCCCTGTGCTCCTCCGGGAAGCACCGCCTGCAGGCTTACGACGCAAGGCTCTACTCCAAGGGCCGGATGGGTAAGTAGTTAGTTCTCTCTCCCCTTTCCCCCAGGAGGGGGCGCACACATGCATGCACACGACATACACACACACACACACACACACACACAGGACAGACACACGCACACACAGGACGGACACACACACGCACACGCACATGGACACACAGGACGGACACACATGCACATGCACACAGGACGGACACACACACACACGCACACGGGCACACACGCACACACAGGACGGACACACACGCACATGCACACACAGGATGGACACACACACGCACACGGACACAGGACGGACACACACGCACATGCACACACAGGACAGACACACACACACACACACACACGGACACACACGGTGTCGGTCCTTAAAGGCACATGGCTTTTTACTCATCACAACTAAGAACAGTAGTTTCTGAAGCGGAGCTGCTACTTTTAAAAGGCCCGGCAGCCACGACCTAGAGGAGAGCAGATTCTGGAGCCTCCGCATCTCCCACCCCCACTACCGTTAGCACTTACTTGTCTGTTTTCGAGGTCAATCTTGTTTCCCAACACCACGAAGGGGAAGTTTTCCGGATCCCGGGGACTGGCCTGGATGAGAAACTCGTCTCTCCAGCTATCGAGGGTTTTGAATGTGTTGGGGGCGGTCACGTCGAACACCAGGACGCAGCAGTCTGCACCTCTGTAGAAGGCCACACCGAGGGACTGGAACCGCTCCTGTCCGGCCGTGTCCCAGATCTGCGCAAGACGAGACATTATTGCTGGGGGGGGGGACATTGCTCCGCGTGTCACAGCAGCAAGAGCGGGGGCAGCAGAGGACACAGGCTCCGGGGCACGCAGCTTCGGAAGTCAGGGAACAGACTTCACACCAGAGCATCCAAAGCGGCCCCGACAGGCAGCGTGTCTGAGAGGGGACACGGAGTCCGAGCCCGGTTAGAACACGCGCTGACCTCCATCCAGGTGGCAGTCACGTGACCAGATACTTCTGTAAACTTCATGATGGAAACTTGAGATGTAAGTACTCTGGGGGCTTTTTGGGGTGATGGAGGTACAGGGAGGGGATTACTCACCGAATTGTACATTTAAAATTACATACTTTACGGTCTGTCAAATTTACCTTAAAATAATCAGTTATATTATAACTCAAAACAACCACCACCACCACAACAAAAAACCCAAACAAACAAAAACCCCCGACAGAGAGACAAAGGGACGGACGGACAAGGGGCAAAGCTCCAGACGACAGGCGAGGGACAGGTGAGGGACAGGCGAGGGACAGGCGAGGGCGAGCACTTCCTCGCAGGAAGGCCGGGTGCTGCGGAGCAGCTCACGGAACCTCACGCTGTCCAACGCCGAGCTGGTCCGCGAGCACAGACAGCTTTCCCCTCTGCCCTGGGCTCCTGACCGGGCCGCCCTGCTCAGCCCGGAGGAGCGACAGGTGCTCTGAGAGGCCTCGCCCCCCAGCGAGTCCCCGGGGCTACGAAAGCGCCTGGGCCAGGAGCAGCGTCCCGTCACTTCCGGCTGCCGTGGCCTCCAGCCTCTGGATTCAGGGTCTGCAGGGACCCCTGTTCGCTTCAGAACAACATGAAGAATTTGGACCATCCTCACAACCCGAACAAGTACCAACTTTATGTCCAGATCACCCGCCAACTACCCAAAGGCTCAGGGTTCGAAGCAGAATGCAGTGTGGACTGGACCAGTAGACTTGGGTCTCCTGAACCAGGTTCTGCCGACAGACGGGTGAGCTCCTCTGGGAGGCCCTGCTCAGGGGTCAGTCCGGTCCCCCCCAGGTCACCGGGAACGCCTGGCCACCACGTCCAGCGTCTCCGGGACACACAGGGACAGAGCCCCCGGCTCAGGCAGGAGGAGCACCATGCAAGGCGAGGGCACGACGCTTGGGGAGAATAAACAAACACGCGCAGAGGAAAATAACGCAGCACAGGGCAGGATGTGGGATTCGCCTTTCTTTAGCATCAGCAAGGCCAACAAAGCCCGGACGTTTCAGACCCCACAACACCTCCCAGAACATTCTCTGCAAGGAGTCCTGAAGCATGAGCCGCAAATCCAGGCAGCTGGTGTTCTCTCGGGGACTGGCTCAAACGGCACTGCAGCCAACAGAGCAGGCGCCGGAGCTGAAATGCTGCCAGGGGCTGGGGGCGGCCGCCTTGGGCCCCGAGGGAGCTCCCATAAAGCAACAGGGCGACACAGGCTAAGCTCTGGTCCGCAGGCTGGCCAAGGGCAGCCGAGGCTGCAGCACGCTGGAAGGGGGTCCCGTGGTCCCCAGTGTCAGTGCCGGGCCGAGGTGCACACGTGCGCTTTGTGTTGGCAAACAGTCCCCAGAGCCCGAGCGCACCCCGGTGGGGCAGCAGCTCTGAGAAGGCCGCCTCAGCCTTTCGTCCTGTGCACACGGCCCTCCTCACCCAGCGCAGTAAGGACAGGGAGCCCGGCCTCGGCGGCCCACCCGCTCCCGGGGCCCCATCCGCTATACACACCAGCCCACGGCCTTCGCTCCAGGGAAGAACTCTGGGGGACAGGGCCCCGCAGCCACGGGGAGCCGGCCGGGCTGCAGAGGAGAGGCAGGAGGCGGTCGCGCATGTCCGTGTGTGGCACAGAATGCGCACACAGCCGGTAAGAGAAAAGGCCACTCGGGCAGAACAACAAAGAAGCGATGATGACGCAGACGCAAGAGTAAAGGGCAACAGAAATGTTCCCAAAGCCAATTATTCTGACTGCCTCTCAACAGGGCTGGGGGACCCAATGTGCCCTACCCCCAAGACAACAAGCCAAGTGCACACACGCAGACACAAAGTGATGGCTAATGCCAGTGGGTCCCCAGCAGGGGCACTGCGGTGAGGTCTGATCTGGGGCTGTTCTGCGTTCCCAGCACCCCACACTGAACGTGGGTCTCTGAGTGAAAAAATGAGCCCTTGCTCCTAAGAAGGAAACTAGGGCGAAGGGGGACCCGAGAGCCTGGGCGTACAAAAAGGGAAGTAGAAACAGACAACGACTCCCATAAAGAGAAAGTAAGAAACCAAGATTTAAAACCAGAACTTAAATCTAGGCTCAGACCAAAAAAAAAAAAAAAAAAAAAATCTACCAGAGAAGTAACATTGTTATTATGTAAACATCTGGGTAAGTAAAGTCAAAGCCAAAAGAACCCTTCAAACACCTGGCGCCGCTCCCCGCCCACCCCCCCACGGTCCGCAGCTCACGGGACACTGTAGGGGAAACCTCTGCCACGCGCCGCGCACGGCGCTGTCCCGGACGGTGACTCACGCCTATACTGATGCCCAACGCTCTCAGCAAACAGCTTCGTTCTTGTTCTAAAACAAAAACCCGCTGCCAATTCTCTGTGCTGGTAACTCGGTGACGAGGGCTGCGCACAGCCTCTCCTGTGTTTCAGGTGCTTGTTTAGGATACAGTCCCAACAGGGGGTTAAGTAAGAATTTTCCTACTTTTGGGTGGAACCGACCGCATGTCTGAAACTCAGATACACAGAGAAGGCAAAAAGTAAGGGGCTGATGAAAAGAAAAGTTGAAAAACCTGGGCGGTTATCCTTAGCGACTTTCACAACTTATTTCATATCCAACCTAGAAAAGCTTAAAAACAAGTTGTGGTATACACTGCGCGGGTCCTACGGACGGTGTGACGCCCCCCCCCCCCCCAAAGGATGTGTGACACTCCCATTCCTATGGATGGTAAGTAGAATCTGTTACTGCTGAAATGAGACACTTTTCTTTCCGTCCCCACGATTTACTTATTTTACATCCAGAAGTTTGTTCCTTCACCTGTTTCCCCCACTTCCCACCTCCCCCCCCCCACCCCCCGCTCTGGTGGCCACCAGTTTGCGCTCGCTCTGTATTCATGAGTCGCTTTTGTCGTTGTTGTCTATTCATTTGTTTTTTTAAGATTCCACACACGAGTGAAGTAAGGTACCTGACCTTCTCCCGTCTGACCTTCGCCCCTTCGCACAGCACCCTCTGGCCCATCCACGGCGTTGCAAACGGCAAGATCGCGGTCCTTTTTTATGGCGACTAACATTCTGTTGTAAGTGTGCGTAATCTTCTCTGTTCATTCATCCGTGGATGGACACTCTGGCTGCTTCCATATGAAGATACTTACTGAATATTATCATTTTACTTTCAGTCTAATTTTCATCCCAGAGAAGGCAGAGCCACCTTACAGGCTTGGACAAGGTTCTCGTTTCCTCTTGGTCCAGGAGGATCACTTCACAGCGCACACTTGAGGTTTCTACTTAAGTGATGCAGAGAGATGAGGCCCTTGTCCGTGCCGGCCCCACGCGGAACGGGTTCCATTCCCAACACACTCTGTTGCAGATGTTTCAGCTGTGACGTCTCTCCCAACAGTGGCCTCTATCATGACACGCGCAGACGCGTGAACGGCCTCGTCTGCAGCGCGCGGTCAGCGTTCCCCGTGCTCAAACCCGATGCATCAACTGCCTCGGTCTCAGGGGCCTGCTGCCGCCTCCCCCCGCGTGCCCACCGCTCGGCAGCACATGGCTGCTGCCCCTTCAGGGTTGGCATCCACTCTACTCGACCAGGCCCAGTATCGGCCGTCACAGGGCCCCGGGAATGGCTTTAAGCCACACAAGTGCTGGAAGACTGCTCCCAACAGCATCATGATAGCATCGGAGAAGGGGAGGAGGGAGGGGAGGGGGGAGGGGGAAGAAAGAGGGGGGAGGGGAGCGGCTCCCATCCTGCCCCCGCCCCCCCATCGCCTCCCTCGACTCAGGCCACTGGCCATTACAGGTTTCTTCTCCTAACTGCCTGCTGACGCCTGCTGGCAGGTCATCCAACGGGTTGTCTGTCCGATCACATTTTCTTTTAGTCTGTGGTTTGTTTTTGTCATTTGGGGGTCTTGTTATTCAAATGTTTAATCTGGGGTGCCTGGGTGGCTCCGGCTGTTAAGCTTAAGCATCTGACTTCTGCTCAGGTCATGATCTCACGGTAGGTGGGTTCGAGCCCCGCGTCGGGCTCTGTGCTGACTGCCAGCTCAGAGCCTGGAGCCTGTTTCAGTCTGTGACTCCCTCTCTCTCTGACCCTCCCCTGCTCATGCTGTCTCTCTCTCAGAAATGAAAAAAACATTAAAAAAAAAATTTTAAATGTTTAATGTAGTCTACTATCAATCTTTAATCCTTTATGATTTGTACTTTCACTATTTTAAACACCAAAGGTTAAAGAAAAATATTACTTCTGAAGTTTTCATTTTGTACTTGTTTCATTCAGGTCTTGAACCCTCTGGTTACTCCTCATCCAAACGGAAAACCACCGGCCCGTCCTCCCATTTACTGTGCAGCTCCCCCTTTCGCTACTCTTCTGGAAGCTACCTCTCTCCTCAGGGTCTGTTGGGGAGGGGGAGCTGTTTGTGTCCTCTCTGTTCCCCTGATCTGTCTCTGACAATATCACAGTTTAAATTACTATGGCTTCAGAGTAAGTTGCCTTTACATTTTTCATGCATACTTGATTCCATCTAATGTTTAATACTGATTGATTTCTGGCTTCTTCCTAAAAAATATAAAGGAATTTACAAAACCCACAGCAGTCACTCATCTTCCTCTACACATTAAATCACATAAAATCCAATCCTGGTTTTCTAGGATAGTTTGGAAGTTGTTACCTTACTAATATCGTCATAATTCTAACAATAAATACATGTATATAATTAAAGTTTATCTCAATTTATCTTCTTAACCTCCAACCTTCCCAAATGAAATCACTTTCCTTCTGTCTGAAGTACATCTTTTAGAATTTTCACCACAGAACTTAAGGATATAGGCTTTCATTCTTAAAGAGTATTTTTAGCAGAGGCAGAACACTGTGCTGAAGGTTTCTTTCAGAATCTATTCCACTGCCCAGTGATGTCCACTGTTACTGTAGGGAGTCAACGATCAGCTTGATTCCTGCTCCTTTTCAAGATATTTTTTTTTCCTCTGAATGCTTTCAAGTTTGACTTTTGTGGGGGGGGGGGGCGACAGGAGTGGGGAGAGGGAGAGAGAGAGAGAACACAAGTGCACGCAGGGAAGGGGCAGGAGAGGGACGGAGAGAATCACAAGCAGGCTCCATGCTCAGCGTGAAGCCCAATGAGGGGCTCGATCTCACAACTGTAAGATGACCTGAGCCAAAATCTAGAGCCACCCAGGGGCTCCCGTCTTTTCTTTTTGTAATTTCATTATGATTCATCGAGACTTCTTTTTTCTTTATCCATCTTGGAATTTGGGCTTCCTGAATCTGAGGATTGGTGCCACATCAGTTCTAGAAATTTCTCAGGAAATATTACCTTTGGTCTTTCTTTTTATTTAAAAAAATTTTTTTTAGTGATTTTATTTATTTCTGAGAGCGAGACAGAACATGTACAGGGAAGGGGCAGAGAGAGAGAGGGAGACACAGAATCCGAAACAGGCTCCAGGCTCTGAGCTGTCAGCACAGAGCCCGATGTGGGGCTCGAACCCATGGACTGTGACATCACGACCTGAGCCGAAGTCGGACGCTGAATTAACTGAGCCTCCCAGGTGCCCCTGGTCTTTCTTTTTAGACAGATTAAAAGAAGTCTGACCCATCTACGGAGTCCTGTTTGGACCGCTCTTTCCCACCATCCCTTTCAGCGGTCTTCTGGCGTACCCTGGCTGTTGCTAGAAACATTCTCAGATTTCTACCTTTTGGTTACTCTATCTTATTTTTAGAAATTCTAATAACCTACACCACCTGTTTAGTTTCTTCTCTCCAGACAGCCAAGGCGGTCTTATTTGTCTGAAATGTAGAAACCACTCTGAATGATCAGAGCGCACTCCACGGGCCCCTCCTTGTTTTCTCACTTGGAGCGTCTCACCGCTCGCTGCTAAAGCCCATGAAAACCCCGTGAGGATTCGCAGCCCTAGTGATGATGCCTTTGTCCAGAGACGATGGTTTTCATTTACTTCTAGTCTTTCAAGCCGCCTGCAATAGCGCGAGGGCCAGCTTTTCCTTCCAAACTTTCAGGAACACGTTCCCTGGCGCGCCTGGGGGCTCGGTCGGTTAAGCGTCCGACTTCGGCTCAGGTCATTATCTCATGGGGTTCACGAGTTCAAGCCCCGCGTCGAGATGGGTGCTGACAGCTCGGAGCCTGGAGCTGCTTCGGACTGGGTCTCTCCCTCTCTCTGCCCCTCCCTTGCCCGCGCGCTCTCAAAAATAAAGAAAGAGGAACATGTTCTCTTTCCCACTGTTTCCAGATCCAGTGACCCAAGGCTCTCAGATGGTGCTCACTCCAGCCGTGCAGCGCTATGGGGCCCACGCGGAGTCGGGGACACGGGGCTCTATTACAGTGGCCCCGAACCCAGGAAGGATCTGGGCTCTGCCTTCTGAATCAGCCCGCATCGCTGTCAAACCCACAGCTTGGCACTACAGCCGTTTCTCCTGGGTACGGGACGCCGCCCGCCACCTGGCTGGCACAGCCTGGACACCCTGAGGTGTGACCCTGGAGGCGCCCCGCTCCCCCCGTCGGCGGCCGTGTCTCCGAGCTCATCTAACTGCTGTTCCTTTGAGGTCACCTGCCTCTTCGCCCGGCTTTCTGGCACTCTACAGTTGTTTTTTGTTTTTTTTTTTTTTCAAATGTTTTATTTATTTCTAGGAGAGAGAGAGATAGCGTAAGCAGGGGAGGGTCAGAGAGAGAGGGTGTCACAGACTGAAACAGGCTCCAGGCTCTGAGCTGGCAGTCAGCACAGAGCCCGATGCGGGGCTCGAACCCACGCACCGCGAGATCATGACCTAAGCGAAAGTCAGACGCTTAACCGACTAAGCCACCCTGGCGCCCCTGCAGTTTTGAGTTTTCTAGGTCACGTGCTCCGTTCTTACAGCCGACGGTCTTCTTCAGGTGTCTTTAGGCCACAGTTTAACTGTTCATTTGGCTTGTTTCAATGACCACCTTTCCACTTTTTTTTTTTTTTAAATGTTTATTTATTTCTAGGAGACAGAGAGAGAGACAGCGTGAGCAGGGGAGGGTCAGAGAGAGAGGGAGTCACAGACTGAAACAGGCTCCAGGCTCTGAGGTGGCAGTCAGCACAGAGCCTGACGCGGGGCTCGAACCCATGAACCGTGAGATCATGACCTAAGCGAAAGTCAGACGCTTAACCAACTAAGCCACCCAGGCACCCCCCACCTTTGCACTTCTTGAAGGAAGTTCTATGTTTTCCATATCCTCATTTTATCACAGTGTCCTTTTTCTTTACGGTTTCTGTTCCCTTTTAAAAAAATCTCTAGTCATTGTGAATATTTTTTGTGGCACCTTATTTCCTCATGTGGCTATGAGCTCATCCTCTGTTCTGAGGCCGCACGTCTTCCTGTAAAGCGGCCTCGTCCCTGCGGGCGCCAGGGATGGCAGCGGTTTGCAGGTCGACGTCGAGTCCTGTAACCTCTCTCTGCCCCGTGGAGGACAGGCTCCGAGCCCGCTCGTGAGCCACCGGGATGGAGCGTCTGCAACAGGAAGGCGAAGAGGCGAAAGCCCCAGGCTTTTACCTCGTACGGGAGCTGTGCCACTTCACTAAGGTATTCGTTCCCGTTTTCACAGCTTTCCAAGGTCCTGTGGGAGAGTGGGGGTGTCTCCCCCCCCCACCTTTGTAGTCACTTCTCTTGCCCGCGGTGAGCGACGAAACTCTAGGCCTGGTTATAAACTTGCTTTTAAAGCACCATGGCAGGAGCCCCTGGCTCATCACTAGTTCTCCGTTCCGTCTTCTTTCCTGTAATCTGGAAAATTCCCTGCTCTCTCAGGCTTGGCCTTTAAAACTTTAGTCTGGGCACCTGGGTGGCTCAGGTGGTTAAATGTTCGACTTTTGATTTTAGCTCAGACCATGATCTCACAGTTCATGAGTCTGAGCCCCACACTGGGCTTTGCGCCGTCAGCGTGGAGCCTGCTTGGGACGCTCTCCCTCTCCCTCTCTCTGCCCCTCCCCTGCTCACGTGCACACACGCGCGTGCTGTCAAATAAAACTTAAAAAAATAAATAGAACTTAAAAAAACACTTAGTCCTATTTTAAACATCTCTATGTGCACGCGTGAGGTGGGGGGGAGAGGGAAATCCACATTAACTCCGTCCGAGTGAGTGAGGCATGGAAGTGTCCGGAATCTGTATTCTCTAGGAGCACGTCACAGCTGAGATCAGTGTGTGTAAAACCCACGTGACAGCTGGGTCACCCAAACACGTCAGCGAACCTGCAGTAGGCCGGGACGACAGCGGGATAAGAATTCTATTTGTCTCTCGAGGCCTGGTCTGCCAAGGGCAGTGTTTAATCCAGGAAGAAACGGTGCTGTGGAGGTAGGACTCTGAAAAGATGGCCCCTAAAGGCTGGCGACCTGGGGATGGGGAGACACGGGACCGGGCACCGGGCTGGAGGCGCACGTGCGAGCACAGGGCTGTAAGAGCAGCACAGGGTCTGGAAGGGCTGGCAAGGGACAAAAAGCAAAGCCGCGTGGCCGGAGCGCAAAGGCTTCCAAGGGCCCCAGGAAGGCGTCTGTATTTTATCCTGACTGTCGCAAGGGAAGCCCTGGAAACACTAAGGTGAAGCATAAAAAAGCCAGACCGGCTTCAAAGAAACACAACAAAGAAACAAAGAAACAGGCAGGACAGGTTAAGAGTAGCCAGAAAAACGGGAAGCTACGTTAACAGCTGTTGTAAGAACCTGGGAGAGACCCAAAGACGGCTCGGAGCTAAGCGAGGGGATTAAGAAAGGTGTGGGTTAGACATTCTGCAGACGCGAGACGGAGGGCTGTGTGTTTCCACCCCTGCAAACAAAACAGGCCGTCCGCTGAAACGCGACCTCTGGAGAGGCAATGAGACGTTTCTAGTAGGTGTCCTGCAGCATCTGGGCCGCACCTGGCGCGCCGCGCGTCACCGGCAGTCGCACCAGCGACTGCAGCCGCGGGGACGGGACAGCAGGGCGGGAAGGGGCCCGAGCGGGAGCGCCGCGTGCGCCTACCTGCATCGTCACGAGCCTGTCATCCACCATCACCTCCTTCGTCAGGAAGTCGGCTCCTATTGTGGCTTTGTACTGGTTACTGAATTTCTTGTTCACGTACTGGTTCATGAGTGACGTCTTCCCAACCCTGCAATCGGAGAGAAACCAAGTTCGGGTCAACCAGGGAGGGACTGAAAACGGGGCCTGGTCCCTGCGCCGCTGAAGAGACCTGCCCGTCCTGAGAGAACCTGAGAGAACCGAGAGCCGGGACCGCCACAGAGGCGGCGCCAGCGAACGGCCGGCCTCCCTCATGGGAGGGTGCTTCTCCTGGGATGAAGATACGGGGTGGGGGGGGGGGGGGGGGGGGGGGTGATGCGGTCCAGATGCTGAAAAGCTGCTCGTAGTTTGGGTACAAGCAACTCCAGAGGGTAGAACCTAGTAGTACTTTTCCCTTCCAGAAAGATGGCAGCAAATACTCTCCTTCTAAAAGAAGCTACGGCAATGAGCTCCAGAACTCGCTCTCTGTCCTGGGTGTCTGTCTCCCCACTGAGGGCGGCTCGTCAAGGGCAGGGCAGTAATGGCAGGAGGCCGTCGAGCAGACACCAGCCGGCCACCTGCCGCTTCAAAGTTTAAAATCTGAAGGAGAAAAAGCACCAACACTCCACCCAATCAGAATCTACCTCAAGGTAAGCTCTTCCAGAGATTTCCAGCCCCCCCCCCCCATACGAAAGAAACTCCGCAACTCCGCAAAGAGACAATGGACCCCTTGGTGAGGAGAGGAGCCGGGGCAGGCTGAAGAGAACGCAAAAGCCTTCTTCAAAGCCAACCGGCCCGGGCTTTCTCACTAAGGGGCACAGTCCTCTGCACGTGCGGAGCCGGGGGGCGCGGTTACGGCTCCGGGAAGTGAGTGTTCTCCAACCCAGGCCGCCTGGACCTGAATTTTCAGGGTGAGGCCAGGGATCGGGAGTCAAATAAAGGCCCGGTGCTTCTTTCCAGACAAGTCTGGGCCTAAAACAGTATCTTTCAATCCTGACAGCGCACGAGAGTCCCCAAGAGTCCGCGAGGGAGAGGCGGGGAGACACCGACAGACAGACCGACAGACAGACGCGTGTACTTAAGGTCGTGCCAACTCGGCCCTACCCACTGGTCTGGAAACCGCTAACTTTTAAGAGTTCCTCAGGTTGGGGCGCCTGGGCGGCTTAGTCAGTTAAGCGTCCGACTTTCACTTAGGTCGTGATCTCACGGTTCGTGGGTTCGGGCCCCTGCGTCGGGCTCTGTGCTGCCTGCCAGCTCAGAGCCTGGAGCCTGTTTCAGTCTATGACTCCCTCTCTCTCTGACCCTCCCCTGCTCACACTCTCTCTCCTAGAAATAAATAAAAATAAAAAAAAAAAAAAAAAAAAGAGTTCCTCAGGCAACTGAAAAAGCCAGCAAGAGCAGAAAAATCACTACCTCTTTAAAGGCCAGGGGACTTGGCGATAAGGAGGCACACCCATGTTTATTATTATTATTATTATTATTATTATTATTATTAAAAAGACACCGCCTCAGCTGGTCTAGGGCCTCACAGGCCACCTCGGAAAAGTCTCCGGGAGCACACGCACAGCTACGAATCGCTGGGTACTTGGTGAGCGGCAGAGCTGGGATGAGAACCCGGGCCAGCAGCGTGAGCACACGCACGGCGCACCGGGACCCACCACTGCGAGGCAGGGCGTCCGGGGCACAAGTCTCGTCAACAGAACTCCTCAGTCTCACCAGCTTGAGGGAACAGGGGGATTCCATGAAAGTGTCCTTGAGTTTAAGTAGCGACCCCTTCCCCAAATCGCGCTTCGTACAGAAGGGCCTACAACAAGAGATCATCCACGCGTCTGCTGTGCCCAAAACAGCTTTAGGGGAGGAACGGGCAAACGTCAGCAGGGAGGGCACGGGCTCCTTTCATCCAAACCAACGTGTCAGGTCAATGGGGGGAAACGGGGAACCACTTACCCAGAGTCTCCCAGGATGATAACCTTCAGCAACACTTTCTTCCTCGAGGTCATCCTTCAGACTACAGGAGAAAAGAGGGGACACCGTGAGTGCGACACAAGCACCAGGGCTCTCAGCAGCGCCAGGAGCACTGCGCCCTGAGCCTTCCCGTGGCTACTTCCCTGTCATCCGGGGGGACCCGACCACGAGCAGGATCACAGTCATTAGAAGTCTGGACCCCAGCGAGGCAGGGCCGACCTGCCCCTCGAAATAGTCTCCAAGAGTGGGCTCTCCCTCCTGGATGGCTCTGGCCCAACGGCTCGGTCCTGTTTCATTCAAAGGGCACCTCCTCAGAGAGGGGACGACACTCTGTCCCCGCCTGCTCTCTACCCCCTTACACTGCCGTACTCTTCTCCAGGGAGCCTGCCACGACTTAACCTTTCAATCTGTCACACCTGTCTGTCTGCTCCCTTTTCCAATAATCTCTGCCAAGGCGGTTCTACTCCCTGCTGCAGCTCCAATGCCCACGAGAGAATCAAATACTGGGTTAGTGTGAGAAGAACACCACCTTGTAGCTCCTGGGGTCACTGTTTTCTAGAACATCTTTCGGGCAGCCTTCCCTACCACTGAGCATCTGATATGTAAAATGCCTAATCTGTGCTCATCTCTATTCCAGAACCTGCCCGTTACTTATGAAGACAAGCTTCCCGTCTTAATGATCCTTCAGCGTCCTGAACCCGACTCAGTGACGGTCCTCAGAAAAGCAGGAGTCCTAAATTCTGGACCCCAACCTGGGCGAAGTATCTCCGGCTGCTGGAGGGACACTCCTCGGGCGGCTGCAATCCCCAGCAGGAGGCCCGCCTTCTCCTCCAGAGTCACGAGTTCAAGACCGAAGGTGAGTGCCCTCCACACCGGCTTCAACACATCTGAGGACCACCAGCCAGCTCTGGCCCATCGCCCTCCCCTGACGGTGGACGGGTCGGGTCGGGCAGCTGCCTCCCGCCTCAGGGGGGCCGGGGAAGAAGTGTCTGCATATGAATGAAAGAGGTAGGTAAGGAAGTGCGCTCAGTGGAGCCTGCGGTTCTGCAGTTGGGGAGGACAAGGCAGTCAAGACTGGATCTCAGAAAAGCTACTTTGTAGTTTCATTTTTAACCAGCTAGCTTCTAGAAGGCTGAAGCTGATAGCACTGGCTACAGTGTGACTCAAGCATGCAAATACTGGTCCCTGCCTACCTAGATTTTTACTCTGGCTTTGCTACTTCTTATTAGCCATGTGACCTCAGGCAAATTATTGACCCGCTCTGTGGGGACAGGGAGACAGGGATCATAGCTATCGTGTCCCGAGGATGCTATGAGGCCCGAGTGGCTAAAATGCTCAGGACAGTCACTAGAGTATCGTAAGTGGTTAACAAACATTGGCTGCTACCGTTTTAACGTGTGTCCAACACAGAGATGGAGAGGCGAACAGACTCCAGAAGGCGCTGCAGAGCAGGAACCACAGAGCCGGGCGAGGCAGTGAAGCTACTCTCCCGTCCCGACGCCTGGCTGTCAACTGCTCTCTTTCAACAGGCGGCATTGCACCAAAGACCGCAAACTGAAAGGAAATTTTACAACGACCGCTGCCCCACGGGGCAGGATTAGACCACGAGCCCTACGCTCCCGAAGGAGGCCGTTTCCACGGCTCCCCAAACAGTGTGGGAGGGGGAGCCAGACCGGAGGCCAGTTTTTCCAGGCACGTGAGCGCGCGTCTCACTGCCCGACGCCTCAGGCCCCAGCCCCGCCGGTCTACTGAAGCCACCGGTACCGTCAATAAGACTCCCGTCAGCGCCAGCTGGGGGGCAGCACAGGCGAGGGGGGTCTGGGCAACGGCCGTGTCCTTCGGTCTTCCACCGTGCCCCCCAAGTCCTGTTATCCGGGGAGCCCCACCACCCCCACCGTCCTCCCCAGAGACGGCCCTGAATCTCAACACAAGGTCTGGTCCACATTTTGGGGTAGAGATCAGACTTCGACAGTTGGAACAAGTTTCAAATTTGAAGGGCAAACTAAGGAAAGGGATGGAAAAAGAGGAGAAGCTTTACGAAGAAAGTCTTGAAGGATTTAGGGAAGTCACGGACTGGGAGACCGGGAGAAGGGGTTTCCGTAACTTGGCTTAGTAAGTGTCACTGGTGCACCAAGAAGGACTTAATAGCTTTTAAGAATTATAAACAAAGGGCACCTGGGTGACTTAGTCAATTAAATGTCCGACTTAAGGCTCGGGTCATGGTCTCACGGTTCTTGAGTTCAAGCCCCGCGTCCGGCTCTCCGCTGTCAGCGCAGAGTCCGCTTTGGATGCTCAGTACCCCCCCCCTCCCCCCCCCCCCCCCCCACCCAGCTCAAGCTCTCTAGCACTCTCACACTCTCTCCAAAATGAATAAACACTAACAAAAATAACAGAGGACTTGAAAATAATTATAAATATCAATTTGATAAATTATTATTTTAAATTTATTTAAAAAAACAAGCAAACAAGAAATGTGCTTGCCTTGCTATTCCCACATGGCAGATTTCATGCGTGTTTCCTCTGCGCCTCTGCTCACACAGGCGGCAGGCAAACCCTCCCCCAACACCCCCCCTCCCCCCGCAGCTACCTTGTTAGGGGGACTCTCCTGGGCAGCAGAGCCCTGGGCGTTTTCCTCCGTCACAGCAATCCCAGAAAACACCCAAGGGCACAGCACTGAAGTCCCCTAAGTGCCCACCAGAGCAGGCGCACACCCCCAGCACTCTCCGTATTCTGTGCCCCTAAGGCATTCTTTATCCTTGCTGCCAGTACCTGCTTCTGTTACAGTCTTAACAGGAGTTATTCCTTTGAGTGAGTGAAGTGTTTCAACCGCCATTCCTGCCTTTACCTTATTATACAAAAAACCTGGGGAGAGTAATGCTGTGAAGCACATCTTTGAACTTCAGTTTGTGGGATCACATCTTTGGGACAGAGCAGTCTTCTCAGACTCACAGGACTGTCACGGGCCACACCGGGCTCCTGTCTCCGGAGGGTCCGGAACACAGTGCTGGCCGGTCGCGCCTCAGTCCACGCAGCAGACCTCAGGCACAGGGAGACGGTGCGGGCTCAACCCCCGACTTAGACCCTTCACTGCCGAGGGGAGCCGATCATCTCTCCACACCCAGCGCAGGAGCCCTGAGCTCTGAGGCCGGCAGCGCTCCCCGCCTCTCCCGGCCCAGGGGAGAGCCGCGACCGGGACACAGGCAGCCATAGGCCGCAGCGCCCAGCGACCTTTATCAGGTTCCCGGGAAACAAAGTTTCTGAAGGTCAAATTCTCACACAGGAAAAAAGGTTTTGTTAAATTTAACTTACAGATATTGTTTAGGAATAGGGTCACTGAATCAAAAGTATAAACATTTTCATGACTTTCACTAACTCACTTGCCTGAAAGATTTTCCAAATTTATACTGCACCCACTATTGCAGTGGTTAACGGCAGTATAGGACTTAATTATTATTATTATTTTTAATTCACTTCTTAAAGTTTATTTTGAGAGAGAAGCAAATGGGGTAGGGTCAGGGGAGGGGGAGAAAATCCCAAGCAGGCTCTGCACTGTCAGCACAGAGCCCGATGCAGGGCTCAAACCCTCAAACCGGGAGATCATGACCTGAGCCAAAACTGAGAGTTGGACACTTAACTGACTGAGCCACCCAGGGGCCCCAACAGCAGGATATGACTTAAATAAGGAAATGCCTGAGCCACCCAGGGGCCCCCTTTCCTTCTGCATTAAAACCAAACCTCATCTGGAATGATTTCCTTGGAAGAATAAGCACTTTAAAAAAATTTTTTTACGTTAATTTCTTTGAGAGAGAGGGAGAAGAGCGAGCATGAGTGGGGTAGCAGCAAAGAGAAAGGGAGAGAGAACTCTTAGGCAGGCTCTGCGCTGGGGCGGGGCTCAAACTCGCAAACTGGGAGGTCATGACCGGAGCCAAGATCAAGAGTCGGACGCTCAAAGGACAGCCATCCAGGCACCCCAATAAGCACTTTTTTTTTTTTTTTGCGCAAACGCTAACAGTATTCCATATGCTGAATCAATTCTTTCCCTCAAGTATAAATTTTCTTGTGTACTCAATCAATAGCTAGAATTTTCCTCTATTAGCCTGGAGTTATCACTTTCCTCATCTCTGAAGCAGAGAAGCCAACTGGCCCACAACAAAGAAAGCCCAAGTAAGTAAACAAGGTCAGGAAAATACTGTTCAAGGCTCTGGGCAGGACACCTGGGTCCCTCAGGTATTAAGCATCTGATTTCAGCTCAGCCCATGATCTCAACGGTTCGTAAGTTCCAGTCCCACATCGGGTGAGCCTGTGCCCTGCTTCGGGTGAGCTGGAGGCCCACTTCTCTCTCTCCGCACCCCTCCTGAGATTCTCCCTCTCTGCCCCTTGCTCACTTGCTCCCTCTTTCTCTCTCTCAAAAAAAGGAGGGGGGGCGATCTGGGTTGGCAGGGTCAGTGAGGTCAGAAAGGGCCTGGCCGAGAATGGTCAGGGGGAGGACGGTGAAAGCCAAAGAACTGATACGGGGAAAGCTAGGCCAGCAGGGAAGGGAAGAGCTGGGGGTCAGGGGGCCACTGTGACTGTGTGGTGCTCACAAACTCACAATGACCCTCAAGTGGAGGCGAGGCTCTAGGGAAGTACAGTACGAAGGAGCTGAAAGCAAAGTCTTTGCAAAGCCATGAAGACAACAGTGTAAAAGGTGCAGGGAATGAAAGTGAACCCTGTGTTGTATCATGTCCAAGGTCACACAGCAGCTCAGCGACAGAGGTGGAATTAGCAGGCGCGTCAGTGCGGCCCCAGCACGCAGCCTCCGTGCCGCTCTGTGCCGGTGGCTCTCACAGCAAGGAGGGCTCGGTGTCACCAGGGCCGGGAGTCAGTCCGCGGCGAGCCCCTGAGAAAAGTCCCCTCTGGCAACCGAGGCGCACACGGCGGGTTTGGAAACCACTGACCTGAGGTCGTAACTGCTGCTGTGATTTGCATGTGCGTCTGATGCAATGACAGCATCAAACATGTGAACACATGCTGAAGGCGCAACAAGGCTGGGACAGTCACACCGACCGATCGGTTGATTTGCTCGCTGCTGCCGAGTCGCCTACCTGTCACAGGAAGGGGTCCTAATCATGCAGCTGACTTTTCTGCTACCCTGCCCTTCCCCCTCAATAAAGTGCCGAATTGTGGAACATTCAGAAAGGTACACAAAAGAATGACGCAAAGACAAAAAGGCGCCTACAATTTCATTTCCTGGAAACGATCACTATTAGCATGAATGTCAGGTCTTTCCAGCGCTCCTTCAGATGGCTGAGACCACACCGTCTGTGACTCTGCATCCTGGTTTTTGTTTTTTGTATATTAAATACCCTCCCGTGTTATTACCATGAAGGTTGCAGGATTTATTTCAGCATATGGATAGTCCCGCTCGTTCCCGTGTTGTTAAGCACGCTGTTATTTTTAATTACGTGACGAACCTACTATGTGATCTGTCAGCACAACCTGAGCACACGCGCAAATGTGTTATCACTAAGCAAAATAGTGTAAAAATGTAAAGGCCCCTGAAACACACTGACGAATTATGCACACCCACACGGGCGCTGAACTAGTGTTCCCGGCTCCCCGCACCCGAGCTGCCACTGGCACAAATCACCGTTAATCATACGGCTAGAAAAGGTCAGCTGGTGACAAGCAGCGGTCACACATTTCAACCGGGCATCTCCCAGCTGTCTGACGGGCTCTGGCTACGTTACCTGCTAGAATGTGATTTACTGCACACGTGGTGTAAATATAGTCCCGAGAAGGAAGCCTCATGGGGACACACGTCTCAGAAGTCGGAGGCTTCTGAGCAGATTCAAAAGTGCCCTCGTAAACTTTAAGCAGCACGGAACAGCTCCATCCCATCTTCTTCCAAGCCTCCGTGCTCCGTACCTGACTGTTCAAGGAGACCCAGCGGGCACCCTGTCCTCGAAACCAACGGCCAGCAAGTGACACCGCTGGTAAAATCTTGGAGAAGGCTGCGGGGGCCACGGGACCATCCGGCCACACTACGACCGTGCTCGTTATCAACCTCAACAGTAGCGTCTGCCGCAGGTCGGCTCTTTCTAACTCTCCGAACCTAAGAACCAGGTTAGGGCCTACGCGGCTGAAGAGCAAGGAATACAGACCACTTCCGGAGTGCACCCTGTGCCAGGCACCATACTGCAGACCTCACCAGGGTCAGGCGGTCAATACAGCAAGCCTAGGTCTTCCTCACTTAACACGTGAGGCCACAGAAGCCCGGAGGCGGCCACTGGATTTGTAAAAATATTCAGATGTGAGATTGGGGCCCAGATCAATCACAAAGACCTTCTTCACCTCAGCCACTACACCCAGATCACAAAGGCTTGTCGTGTTTCAGAGGAGCCCAGCGGGGGAGGTGGCGTGCAGAGTGAGGCGGGGCCAGCCGGGCTGGGAACCGGTTAAGCAACGGGGCACACGGCACTATTCACGCTACTTCTGTACATATTTGAGATTTTCCATAATAAAAAACTGTAAATGCAACTCATACTTTTAAGAAAGTAGGAATACGTGGAGGAAAAATTAAGAATGCATACATTTATTTTCATTAATACAAATACTACGACAAATTTGTATGGCAAATGTGTTCCAGACTCAGGCTTGATAAATCACCTGTGATAATCAGCTTTTGATTTGAAGGTAAGACAAGTGTTAGTTTTGCCACCATAGAAATCTTAGGTTGCAAACACCGCACATACCTTCTAAAAAGGAAGCCTATGAGGGGCAGGGGGGCTCAGTCAGTTAAGCATCCGACTTCAGCTCAGGTCATGATCTTGTGGTTTGTGGGTTCGAGCCCGAACTCGGGCTCTGTGCTGACAGCTCAGAGCCTGGCGTCTGCTTCAGATTCTCTGTTCCCTCTCTCTCTCTCTGCCCTCCTCGCTCGCACTCTCTCTCTCTCTCAAAAAAAAAAGACTGTGTAAAAAAAATTATGTTATGACTTTGATAAATAACTTAAAAATTTCTTTAAATGTTTACTTACTCTTGAGACAGAGACTGAGCCCGGTAGCTTTTTTTTTTTTTTTTTGAGTAGGCTCCACACCCAACATGGGGTTTGAGCCCATGACTCTGAGATCAAGAGTCACATGTTCTACCAACCAAGCCAGCCAGGTGCCCCCAAAGTAACTGGTTTTAAGATCAGTTTGAGGGGCACCTGGGTGGCTCAGTTGGTTAAGCGTCTGACTTCAGTACAGGTCATGATCTCATGATCTGCGGGTCTGACACCCGTCTCGGGCTCTGCCCTGACCGTGCAGAACCTGCGTGGGGTTCTCTCCCTCTGCCCCTACCTCATTTGCGTGCTCTCTCTCAAAAATAAATAAATAACCCTCAAAAAAAAAGGTGAAAATTTAGAATATGAACAGAATTTTTTCTTAAAGGTTTTTTAAAGTAATCTCTATCCCCAACATGGGGCCCAAACTATGACCCCGAGATCAAGACTGACTAAGGCAGCCAGGTGCCCGAAGAATAGAACTTTCAACAAATAATATCACCCAGCCAATTCCGGTTGCGTAAGGGTTTTACAGTAGAAGGAGACAGCCACACAGTGTCACAGAGGCAGGTGAATAACGACAACTGTCACCAGCACCTCCGAGCCTGAAGGTGGAAGAAAGGGAGTCATGCCTGTTTGCAGAAGATTAAGTCTGATGCGCACAGGAAATAGAGACCAGCTGAAGGCAGACTGGCTGCACAGAGGCCTAACATCAAACACTGCCAAGTGCTTCTCCTGAGAGCTCACTGTGTACTGTCCCTGGGCTAAGCGTCATGTCTGGGGAAGCATGAGGAGGACGGTAACTCCGTGTCCCTGAAGGGACAGTTTAAGGGTGTTCAGCGTCCTTTGGGGATGAGAGCTGAAGTGTGGCTACTTTAACAAACCAAGAGTCAGCAAATTAGGGAAATACTCTACTAAAAGAAAGAGGGGAAAGAGAGGCACCTAACAGATTGCCTGAGTTAAAAATAAAAACGGCTTCAAAATTCTAGGCCCAGAGGAAAGGCAGAGAACATCACCCAATGATGTTGTGCAAGCTACCGAATTAAAATTGAAGCCACAATTTCAACAGTAGCAAAAATGTCCCTCCAATAAGCAAACAAGAAAGCTGGAAGCTGGAGTTGTCTGCAAACCCCACGATCAGACGGTGCAAGCACTGGGTGCAGGCACAGGAAAGGGGAGGAGAGAAGAGAGGAGGGGGTCGCAGTCCCTCTTCCCTTCCGGGGAGCGGGGAGCAGGGAGCGAGGGGTGTGAGGCACACGCGAGAAGGCCCACTCCGGGCAGGGGGCGGGAGGGGCGGGCGGGGCTGAGGGGAGGGCTTGGCCCAAGCCCTCTCTGGGGGATCCCCAGGTCACTCCGGGCGTGCGCAGGAGAGCGCCGGGGTTCTGGAACTCCAGACGACAGGCCTCGGCTGGAAAGCAGAATCTAGCAACCGGGTCAGAGAATCACTGTCTCTGGAGGCACGAGACGCATTTACGCAAGGGAGCCGCTCTTACTTTTAACCAACCTCTGTCTCGTTTTCACTCAATAAAGTCACTTGGCCAATCTCTGACGCCCTTCCCTCAACGCAACCGCTTCTCCCAGTAACCGGAAGAGCCCGAGTCCGGCTTCTCTGGGCCCGGGGCTCCAGTTTGCAGCCAGCTCTTCCCTTTCGGGTCAAATGGTGCCTTTCAGCGAGGAGCCCCCTCCTGCCTCCCCGGGGCCCCAGCCAGACTCCAGCCTTCCTTCCGCCAGTGCCCGTTACAGCCCCCAATAAACGAAGAGATATCATGGGTAGGACCAAGCTATGACCAACCCCGAGTGGAACCTGCCAGGAGGGAGCCCACGCCTGGGCCCCAGATGGCCGGGGGCGGGGCCGGGGCCGGGGCCGTGCAGCGCCCTGTCCTGCCAACCCCCCCCCCCCCCCGCCCCCCCCACCAGGGAGTTCAAGAGCCGCTGCCTTAGCACAGTCAGGGCTCTGGTCAGGAACGTGTGCTTTGAAGTTCATACTTCAACGACTTTCCCGGTACAGCTTACAGGGATTCCAAGTCTAGGGAAACTGTGAGCTCAGCTCAATTTTATCGTATTCCCCCTTCTTCCTACTAGAGGGCCTGGGGTAGTAATCCTGCAGGCAAACCTTTTTTTTTTTTTTTTAAAGTAAAGTCTACCCCCAATGTGGGGCTCGGATTCACAACCCCAAGATCAAGAGTCAGGTGCTCTTCTCCCAAATGATCCAGACAGGTGGCCCTTTTTTTTTTTTTTTTTAAAGTAAAGTCTACCCCCAATGTGGGGCTCGGATTCACAACCCCAAGATCAAGAGTCAGGTGCTCTTCTCCCAAATGATCCAGACAGGTGGCCCTTTTTTTTTTTTTTTTTAAAGATACACTGTATTCAGTTGTATCTCAAATTTCACCGGGGAGGGAACGCTTGCTCGAGCCAGGATTTTAGGACTTCAGGCTAGATGCCTGCGCTAGAGGGAAGGTCAGCATTCTCCGGACACCGGGGGCAGTACCAAGAATGCCAGAGGGCTGGCCCTGCCTCCTGGACTTCGCTGCCTGGTGGGCAACAAGACACAATCATCACACGGGGCAGGATACACACGGCACTTTGGGGGCACTGTGCGCAAGGGGAGAACGCTATCCGCGGAAACACTGGGGCGTTTTCAAGAGCAGGACTGGACAGCCGTGCCCACAATGCCTAAGAAGGAGCGTTCAGTGTGTCAGAACGTCTCGGTCAGGATTACGTGTTTTCCACACGAGCTTCCGAGAAGGCCCCAGGAAGCCCCGCGGGAGATGGTAACGGCTGGGATGAGGAAGAGCGGCTGCGAGGGGTCAGGTCTGAGGAGCGGCGGGACATCGGAGGATCAGAAAGAGTCGTCTGGGGCCATGACAGCGGGGACACCCGCGGGGCCCGAGAGCCTGAGTCCGCCGAGGCTGCGGCTGGCGCGCCGCCCCGTGAGTCCTGCCGGGTCCCCAGAACGGGCATCACCTCCACCCCGACGCCTCGCGTCCCCAGGGCCGCCCACCTGAGGGGGCGAAGTCGAGGCAGTCTTGACAGCCTGTCTTCCGGGACACCACTCCCCAAACGCCAGGGCACCTGGCTCCCGTGGCCCCTCTTTATTGTTACTGACTCGTGACTACCTGCGAGTCTGCCTGTCACCTAACGGGAGGGGGGAGGGGGAAGGGGGAAGCTCTCCCTGAAGGCACTCTCCCCTCCACCCCGGAACCCGCAACCCAACAGCGAGCGCCGCACGCGAGGGCCTGGCCAACAACTACTGCCTGGACAGTGCCGGGTCCTAACTGTCCACACGGCAGCTACCAACCACAGGCAGCTATTCAAATGAGATTAAATGGGGGCGCCTGGGTGGCTTAGTCGGTTAAGCCTCCGACTCTCGCTTAGGTCATGATCTCGCGGTTCGTGGGTTCGAGCCCCGCGTCGGGCTCTGTGCTGACTGCCAGCTCGGAGCCTGGAGCCTGTTTCAGAGTCTGTGACTCCCTCTCTCTCTGACCCTCCCCTGCTCACGCTGTCTCTCTCTCTCTCTCCTAGAAATAAATAAAACATTTAAATGAGATTAAATGAAGTCAAACACAGTTCCTCAGCCACACTAGCCACGCTGTGAGTGCCTGACAGCCACCCGCGTCCACTACCATACTGGACGGCGCGGACACAGAACACTGCCGTGATCACAGAAGTTTCCGGGTACGGTGCTCGTCTAAACAATTCTAGAGCCCTTCACTAGGGGTAATTCACAGTCCTCCAACATCTCAAGTCTCAATTTATGGCTACTCCTTACTTCCTTGCCTATTACCGTCCATCTTTCCTTCTCGACAACGCAATAATAATACTGGTTCTTCAACAGCAAACTCGCTGCATGTTGCACAGGTCACTGCAGCAGGGAAATGCTGCACCACAACCCTCCGAAATCTGCAGCTCATGGCCTGGCAGGCAAGGGGCGCGCAAACACTGTCTAGGTTGCTGCGCCTCCTGAGGCCGAGCTTCAGTGAACGGTTTCAAAATCACTGGCCTGCAGGGAAAGCGAGCACCGGAGCAGAGAAACGTCCCACTCAGAGCGGCAGTACCGCTGACGAGCTAAGGAACGCGAGGGTCAGAAAGGAACGGCGCCGACCACGCGGAGCAGCTCTCAGAGGCCCCGCCGGCACAAGGCACAATTACGAAGCTTCAATCGAATCTTGAAACCCTTCCCTGTACGATGTGAAACTCTGCCTATGACCGTTTAGACGGTTTCATCCGATCAGAGAAGGGCCTCCTAGGAGCGGGGTGCAATCTCACGAGGCGCTCACTCGTACTTTACGCTCAAGTGCGTTTCTAAGAACCGTGGGGAATGGAGGGGTCTCACCCGGCGAGATTCCTGTTCCCACACAATCTCCTCCTCACCAATTCCTGAAACAAGAGGTCAGAGAAACTGAATCAAATGGAATTTTTAGAGCTCCGAAACAAGTGTAACAAGGAAGGTAAATGTGGTGCCGCACGTGTTCAGGTTACATGTCGAAAAGTCAACTCCCACCATTCGTGGGACACATGGCCCGGCGGGCTCAGCCTGGGAAGCTGCGGCAACGCGATCGGGTCCTGCCAATCAGAGGGAAGGAAAGAAATCCCAGAGGCAGGGTGGGGTACGCAGGCGGAACGCAGAGGTGTCCTCTTCCCTCCTAGGGGAGGAAGGGGAGCCCACGGGCAGCCAGGCGCAGCCGGCACTGACCGAGACCGCGCCGACCGCCGGCGGGTGAGCTGGGGCCCCGCTGAGGCGGGCGGTCTCCCGGTCCCCCCGGAGCACCAGCCGTGGCCGGAAACCACAGGCGTCAAGGCTGCGTCAGCACCACCTTTCCCCTCCAGCATCCCCGCTGTTCTCTGACGGACGCGCCCGCTCGGGTTCTCCCTGCACGGCAGCCCACTCCTCACACATTTAACTGAAGGCCGCAAGCACTCTCAGGGGCTGCTGGGTCTCCACGATAGCCAAGAGCCCCGTAGTTCCAAAGGCGGTCCAGCTAGAACACCGGTCTGTTTCTTTGAAAAGGAAAACTTCAACCGCTGCCCCCCGGCACCACGCCCATCCCGCCTCTCCGAAGGTCTGTTAAAAAACCAGACAACACACACTGAAGTCACCTGGGCTACGCCCGGCATCACCAAACTGAAGCTTGATTACCATCCTGGCCTCTCCCAGAAATGGAACCTTAAACCAGTCAGTCAAGAATGACCCGGTCTTGGGGCGCCTGGGTGGCTTAGTCGGTTGAGCGTCCGACTTTAGCTTAGGTCACGATCTCGCGGTTCATGGGTTCGAGCCCCGCGTCGGGCTCTGTGCCGACTGCCAGCTCGGAGCCTGGAGCCTGTTTCAGTCTGTGACTCCCTCTCTCTCTGACCCTCCCCTGCTCACGCGGTCTCTCTCTCTCCTAGAAATAAATAATTAAAAAAAAAAAAAAAAAAAAAAAGAA
>NW_024080946.1:1390192-1440685 GCF_003009895.1 Hyaena hyaena | reverse complement strand
CCCTCTCTCTCTGACCCTCCCCTACTCACGCTGTCTCTCTCTCTGTCTCCTAGAAATAAATAAAAAGCATTAAAAATTTAAAAAAAAATAAAACAAAATAAAATAAAATAAAGCTCATACTTCATGTCTCCAAAATACACGAATACATTAAGTCTGAAGCCTCCTCACCCAAACCAGTCTTAAATAGGCTTTTTAAAAAGTTAATATGAAAGAAAATAAAGTAGACAGAACAGTATGATAGAGTCTCATATTCTGTAAGTAAGCTTGAAATTAAAAACAGCATGGATGTTGCCAGCAGGAAACTATGCAGTATTTAGGCTCTAAATCTAGAGCACTTCCTCCTGGGCCGACTCTAGCCTTCCAGTGCCTGTGTGTGACCAACTCGCTGTAAGCTGTAGAGCTTTACGGGAGTGCAGATCTGTGTTTATGGATACACAGATTTTAGCTAAAGTCTCTTTTCCCCTGGGGAAGAGCCAGTTTTGTGTTCATTTGCAGGTTCCTTTCAACTTTACTGACCTACACTCAGGTTTTTCTATTCTTTTTAGAACTGGTTCCAACATTTTCCCCCTTTCTGAGTTAAGCAAAATCTTTGATGTGTTTGTTTCATATTTAACTAACGGTCATGACGCTACCTTTTCTTGAAAACTATCACAGACTTAACAACTAACATTTCTAACAAAGTTTCTTGTTTTTTAATTTTTTTTTTTATTTCTAGGAGAGAGAGAGAGAGAGAGAGTGAGCAGGGGAGGGTCAGAGAGAGAGGGAGTCACAGACTGAAACAGGCTCCAGGCTCTGAGCTGGCAGTCAGCACAGAGCCCGACGCGGGGCTCCAACCCACGAACCACGAGATCATGACCTGAGCAAACGTCGGACGCTTAACCGACTAAGCCACCCAGGCGCCCCATTTCTAACAAAGTTTTAAGTGTGTTTATTTCATCCTCAGAGGTAAAAAGCAACGCTCTTCAGGAGAGAATCTGAGGAGCGATGAGACCCCTAAGAGGCCCCGGCTGGGCGTACGAGGCTGGCCGAACGCTAAGGCTTCGGTGGCGCTCTCAATGCTCTTTCCCCCAAAAGGGCTCAGATCTGCTCCTTATGCAGATGCAAGAGGGACTCTGCGATAACAGACCAACCAAGGGCTTTGGGACCGGAGAGGCTCTGGTTCAAATCAGGGCCTTGAAGTTAACTACCTGTGCAAGTTGAGGTAAATAATCTCCTCCTTGGGTCTTCTACTGAATTCCTAAATCTGTAAGAAGTGCACAGGTTTATCTTCCTGCGCTTCCACGAAGGATGAGAATGAGGGAACCAGCCACGCCAACTTCTGGTCTGTTACCGTTAAGTGGAGGCAGCTCGGTACTCCTGAGCTCACTATTTCCCCACCTCCCGAATTCCTGGACCTGTTACGGGTTCCTGGTAAACTGGGGTGAGTCCCGTTCTAACCCAGTACGTGCAGCATTCTCCAGCTCAGTGTGCCGTGAGACCGCCCTCTGAGCAGTGCAATTAACCACAGAACAGGTTTTAGTCTTCACTCTTCTTGTTGAGATGAGCCAAGAACTGGAAATTAAAACATATCCTTTTCTTAACATTAAGAAAAGCAGCAGCAAGAGTCCAGTCAAGAAAGGAGCATCTGCGACAAACAAACGCAGCCCTCAGATACCAACGTGCCAGAGAAAGGCCTCCAAGATGGAAGCTAGATGATGCGAACGGGCCACGAGAATGGATGGTGTTCAACCGAATGCAGTTCTCCTTAGGGACTGAGGAGGGAAGAGAGGAGACCGGGCTCCAGGCGGAAGGCGGAAGAACTCAAAGACCTAAAAGACCTGAGAACTGGCAATATCTAAGTGGCCGGGGCAAGAACACAAGAGAGGCTTAGAAAAGAAGAGCATGTAGTAGCCACTGATTAAAAGGTTCCTCCTCTCGGGGCGCCCGGGGGGCTCAGTTGGTTGAGCGGCCGACTTCGGCTCAGGTCACGATCTCGCGTTTCGTGGGTTCGGGCCCCGCGTCGGGCTCTGTGCTGACTGCCAGCTCAGAGCCTGGAGCCTGTTTCAGAGTCTGTGTCTCCCTCTCTCTCTGACCCTCCCCTGCTCACGCTGTCTCTCTCTCTCTCTCTCGCAGAAATAAATTAAAAAAAAAAAAAGGCTCCTCCTCTCAAGCTCAACAGGATTCCTTCTAGCAAAGCAAGGGGTGGACCCGAAGAGAGTAGACAGAGCAGTCCTCACACTGTGAAGGGGCGGACGGACTCCGCAGCTACACCTTCACGCCGGAGCCCAGCACGCCCAGAGATCTGCAGCCAACATTTATCCAGACAAACTGGACTTCACCAAGATTAGACCTATAACGAGAACATATAAAGAACTCTAAAATTCAATACAAAAACAACTCTATAGGCAAAAGACTCACCAGATACTTCATCAAGGATGAAGAACATGTGAAAAGATGATCCACATTATTACTCGCTAGGGAAATGCAAACTAAAACCATGAGATACCACTAACCACCTGTTCGAATGGCTAAAAAATTCTCAAATGGCCACACCAAGTGGAGGTTGTGGAGCGATACTGCTGGTGGGCCTGGAGGGCAGCAAAACTGCCTTAAAAGTTCCACATACATTTTGGGGTGATGGAAATATGTTCTGGAATCAAACAGATGGTGGTTGCCCAATCCTGTGAAAATACTGAAAACCACTAAAATGTACCTTAAAAAGGTGACCTAGCAATTTCCCTCCGAAGTGTCCATCCAAGTGAAATGAGAGCACACGTCCAAAAACTTGTACACAAATGTTCACAGGAGGCTTAACAGCCAAAACCTGGAGGCAAATGCCCCTCAGCTGCAGGACGGGCACACACACTGTGACACAGCTACCTAACAGAGTAGCCTTCCAGCTATGTATGAAAAGGGGTTGGGGCGCCTGGGGGCTCAGTCAGGTGAGCATCTGACTTTGGCTCAAGTCATGATCTTAAGGTTCGTGACTTCGAGCCCTGAGTCGGGTTCTGTGCTGCCAGCTCAGAGCCTGGAGCCTGCTTTGGATTCTGCGTCTCCCTCTCTCTCTCTCTCTCTCTGCCCCTTACCTGCTCGTGCTCTGTCTCAAGAATACAAAATTAAAAAACTAGGGGCGCTTGGGTGGCTCAGTCAGTTGAGTGACCGACTGCGGCTCAGGTCATGATCTCATGGTTCATGAGTTCGAGCCCCACGTAGAGCTCTGTGCTGACAGCTCAGAGCCTGGAGCCCGTTTGAGACTCTGTGTCACTTTCTCTCTCTACCCCTTCCCTACTTGTGTGCTCGCTCTCTCTCTCTCTCAAAAATAAACATCAAAAAAATTTTAATTGAAAATAAATAAAAACGAATAAACTATAGATATATGCAACATGGATGAATCTCAAAATGATGATGTTGAGTCAAAGGCAGCAGACACTTCTCCCCCAAAAGTACCTCCGCAGGACGTGCACATACATAAAGCAGACACACACTTGCTAGATGGCAATTATCCTCAATCAAGGTGTTTTAAAAATAGAGAAGGTAACAGGGGCATCTGGGTGGCTCAGTGGTTAAGTGTCCAACTCTTGACTTTGGTTCAGGTCATGATCTCAAGGTTCCTGAGTTCGTGCACTGACAGGGTGGAGCCTGCTTGGGATTCATTCTCTCTCTCTCCCTCCCTCCCTTTCTCTCTCTCAAAATAAATACGCTTACAAAAAGAGAGAAGGTAATCGGAGGCTACCTGCAGATATTTGAGGGGATGACACAGAAGAAGTGGCGACCTTGTGATGCTTTGGTTCGCACCTCATTCAGGACATCAAATCCAGATTCCGGTTTAGGCTTCTCTTACTTACCGGATGCACACACGCTGGTCCTGCTGGCATCTAAAGTCACACCACATACAGAAACCTTCCACCCACCCAAGTCTGTGCTCAGACTCACAACTATCTCCTACGCTCCTTTACTCTAAGCATTACATCTGATCCAGTCCTACTGTAACTAACGACCCCCGAGCCTCTCCTTTTCATTGGCACAACCTCACTGGGAATCCTCATTCCTTCCTGCACTTTATCTTCGTAGCCCCACACCAGAGTCCCCCTGCTTGGCTACATAACGTCATGCATAAGGTGAGCTCCCCAAGTCAGAGCTCCTCGGGCTAACTCTTAGAGCCCTCCCAGGCGTGGCCCCGGCCCCCCTCGGTCTGTTTGGTAATCACAACCACATTCCCCTTCCTCTGTAACCTGCCTCTCCCCGCCCCCCCTCCGGCCCCGGCTCCTACTAGGAGCATCCCTCTTGTACGGTGAACCAAACCCAGCAACTCCTGATCGGCCTAGAGGTGAGCAACTCACTCGCTGAAGCTGTCCATCCCCAGGAGGAGCCGAAGCACCCAGATTCCACGGAGCTCATTCCACTCCCAGTGGCTCCAGCGCCGGCACGCGGCGTGGCTAAGCGGCGCCAGGCAAGGCAAGTCAGCCCCAGGTGTCAGTGGAAAGAACAGAAGGGCACACTTCCTATCCGCTAGGATGACTGCAATCGAAAGGACACACAGAAACAAGTGCCGAGGAGCAAGTGGGGACACCGGAAGTCCCACACTGCCGGCGCGAAGGGAAACCTGTGCGGCCGCTCTGCAAAAGGCTGCCAGTCCCTAAAGCTACACACAGGGGCGCCGGGGGGGCTCAGGCAGGCAGGCATCCGACTCCGGCTCATGTCACGAGCTCACGGTTTGTGCTGTCGGCACGGAGCCCGTTTCAGATCCTCTGTACCCCTCTCACTGCCCCTCTGCACTCTCTTTCTCTCTCAAAAGTAAACAAATAAACCTTAAAAAAACAAAGTTAAACATAGAGTCACCTTATGACCCAGCAATTCCAGCCCTAGACACGAACCCAAGAGGAACGAAACGTAACCTGTCCACACAAAACTTGCACGCAAGCATTCAGGAAACGGCCCAAATGGTACCAGCTGGTGAACACAGTGCCAACTCCCAGCAAGGAAACAATTTGGGCCCTCAGACAACCTAGGAAAGTCCGACAGCGAGGAGAGAGGAGAAGGCGCACAGGTGCTCCCCAGGGAGGGCAACCTTCCCCGCGGCAGGCCCCGGGGTCTCCCCAGCGCCCTTGCCCTTGCCCTTGCCGGAGGTCGTCTCAGCCGGTCCCCGTGAGGGTCCACGTGAGCGACGGGCAGGGCAGGGACCGCCACCACCACACACCACGCGATGACGTTTCCACTTCTGACTCTACCGGCCGACACTGCTTTCACCTGGAAAGGCCTTCCAGCTCCTTCTCCCGTCCATGAGTAACGCAAATAACGCCTCCCAAACTGAACAAACTTCTGTCTTCAACTGGCCTCTCGACTCGCACATGCAGAAAAGCAACATTAACACTGCTGTGCTCAGAGCCTGGGGCCTGCTTCAGAACCGGGACCGTCCTCACACAGCGACTAAACTTAACCTTCACCAATGGTGGGACGATCAGACATTACAAAATATTCTTGTCAAAAACACAAGACCTAATTTACCCAAGCTCAGATGTACTTTCCAGTGCACCAGAAATACCAGGGCTAGAGGAGCACTGAACATCAAAGGATGCAACCAGCCAAACCCAGAACCTGGAACATTCTGTTAAGACAATTGGCTCCATCTTTCCAAAGTCAATGACATAAAAGGGAGGAGGGAAAGGGATCACACTCTAGATGAAAAGACTTGAGCGTTTAGGGGTGAAAGGTCATGGTTCATACTACTTTACTTTGTATTAGGTCAACCAAAAGGACAGAGAGAGCAAACAGTCTTGACCTTTCAACACCACAGGTTTGAACTGCGTGGGTCCACTTCCATGCGTACTTTTTACAGCACAGCACTGTAAATATATCTTCTCTCTTTTCGTAACATTTTCTTTTCTCTAGGTTATTTCATTAGAAGAACACAACGTATAATACATGTAACATACAAGTGTTTATGGGTGGGGCTCTGGTCACTAGTCATCTACTAATAGGGAGTCAGAAGTTATACTTGAATTCGACCACGTGGGGAATCGGTACCCTAACCCCCTGCTCTGCTCAAGGAGCAGCTGCTGAAATCAGGTAGTAGTGTGTTTATGTATTTTGTGATTCTATTTACTTGAATTTTTTCATAATAGAACAGTTTATTAAATGTTTAGAGAGAGAGAGACAGCGCACACGCAGGGGAGAGGCAGAGAGAGAGGGAGAGAGAATCCCAAGCAGGTTCCCTGCTGTCAGAGCAGAGGCCAACGCGGGGCTCAAACCCACAAACCGTGAGACCATGACCTGAGCTGAAACCAAGAGTCGAACGCTTAAATGCCTGATCCGCTCAGGTGCCCCTTAACAGAACATTTTATTTTAATTAAAAAAAAAAATTTTTTTTAATGTTTATTTTTGAGAGAGAGACAGACAGACAGCATGAGTGGGGAAGGGGCAGAGACGAGGAGACAGAGAACATGAAGAAGGCTCCAGGCTCTGAGATGTCAGCGCACAGCCTGATGCAGGCCTCGAACCCACAAACTGTGAGATCCTGACCTGAGACGGAGTCAGCCGCTCAACTGACTGAGCCACCCAGGCCCCCCATAATAGAACATTTTAGAAAGAGACGGCTGCTCCTCACCAGAGGAAGAGTGGCTCCCTGAAGCAGTGCTGTGTGAGCAGGGCCTCGGACCAGATCACAATCTGGTTACAGTTTCTGACCCGTAACCCAGGACCCCCCAACTTCACCGTGGCTGTCAGACCTGCCAAGGGCCTTCGACATGCAGAAGTGCCTCGAGCAAAACCTTCCCAAGTACTTCAGGGGTTCAGGGGTGCTTAGCCAGCTGACAGGCTCCCCCAAGACAAGAAGGCCTCCCCACTCACTCAGATTTAAGTACTCCTTTGCTTCTATACAATTCCCTCCTTTTTGGTTCTGTTTTAGAGGGTTGTGCCCGTGATAAGACTTCAGAAAGTTAAGAAGTGTGGGAGGGGTTTGTAACAAAGAATACTAAATAACACGGTTTGCTTAGTGTACTGCAATGAAGCAGAAGAGCTCGAAAGGGAACAAATCCTAGTAAACTTTTTTTTCCCCCCTAGAGAGAATGAGAGTACCAGCACAAGCAGGGGAGGGGCGGAGGGAGAGCGAGAGCGCGTCTCAAGCAGGCTCCATGCCCGGCACGGAGCCCGACGAAGAGGTGTGGCGCTCCATCTCACAGCATGACCCGAGCCAAAATCGAGAGTTGGATGCGTAACCGACGGAGCTACCCAGGCGCCCTGGTGAACATTCCTGCTAACTCTTGAGGAACAGTGAGCAGAAATCCTTAACGTTTCCGCTGTTTTCCCTTCCCTTGTCCTTTCCGCCTCAGCCTTTTTCATCTTTAATCTCCACACAACAAAACCTACCTGCAGCCTAGAACACACTGACCCATCATTTGCAGCTCAATATTGCCAAGAGTATCCTCACCCCAACAGGTTTTCAAATTTACTAGCATAAAGTTATAGAAAGCACTTACTTTATTATAATTTACATTATGACTTACTGTGGCAAAATATGCAGAACATGCAATTTACCATTTTAACCTTACCAGCTTTACAAACAAATCCTTGCATCTACAATCCGATTTCCTTCTTCACATGGGAGAGAGAGACTTCCTGCCCACTCTCAGGGCTGCAGGGAGCAGCCACGTGTAAGCAGGTAAGCGGCCTGGTACACGACCGGCCGCCGCACGTGCACACACCTCACGTGAAGTCCGCAGGGACGGACCGCAGAGGGCGACGCGCCGGTGTCCTGCCGCTCCTACAAACACGACGAGCTTTTAGAGGCTTTCAGTTACCACTATTCCCACACGGTTTGAGTCCGTTAGCCTGGAGACGGGGTGTTTTCCTATAGCTCTCACTCCCAAAAGCAACCGATCCTCTCATTTCTACACCTCACTTCTGTCACGGTTGCTGGGTGGAACTTCCTCACTTGTATTCAAGGCTTAACTAGCAAAAGCCTGTGGGCCAGGTGACTTTAGGGCGAGGTGACTAACTTTCTGCCAGAGTACCCGTGGCTGTTCACAAAGCAGGCGCTAGCTCCTGACTTCTAAGAACCATCCGACACACAGAGCCATGTAAAGGACACCTTGGGGCCTGACTCTAGGAAAGAGTGACGCTACGAATGCCAAGTTCATTAGTCAGGGTTCTCCCGAAACACAGAAGCAGCAGGTTCACCAAGGAGGAGAACGGAACTGAATGGCTCTGCTGGCATCATAAAAGCCCCTATTTTGCCCGTTACCTTCCAGCGACATTTAAAATACGATGTAAAGGGGCACCTGGGTGGCTCCGTCAGCAAAGCATCGGATTCTTGATCTCGGCTCAGGTCATGATCTCACAGGTTGTGAGTTCGAGCCCCGCATCAGGCTCTGCACTGACAGCGCTTGGGATTCTGTCTCCCTCTACCTCTCCCCTGCTTGCTCTTTCCCTCTCTGAAAATAAACTTAAAAAAAAAAAAGTATAGGGGCGCCTGGGTGGCTTAGTCGGTTAAGCGTCCGACTTTCGCTTAGGTCATGATCTCGCGGTTCGTGGGTTCGAGCCCCGCGTCGGACTCTGTGCTGACTGCCAGCTCAGAGCCTGGAGCCTGTTTCAGTCTGTGACTCCCTCTCTCTCTGACCCTCCCCTGCTCACGCTGTCTCTCTCTCTCTCCTAGAAATAAATAAAACATTAAAAAAAAATTAAAAAAAAAAAGTATGTTGCTAAAAATAAACTTAAAAAATACACTTCGTATATATGAGATTTATATATGTAATAATATATACGATCACATAAACACACACACGAGAATACACATACATACATAAAATTTACATATATGACACTTATTACAAGGAAGCAGCTCACGTGATTATGGAGGCCAAGGAGTCCCGAGACGGGTGGGCTGAGGGCCCGACAAGCAGGAGAGCCGCCAGCCGAGGACCCAGGCGGGGTGAGAGGCAGGAGAACAGCAGACGGAGTGAGTTCTCTCGCGCTCAGCCTTCGTTCCAGTGAGGGCCCTACGGACCGGGCGAGGGCGACATGCGCCGCTCAGTCTACACACTCAAGTGCTCATCTCATCCAGAAAGACCCTCACTGATACAGCCAGAGTGACGTCGTACCCAAATAAGCGCGCGTCCCGGCCCCAGTCAGGCCGACACATAAAATGAGCCGCCAGGCGGGGGGCAGGCACAAAAGCTAACGGAGTCGGGTAAAATGAGGAACTGTGGTGCTCAAGTTCGGGCCCGGCAGGAAATGCTAAGGAACAGAAGTGCCAAAGTTTCGCAACACTGCTTCTACTTGAAAGGTTACACTACTGAAGAGTAGACTTAACAGGACCGAAACTATGCTCGCACGATTTGCACAAGATAAAGATCCACCTGCCAAACCGGATCACCGATGGGCAGCTTGCTTCAGACGACATTTAGAGAGATCCCTGCTGAAGAGTAACTCAAGGTGAAGGACACAACTACGCTGATCAAAAAGGAAAAGGGATGAACATTCCACATGCCACAACTATGTGCTTTCCTCCCGCACCACGCTGCGCGGCTGAGCACGCTACGGGGTGGCAAATCAGTTTACGTAAGTTTATTCTTCCTTGATTAGGACCGTTTGTTTAGAATAGAGCTTCTCAGGGCACCTAGGTGGCTCAGTCGGTTAAGCATCCAACTTCGGCTCAGGTCATGATCTCACGGTTCATGGGTTCGAGCCCCGCATCAGACTCTGTGCTCACAGCCTGGAACCTGCTTCAGATTCTGTATCTCCCTCTCTCTCTGACCCTCCCCTGCTCATGCTGTCGCTTGCTCTCTCTCTCAGAAATAAACAAAACATTAAAAAAAAAATTAGAATAGAGCTTCTCAGTTTCCCTGTTGCTGCTTACAAACCTCAAAGTAACTATGAAATCATATTTCAAGGGCAGAAATCTGTCCATTAAGGCGCAGTCTGGCTTTATTTGAGAGGAAGAGTTTGTATGAAGAGAAGATACTGATCTTAATTTCCTCTTTTGTAAGAACATCACACTGTGGTGCAACATCACCACCATCTACTTCCAGAACTTTTTCATCACAGCAAGCGGAAACCCCATACAGATCACGCAAGAGCTCCCCAGGCCGCTCCCCTGGCCCCTAGTGATCTCCACTTTGTGTCCATGAATTTTCCTTTTCTAAATAGCTCGCGAAGTGGGATCATACAGCATTTGTCCTTTCGTGTCTGGCTCAGCTCCGTACGTCTTCAAGGTTCATCCATGCTGTGGCGTGCACAGAACTTCATTCCTTCGTACAGTGAATAATACACCGCTGCACTTAAACAACAAATTCTGCTCATCCTTTTACCTGTTGATGATGTGGGTTATTCCTACTTTCTGACTGCTGTGAATAATTCTCCGACGAACAACGGTGTAGGAATATCTGTTCCGAGATCCTGTTTTCAAATCTTCCGGGTTGTACCTAAGAGTGGTTCTGCCCACACATCAAGGAATCCCCGGTTTCAGCTCTTCAGGCGCCCCCAAACCGCTTCCCGTAGCACCGGCACTCCCTCCCTTCTCGGTGGCAAACCCGAGAGGTTCTATTTCACCTCCTGTTGTTTTTTAAATCACGGCCATCACGGGGGGGGGGGGGGGGGGGGGGGGGCGCGCCCTGGGTGGCTCAGGTGACTGCGCGTCCGTCTGGCTCCCGGTTTTGGCTCAGATCATGATCTCACAGTTCGTGGGATGGAGCCCCTCATCGACTCTGTGCTGACAGCACGGAGCCTGCTTGCGATTCTCTCTCTCCTTCTCTCTCGGCCCCTCCCCAACTCATACTCTCTCTCAGAATAAATACATTAACATTAAAAAAAGGACTCAGGAGCCATCACAGTCAATGTGAGGTGGCATCTCGCTGCTGGTTTAACTTCTATTTCCCCAATGATTAGTGATGTGCGTTTTGGGGGGGGGGGGCTAGTCCATTTGCATATTTTCTTTGAAGAAATTATTCAGGTCCCGTGCCCATGCTGAATCGTGCTGTTTGTTGCGGAGTTGTAGGAGTTTTGTGTGTGTGTTTAAGTAGCTCCATGCCCAACATGGGGCCTGAACTCAGTGCTGTGAGATCAAGAGTTGCACACACGACCGACTGAGGCAGTGAGGCGCCTCAAGCTGTAGGAGTTCTTCAAATATTCTGAACATTAACGCCTCATTAGATGTATGGTTTACAGGTATTTTCTCTCATCCAGAGGCTTGTCTTTTTACTCCTGATGGTGTCCTCTCAAGCACAGAATTTTTTTAATTTTGAGGAAATCCAATTTACCTGTTTTTCCTGTTGCTGTCTGTACTTTTGGTGTCACATTTACAAAATCACTGTCAAATCCATGCACAAAAATGTCCCTTATGTTTTTTTCTAAGAACTCTATTAGTTTTAACCCTTAAAGTCTTTGATTAGTTTTAAAATTTTTTAACGTTTGTTCATTTTTTGAGAGTGAGTGAGCACGAGTGGGGAAGGGGCAGAGAGAGAGACACACAGAATCCTAAGCAGCCTCCAGGCTGAGCTACCAGCACAGAGTCCGACACGGGGCTTGAACTCACGAACCACGAGATCATGCCCTGAGCCGAAGTCAGACGCTTAACAGACTGAACCACCCAGGCGCCCCAATGGGTGGGCAAACTACTTAAAATTAGTTTTAAGTTTTCTGCACAGTGACAGTAAGGGTCAAGTTCATTCTTTGGCAGGTACGGGTTTTCCAGTACCGTCACCATTTGTTGAAGACGCTGTCCTTTTACCACTAGGTGGACTTAGCACCTCTGTGGAAGTCCAACTGACCATGTATGTGAAGGTCAATTTCTGGGCTCTATATTCCATTGGTCTACACGTGTATCCATATGCCAGTATCAACAATGTTTTATTGTAACTTTGTAGTAAGTTTTGAAATCAGCAGTGGGACACCTCCCACTTAATTTTGAGCTTTCAAGATTGTTTTGACACTTCAGGATCCCATGATTTTCTATATAAATTTTAGAATGCATTTTCTATTTCTGCAAAAAGAGGTCATTGAGATTTTAATAAAGATTGCACTGAATCTGTAGATGGCTTTGAGTTCATATATTAAGTTTCTAAACCAAAAACATGAGATATCTATTTACATCTTCCTTCCATTTTTTGAGCAGTTTTATGGTTTTCAGTTTACAGGTCTTTCACGTATCAAGTTAATTTTTTATTTTTTTATTTTAAATTCCAGTACAGTTAACAGTCTTATACTAGTTTCAGGTGTACAATAGAGTGATTCAACGCTTCCATACGTAACCAGTGCTCACGACTACAAGTGCCCTCCTTGATCCCCATCACCCACTTCACCCATCTCCCCACGCGCATCCCCTCTGGTGGCCATCAGTTTCTCCTCTATAATTAAGAGGCGCCTTCTGGGGCGCCTGGGTGGCTCAGTCGGTTGAGCGCTGGACCGCGGCTCAGGTCATGATCTCACAGTTCGTGGGTTCGAGCACCGCATTGGGCTCTGTGCTGACAGCTCAGAGCCTGGAGCCTGCTTTGGATTCTGTGTCTCCCTCTCTGACCCTTCCCTGTTCATGCTGTCTCTCGCTCTCTCTCAGAAATAAAACGTTTTAAAAAATGTAAAAAAAAAAAAAAAAAAAAAAGTCGCCTTGTTTCTTTTTTTGCCTTTGCTCATTTATTTCTTAGATGCCACATGTGAGTGAAATCATGGTATTTGTCTTTCCTAACAAGCTAATTTTATTCTTTTTGATGCTGTTTTAAGTGAAACTATTTTCTTAGTTTTCGTTTTGGAGAGTTGGTTATTAGTACATAGAAATGCAACTGGGTTTTGTGTGTTCATTTTCTATCCTGTAACTGCTGGATTAGTTTATTAGCTCTAACAGGTTTTTATTTACTTACTTATGATAGGAACTCTTTAGATAGTCTACATGTATGAGATCATATCACAACAAAAATAATTTTACTCTTTCCTCTCCCATTTGGATGCCTTTTATTTCTTCTTGCCAAACTGGTCAGGCTAGAACTTCCACCAGTACCATTATGAACACAAGTGGTGGCAGTGGGCATCCCTGCCTTGTTCCTGACCTAAGAGGAAACGCTATCAGCCTCTCAACACTATGATGTGCACTGTGCGCTATTCACATATGGCTTTTATGATGTTGAAGTAACTGCCTTCTATTTCTAGTGTTTTGAGTCATGAGAAACTGAATTTTGTCAGCCTTTTTTTTTATATCAGTTGAGACGATCATGTGTGTTTACTGTCGGTGTTCCTCTTCTTCTGTTCACGTACACGGTGCTTGCTGTATGCTGTGTAAACTGATCACTTTTTCAATATGGGAAATCACCCTCGAGTATATAATCCTTTCAATATGCTGATAAATTTCATTTGCTGGTAACTGTTCAGGATTTTTCAACCCCCCCGGTAGTTTTCCTTCTCTTGCAGCGTTTGCCTGGCTCCGGTACCAGAGCAATGCCGGCATCATAGCGTTCCACCCTCTGATTTTGGGGAAGAATCTGAGAATCATACTAGTTCTTTAAATGCATTCACCAAAGAAGACATCATCAGGTCCAGGGCTTTTCTTTGTTGGGAGGTTCTAGACAACTGACTTCACTTTCTTACTTGACAAGGGTAATTTTTTATTGAGTCAGTTTTGGTAGTTTATATTCCTAGAAATTATTAATTTCATCCAGGTTACTAAATCCACTGGTGTATAGGTGTTCACATAACTCTCTTATAATCCTTTTTTCCTGCAGAATTGATAGTAACATCCCCACAAAATTCATTTCAGATTGTAGTAACATGAGCTTTTGTTCCCCTTAGTCAAGCTTGCTAAAAGTTTATCTGTTCTAATCTTTATGATTTCCTTTCTTTCCACTAGCTTTGGCTTTGGTTGGTTCTTTTTTTTTTTTTTTCCTCCCAGTTCCTTAGAAAATAAAGTTAGGTTGTTTGGTGATTGGAGAGGTTTCTTCTTTTTCACAGTCATAAATTTCCCCCTTAGCTCTGCTATGCTATATTCCGAAGTTCTGGTATACTGAGTTTTCATTTAATTAGTCGGAGTGTTTAAAAATTTCCCTTGTGATTTCCTCTTTGGCCCATTGGTTAAGAGTGTGTTCTTTAATATCCACAAATCTGTGAATTTTCCAGTTTTACTCCTCTGATTTCCTTTTAAGTAGGATTTGCACCCAGCATGGAGCCCAATGCGGGGCTTGAACTCACAACCCTGAGATCAAGATGCGAACTGAGATCAAGAGTCAGATGTTTAACTGACTAAACCAACCAGGTGCTGTATCCCGTGACCGATTTCTAACTTTATCTCAATATTGTGGTCAGAAAAGACATTTTGTATGATATCTACCTTGCACAATCTACTGAGACTTAAACTGAGGTCTAACAGCAGGTGTGTCCTGGAGAAGGCCGTGTGTGCCCTTGAGAAGGATGTGTGCTGCTGGGTGGGGTCGGTTAGGTCTGGCTGGGTTACTGTCATTCCAGTTCTCTAGTTCCTCACCCACTTTCTCTCTGGTTCTACCACTCTCCAACATCCCTGTAAAACTGTCTCTTTCTCCCTTCGGTTCTATCGATTTTTGCGCCATTATCAGATGTGTAAATGTTTACCATTATTTTCTCTTCTTGCTGTACTGAACATTTATTAATGTATGTCCTTCTTTGTCTCTTGTAAACTTTTTTGATTTAAAATCTATCTTGACTCGGGGCGCCTGGGTGGCTTAGTCGGTTAAGTGTCCGACTTTCGCTTAGGTCATGACCTCGCAGTTCGTGGGTTCGAGGCCCGCGTCGGGCTCTGTGCTGGCTGCCAGCTCAGAGCCTGGAACCTGTTTGTCTGTGACTCCCTCTCTCTCTGACCCTCCCCTGCTCACGCTGTCTCCCTCTCTCCTAGAAATAAATAAAACGTTTTTAAAAAATTTAAAAAAAAATAAAATGTATCTTGACTCATATCAGTACAGCCACTTCAGCTCTCTCTCAGTTATCGTTTGCATGGATTATCTTTTTCCACTCTTTCACATTCAAATTTTTTGTGTCCTTGGATCTAAACTGAGTCTCCTGTAGACAGCAAATAGCTGGATCACATTTTTTTCTATCCAATCTGCCCATCTGTCTTTACACGGGAGAGTTTAATGCATTTACGTTTAAAGTAATTACTGAGAATCAGGAAGGCTTTATGTCTGTCACTTTGGTATTTGTGTCCTGTATAGCTTATAGCCTTTTCTGTCATTCTGCATGACTGTCTTCTGTCGTTAGTTGATTTTTTGTAGTGAAACATTTAATTACCTTCTCATTTCCTTTTATGTGTATTCTATAGCTATTTTCTTTGTCATTACCCCTAGATTTCACTTAACATCCTAAAGTTGTACCATTCTTACATGCGTTTACACCAGCTTAACTTTAATAACATAAAACCTCAGCTCCCTTACAGCTCTGACCCAACCCACTTTCAGTTATTGATGTCACATCTTTATATACTGTGTGTCCAAAAACATTAATTTACAAAACTATATTTAGTCTCCTGGGGTGCCTGTGCAGTTTAGTCCTCCAATTCTTGATTTCAAGCTCAGGTCATGATTTCATGGTTCATGAGATCAAACCCCACACTGGGCTCCATGGTGACAGCATGCAGAGGCTGCTTGGTATTCTCTCTCCCCCGCTCGCTCTCTCTGCCCTTCCCCCTGCCTGCACACTCACTCTCTCTCAAAATAAATAAATACTGATTATTACACACACACACACACACACACACACACACACACTAGGGGCGCCTGGGTGGCTCAGACATTTGAGAGCCCAACTTCGGCTCAGGTCATGATCTCATGGCTCATGGTTTAAGTCCTGTGTCAGGCTCTGCGCTTACAGCTCAGACCCTGTCAGATTCTGTGTCTCCCTCTCTCTGCCTCTCCCCCACTCATACCCCTTCTCTTTCAAAACTAAACATTAAAAACTTAAAATACATAGTCTCTTAAATCCCACAGAAAACAAAAAGTGGAGCTATGAACGCAACTTACAATAGTACTGGCTTTTATAATTTTCCGGGTGTTTACTTTTACCAGAAATCCTTATTTTTTTTTTCTGTCTTTATTTTACTTTGAGAGACAGAGACAGAGGGTGAGCGGGGGAGGGGCAGAGAGAGAGAATCCGAAGACAGGCTCCAGGCTCTGAGCTAGCTGTCAGCACAGAGCCCAACACGGGGCTCGAACCCACAGACGATGAGATCATGACCTGACCCGAAGTCGGACGCTGAACCGACTCAGCCACCCAGGCGCCCCCAGAAATCCTTTTTTATTTGTAAGGTTTTGAGTTACCGACTAGTGTCCTTTCTTTTCCGCGGTGAAGGACTCCCTCCGTGTAGGCCAGGTGCGCTGGTATGGTCTCTGCACTTTGGCTTATCTGGGGTTAACTTCCTCTCGTCCTCATTTCTGAAGGACAGTTTGACCGGATACCGGAGTCTTGGTGGACAGTTTCTTCCCTTCAACGCTCTGAACAAACACATCAACCCCTGCCTTCTGGCCTCCAGGGTTCCTGATTAGACACCCACTCGTGATCTCACTGGTGAAACTAAGATGAACGAAAGCCATCTGCCTCTCAACTGTACCGATGTTGATAACGCAGCTTACTGTGTCCCACACCACAAAACCCTCTCCTCCAGCACCGGGATGCACACGGAGCTGCCGCTTCATTCTGAGACCAGTCGGAGTCCAAGCAAAAGGAAACGAAGGTTTTGGACACCGAGGTCTTTCAAGCCAGAAAGTATCACAGGTTTCCAAACTGGAAGGAAAAGCCCACTGAAGGATCCCAGATTTTAATTTTCAATAAACTATTAGTCTCCAGTAACCCGCCTAAAATGAACAAAAAGGGCCAAAAGTCTTGAGACCAAAGAGTGAGCAGCCCAGCGTGGGTGACCGTGGGTGACCGTGGCCGCCCGCAGCACACTTCTTGCTGTTACCACTGAGGGAATCACAAACAGCCCCATCGGCCCCTGGCGGCACCGAGGTGTTTGGTCCTTAGAGCCCAGAAAGTGGATTTTTGGGGGCCTGACAGCTTGTCTTCTGCCTTTTAAAAAACTGTCATCTTATTTATTTATGTCTCCATTCTTTTGTTTTTCCCATATTTTTTTCCTATTTTCCTTTGTTCTATGTTCTTAAATTTTTCTTCGTTCTTTTTGTCTTTTCTCATTTTGTGTCTTTTGTTCTTTCATTCGCATAGTCAGCACGCAGAATCGCTGTTTCGTGTCATCAGTATGCGTGTTTGCACAACGGGCGCCGGGGGTGCGGCTGGCAGGTCACCCCGCGGCCGCCTCTGCTAACACGTGACCCGCATCGACAACGGTGAGCTCCTCAAGGCCAGGCCAGGGGAACTGCCAAGGCGACGTTTGCCCAGCACACCCTGACCGGGACGGAGGCGGTGAAGGTGGGGACTGCAGGACTCGTCTGTGAGGCGCACGACACATAGGCCTGAGTCACGCCAAGGCTGTAAAGTTACCTGAGGCGACGGACAGGAGGCGCCACTCCTCGTCTCAGGGCGCATCAGCGGAGGGGACGCGCTCGCTCACTTCCTGGACCACGGCCGCAGGACAGAGCAAGAGGGCAGGAAGCTCCAGCAGCTGGCGGCCCCGTGCAGGGCTGCCACCAGAACGGTGCGGTCTGCAGGGACCTGACCGCAGAGACCCGCTCTGTGGCGCCCAGCTGAATATAAAACGGCAGAGTCTGGCCGCAGCGAGGAGCTCACATCGGCCGTGAGTGCAGCACCCACTCTATCAGGCCCCTGACGCTACCCCAGAACCCGTCCTGCGCCAAGGAGCACAACGACCCACCACGGTGGGCGTGCGCAGCACAGGGGTCACTCTGGCACCACGGTCACTGGTGTCCCTGCCCCTCGTGGGAGGGGACTTCTGGCACCCATGGGAGCAGATCCTGAGCGCGCAACACCGCACTCCAATATTCTCTCTCTTTAATGTGAAGAGCTCCTCAGAAAACTGATGGCCCTGAATCCTGGTGACAGGAGCATGTTCTTAGATATTACGAGGGGGGCACCTGGGTGGCTCAGTGGGCTAAGCGTCCAACTCTTGACTTCACAACTCAGGTCATGATCTAATGGCTCATGGGATTGAGCCCCACGTGCGATTGAGGACTCTCTCCCTCCCCTCCCCTGCCCATGCCCTCCCTCTCTTTTTTTCGCTCTCAAAAATAAACTTAAAAAAAAAAAAGATGTTACGAGGGCCCCACGGATAAATACGGGCCAGGAGGAGAAACTCAGATCTCACTGCTGGTGCGAAGAGGTGATGACGAACATGAGCTACGGGTGGGATGAGATCCAGGATCATCACCAGGCTGGCTGTATGACAGTGTGATGGCTACTGAAATGATCCCAAGCTCGAGAAACCCAAGGAAAGGGCCACCCCATCACAGGAAGGCCCGTCCCTTCCGCTGACTCCAACAGCTGCACGCTCTCCCCAGCCCAGAAGGTTCAGCAGGCGCGTGGCGAGGAGGTGAAGCATCCCTACAGCAAGTCTGCTATTCTCACCTGGTTCTGCAAAGCAGAAATTCAGTGGCCTGGGAAGGACCAGGAGTCAGGAGAAAAGGCCACCAGGGCCTTCTAGTCCCCTACCCAGCCTGGGGTTGAGAGCCCACCCCCCAGCTCAGCCCCCCAGCATTGGTGGGCCGCCGCCTCCTCCTCCAGCGCCAGCAGCACAGCGCCAGAGGGCACCAACTGTCCTCAAGGTGCCCCCTTAAAGGAAAATCTGCTCCAAACCGGACAGCCTGATAGTATATGACCCGCGCCTCTCCCTCTGGGGGAAGTGGGGCAGGTTCCTCAACTTTATTCTAAGACACTTCTGTTTTAGGCTGAATCAGAGTGGCAAACAGAACAGAGTGAAGCCAGTTTAATTTCTCATGGTGGACGGCCAAGGCAGAAATCAAATCAAAGACCGTGGGGAGGCTGAGCTGCGCTCCCTGCGTTTTCAATGTAGGGAATGAAGATGCCGAGCTCCAGGGAGCCTGGCACAGGTACAGATGAACCAGAGGCTGGGCACAAAGAGCTGTGGGCACGAGCAATGTAAGCAGTGCCTGCTGTGTGTGCAGGATGCTTGGGCAAGAGGAGCTGGTAATTATTGACAAGGAAATATTTACCCTGACACATACCATTTGTCTTCTAAATGTCTATTTCTGGCTGTTGTTCAGGTCTTCCTTTATTGCTATTTTTTTGTATTTTGTTGAATTTTTAATGTAATTGTTACATACCATTTCAATCCCCTCTTCTTTCCTCTTGTGTGTATTTATTATTTTCTCAGTGGTTACCTTGGAGATTACAACTAACATCTTAAATTCATAATAATCAGTTTAGACAATATCGACTAGTTTCAGTAGTATACGCTAATCTCTGTTCTTTCTCTGTATCATCATCACAGGTGGCACCTGTATACACTGTGGACTGAACGACCAATTTATAACTTTCATGTTTCTGTCTTTTAAATCAAATTAAAAGAGAGAAAACAAAAGAGTAATAATACTGGCTTTTAAATTTACCTGCACAGTTATCCTTACCAGTTTTAATTCTTCTTATGGCTTTGAGTTAGTGTTCAGTGTGTTTTCATTTCATCCTGAAGAACTCCCTTTAGCATTTCCTGTGGGGCAGGCATCGCAGCAAGGAATACCCTCAACTTTTGTTCATCATTTGGAAACATCTTAATTTCTCCTTCATTCTTCAAGGATAGCTCTGCCAGACACAGAATTCTTAGTTGATATGGGTTTCTTTTTTCTCCTTCTTCCAGGACTTCAAAATATGCCATCTTTACAGTCTTCTGGCATCCATGATTTTTCATTTAAAAAAAAAAAATCAGCCGTTGGTGTATGTGGGTGGCTCAGTAGGTTAAGCATCGAACTCTTGATCTCAGCTCAGGTCATGGTCTCACGTTTCATGAGATGGAACCCCTCGTTGGGCTCAACACTAACAGCACAGAGCTTGCCTGGGATTCTTTCTCTCTGCCTCTCCCCCCACTCTCTCTCAAAAGGAGGTATGTTTAAAAAAATCTTCAAATAAAAAAAAGAAAAATCAGCTGTTAAAATCTTATTTAGAATCTCATATATGACAAGTTGATTCTCTTGCTTTCAAGTTCTTGTTGCTTTGGAAGTTCAAGTCACTACTTGACTATAAATGTGTCTCGGTGTAGATCTCTTGAGTTTATACTCCTTGGAGTTCATTAAGCTTCTTAGTTGTGTAGATTCATTAGATTTTTGGAAGGTCTGAGCCATTCTGTTTTCAAAAATGTTTTGTCTCTCTTATACATTCTCCTTCCGGGCTCCGAGGAAGTGCATGTGGCGCGCGTGACGGTGTCCTGCAGGTCACTGAGGCTGTGTTCCTTTTTGTAACTGCTTCCTCTTTCTGCTCCTTAGACCGAATCATTTTGATGGTTTTACCTTCAGCTTGCTGATCTTTTCTTCTGTCCACTCACATCTGTTGCTAAACCCTTCTAATAAATTTCATTTGTTACTGTACTTTTCTGCTCCAGAATGTTTTCTTTTATAATTTTCCTGATGTTCTCATTTTGTGCGGACATTGTATTCTCCATTTCCTTTGGTGCTTTGTCCATGGTTTCCGTTACCTCTTTGAGTATATTTAACACAGTTAATTTAATGTCTTTGACTTATAATTCCAAGCTTCCTCTGAGATAGTTTCTGTCCAATTCCTTTTTTTCCCTGTGAATGGGCCACATTTTTTTTCTTTATAGGTTTCAGATTTTTGCTGTTGAGAAATGCACATTCTGAGTATTATACTGTGGTATCCTGGAAATCCCACTCTCTTATTCCTCAGTGCTGACTGCTGCTTGTCAAAAGCTGGAACTGTCCATTTGTGAGCACACCACTCACTCGCGAAAGACCGGGAGCCTATCCCTGCAGAAGCACATCTCCCTCCAGTCGGGTACCAGAGCTCCAAAATCAGTGATTGTGACCACTCTTTCTAGGTCAATGGCTGACTTGGTGAAGGGACTGACCTCTAAAGTTTCCCACTCTGTCATTTTGTGTGATACCACTGTTGTCTATAACCTAATTTTTTTTTTAAGTTTATTTTGAGAGAGCGAGCAAGCAAGCAAGCAAGCGTGAACGCAAGCAGGGGAGGGGCAGAGAGAGAGGGAGAGAGAGAGAATCCCAAGCAGCCTCTTAGCTGTCAGCACAGAGCCCGATGCAGGGCTCAAACTCACGAACTTTGAGATCATGACCTGAGCCAAAACCAAGAGCTTAACTGACTGAGTCCCCTTTAGTCTTAACTTAAATATCAGAGAACCAGTCCAATTTTTAGTCCTTGACCAGAGTCATTTAAGCCCTTGAATCACTGCTAATTCTCTCAACAGCACATGCCAGGTATATGCCCTTTTTTTTTTTTTTAACGTAAGTATGATTTGTTTTCTAGTTTTGGTAAAGGATCAGTATGAGCCATTCCTTCCTTAAATGTAACTTCTTCTTTAAATCTTTTGTGACCACAGAAGACCATCACGCGAAGGGATTTGACAGGTGGCTGAAGACAAAGATAATCTAACAGCACAGACAGCACAGACTCCAAATATCAAACTAGTGACTCCTGGGTTCAAGTACTGTTCAAAATCCTAGGAGTGAAATGTACTATTAAGAGGTGGTTGACTGGGAACACAGCACAGAATTTACCACAAGACTCATTATTCCAGATACAACTGTCCAGTGCTCTGAGAAGAGTTAATACTTCTCTGTGCTCAGCTCACAACAGGAACTTAATATTTGCTAAAACATTTAGCTTCCTTTGTCTTAACAGAAGCATCTTTCTGGCTGCATATATAAGAAAGGATACAAAGTGGGGCGCCTGGGTGGCTCAGTCGGTTAAGTGTCTGACTAGGGCACAAGTCATGATCTCATGTTTCAGGAGATGGAGCCCCTCGTCAGGCTCTGTGCCGACAGCTCAGAGCTTGGAACCTGCTTCAGATTCTGTGTCTCCCTCTCTGTCTCTCTGCCCCTCCCCTGTTCACTCTCTCTCAAAAATAAGTAAAGACAAAAAAATAAAAATAAAAAAAGGACATAAAGAATGCTCTAAACAGGTAAAGTACTTAGCTCTCACTCCAATAACCTCTCTCTCTAAAACATGCCGTTTTTGAAGCAGGAAATTTGTATCAGTGGGATAAGCTGGGAGTTACAATGGTTGGGGAATTAAAGTCCTAATAGTCAGCGATCCCCGTCAAATTCTTCCTCCAACAACAGCCAAACTCCATCAACAATTAACCAGCTAGCGGCTGTAACTAGAAATAAGTTCACTGTGAACAGGACATAACCACTGGTCAGGAGCAACGGGGGGAAGCTGGGAACGTCTACGCAGCAGCACCAGAAATGGATGCAAGCCCGGGCGCCGCACGACGCCAGCACTGCCTAGGCATCTGTGGCGAATGGTTACTCCTATTTTTTCAGGAGCACTTAGCTCTGCTTCCTCTTTCGCCAACTGGGCTGCACCTGCCCATGCCGACCCCTGTCTGTGTAAAGCTGGTCAAGTAGGAGTCCTTGCTTTTGCAGCCGCAGTCACCCCCGTAGACCAGGTGTGCACACAGCCTACCCTTGCTGTTTTAGTTGTAAATCCTTTCAACCAGAGTAACGCCCCTCCGATTTTGTGGTCTTTTCCTTTCGAATATGTAAACATGGATAGATTATCGTGACGAGATGTGGTTAATGTGAAAACGAGAGGTACCAAAACCCTGCTGCCTTTTGGGACCGTCAGAGCGCTTCCTGCCGAGGCTCTTGGCAGCAGGTAACATACCTGAAAAGCCCAAAGCCGGCCGCACTTGCAACTACCTGAGCAGCAGTGCGCGGCACCTAGCTTCCTGACTGTACTCAGTCCCAATCTTCCCTCCTCATTTTCAGGGCCCACCAGCCTCTCAAATCTATCACCTCAAATCAGTCACTGCCAAACATCTAGACACCCTACTTCCGGGTTCTGGAAGGTCACAGATCCACTTCTCTCATTTCCTTGATGCCTCTCTCTCAGCCAAGAAAACACGAGAGGAAAAGAAGTCTGCCCCTGCTTCAAAATGCAGATTCCAAACACAGAAACCCACAGGAACAGACCTACATGTATTATGAGTGAACATCCTAAAATGTAGGTAGGGATTTCTGAGAGAGCACAAGCAAGCCCACGTGCCCCGGCAAGGCGGCAGCAGAGGGAGAGGCAAGGAGGCTCCGTGCTCAGCGCAGAGCCCGACGTGGGGCTCGATCCCACAACCCTGAGATCATGACCTAGGCCGAAATCAGGAGTTGGACACTTACCCAAATGAGCCACCCTAGTGCCCCAGGGTTTAAGTATGGTAGGGAACAAGGTCATGTCCCCATGTGTGTTGATTAGGCTGAACCTATGAAAATGTCACGTTTGGAGGTCAAAACCAATCAACTCTACAGGGTTCGCTGTTGTTTCTAAGGTAGGAGGGGCTGAGGTACGGAAACATTTGCTGTCAAGGCTTCCTCTGTACAATTAGATTTACGAAGCGTGGCATTACTCTGCACACCTGTCCAAACGCCCGCTGGCGAGCCACCTCACCCCCTGGCGGGCGGCTCCTCACGGGTCGTCAGTCAAACAGAGAAATCCCTGCAGGACAGGAACTATCGCCCCCCGCACTTGCCTAGCGTGGCACGAAGCAGCCTCTGGATGGCTGCGCGCCCGGAAACCCACACCCCCCGTCCCCTGCGCCAGCCGGGCAGGGCCTGCTCCCTGGCGCGGCCGCAGGAGGCAGGACGACCAACTGCCTCCTCAGACCCGGACCTGCACGGTCTGTGGTGAAGCGAGTACAGCACGCGTCCCGGGAGGGGGCGCGCTACGAGGCTGGCCTTCCTCCTCGCTCCCCTCCAACGCCCCCCCTTCCCCGACTCAAGTGGAACCTCGCCACGGCCCCATGGCTCCAGTGGGCTGACAGAAGTCTGGCCACCAGGCTGCACCCTTCGCAGAGACAGCACCCCGCCCCCCCGGAGATCATGGGTGCTCTAGAACTCCAGACGACTCCATGGGCTCTGAGAACTGCCGGCCCGAGAAGACTGCCGTTTGGCAGGGCCGGGGCCGGTCACGTGCAGACAGACTTCCGTGCCGACGCCACGCAGAAGTGATTGGCTACAGCTTCAGAAGATAATAAGCAAGGGGGAAAAAGGAAGAACTGGCTGACCCCGTGTCCTCTCTTCCTCTCTGAAAGGCAATCATTTTTACCAATTCAGACTAACATTCCTTCAACAGCCCTGAACATAAAGACTGGCCCAATGGCGTACTCTTCACCTGTGAAAACTTAATTAACTCCCTCCTTATATGTTACAATAATCAGTAAAAGGGATGTGCTAAGTACGAGGGGAAAGCACTGTTGTGCTGCCCTTAGGATAGGGAGCCCCCCCCCCCCCAACAAACAAAAAAATCCAAATCTGTAACTCAGGCCAAGTCTGGGACATTCCTGTGGCATCTGCTATTACAACCCTCTATACCAGGAGTGACCACGACATCTAATTTGTCCCAGTTAGAAAAGAGAAGCTGGTAAACACTCCATGTGGGTTCAGACCCTAAGTAACGGTGCGGGCTCCAACCCTGCAAGAACGGACCACAGAAGACGGACCATGAGGGGCGCCTGCGCAGCTCAGTCGCTGGAGCGTCTGACTCTGGCTCAGGTCACGATCTCACGGTTTGTGAATTCGAGCCCCATCGGGCCCTGCGCTGCCATCTGAGAGCCTGGAGGCTGCTTTGAGTTCTGCGTCTTCTTCTCTCTCACCCTCCCCCACTAGTGCTCTGTCTCTCAAAAATAAATAAACGTTAAAAAAAGAAAACAAACATGAAATACATAAAAGCCTCATAAACGTAATTTAAAACCTAACACTTGCTTCCCAAAGCCTTTTTCCAACCCATTACGTGAGGCATCTGGATACGAAGATGAAGAGCTACGTGCCACCGCCCCATCAGACCCAAGTCTCGCTGGGGGTCAGAAACCCGGTTTTGTACTATTTGCACAGCTACTGCCTTGCACGAGGCTTGGGCCATGGTGGCTGCTCAATAAAACCTACTGACGACACGAGCCATTATACACTATTTGTCCGGATACAGAGGGCAGAGAATTCCACCGCTTCCCTCTGCCGGGGCACCTTAGTAAAAGCTTCTTCTAAACTTGATGGATGACACCGTCAGACAAATGGATTCAGGGACCAAGGGTAGAAACAATACCGACTGAATCAGAAGCAAACATGTTTTGAGCCTAATTTCAACAGAGTTCTCTGAAAGATGGAAAACTGCCAAGATTATCAAAATGTATCATCAAGTAGAAGCAAATAAGACGGCGGTACTGTCTCAGAGACGGGAATGGAAGAGAAGAGTTAAAAAAAAAAAGACACTTGTAGGTGGGTAATTAGTGTGCGACACAAAGATTTCTAGTCAGTGGGAAAAGGATGACGATACAATGAAATACTGAGACAGCGATACATGTGGAAAGACTGTGACATCATGTTGCATCACACAGAATTCCAACGTGCTGAGTACGAGCGGAAGGCACTGCTGTGCTGCCCTTAGGGCAGGGAGGGCCACCAAATAACAATGCGAATGCCCCCCCCCAAAAAAAACGAACAGAAAACCCCCCCAAATCAACAGTTGCTGACTACAGGAAAGTGTCTTTACTACAAAAACACACCATCAACCAAACCCAGACCACGAGAAACAAGCCTGGAAGGGTTACAACACGAAAAAGGGCCCATATTCTTGCCACATATAAAAAGTTTCGGTTGAAACAAAAACCCATCTCACTTGGGCTTTAGAGAAAACAGTCAACTCACTGAAGAAAAATAAATGGCTACTATTTTTTAAAAAGTTTAATCTACTCATCAATGAAATGGAAATGAGGTATCATTAAAATTTTTCCTACTAGTTAAACTGACAACCATTAAGAAAACTGATGATTAGCAACTATGTAAATAAAATTCTCAGGCTACAAATGTCAAGTACGCAAACTTCTTGGAGGCTGTGTGGTGACGGACACCAAAGTTTAAGTATGAATAACAGTTATGAGGAAATATGAAAAGCTCTTCTGAAAGAGAAAAGTTGGAAGAGACGGGAACGTCCGCTCACAGGAGCGTGCCGAGACCTGGTAAACGCCGGGCTACACGGCCACTCGAGCCAGGACGCGCAGACGGGGAAGGGGCTAGAACACACGGCACAGCTTTTAAGAAGCACGTTACAGAAGAGAACTGTATGGTCCCTTTTAAATATAAACACGGAAGTCTGGAAGTATAGTCAGCAAATTATCCAGAGAGGGGACAGAAACCGATTCACTTGCTTCTGTAATCTAGAAACAACCCGCTGTAGGGAAAATCTAACCACCTCCGTGTAGTGAGGTTCCTCTCGGCCCCACGAAGAGGTGAATGAGCGGGGCTCCCACGGGTGCTGGCTTTGAGACCGCCCAAAGGGTACTCAGTCATCTTGCCAGTTGGGACACTGCAAAAGCCACTGCAGTATGACCAGGGGCCAAAGCCGGCCCAGATCCGAAAGGACCTCGAGGACCAATCCGCTCCTCTCGTCGTCAGACGTGGGAAGGGAAGCTCAGTAACTCACCTGCGCGTCATCGGCAGCCCTCCAGCCTCTGGCCAGGGACTTCAAACAACAGGAGGGGTGTACAGGGCTGTCTCCCCCCCAGTCAGAGAACACAATGGAGTGTGCGCGTGTGCGTGTGTGTGTGTGTAAAGCCACTTGGAAAATATATTTTTAGTTCTTTCTTTCAAATGATTAGCTTTGGGGGGAAGACAGATCAACCAGTCTAGCATCTCCCCTGAAGCCCCTCCCCTAGAGTAGGTAAGACGCATAGGTGTGTGTCAGCCACACACATGAAATACACGTCTCAGGGATTCAGTGAAAGCTGAGAACGGTACGGGCTAGAAATGAAGCTGGGGGTACCCGAGCCAGGCAAGATGCCGACAGGCCGGAGAGAAATGAAGGGAGGCGGCAGGAAGGAAGCAGGGAACAGTGCGCTAAGGAAAAGGGAAGTAAGACCACTCGGGGCAATCAGGGTCCGTGTCAGAGAAAGGACAACACCGGGGAGAGCAGCGCAGGCGGTCCGTGGAGCGAAGGAGCGGGGGGCAAGGGCAACACAGAGGGCTCTGAGGGCTGGGGAAGATCAGGCCCTAAGGAGGGCTTTCAGGCAGTCCCCCAGCACCTGAGGAGAAGGACTGGGAGAGAGGGGCGGTGAGACATCAGTAAACAGGCCTCGGTACGTCCGCAGGATTCCAACACTGAGAACACGGAAGGCAAGGGAATGCTCACACTCAGCTGCTTCTTTCCCACCTACTTTGTGCAATGGGTGTATTTTAAGACACTTGAATTGAGATGATCACACATCGCTTATTTCTTTATAAAGTTTTTTAAAAATTTATTTAGAGAAAGAGAGAGAGAACACGTGCTCAGGAGAGGGGCGAGAGAGAATCCCAAGCAGGCTCCCCGCTGTCAGAGCAGAGCCCTACACAGGGCAGGGCTCGAACTCATGAACCCTGAGATCACGACTGGAGCCGAAGTCAGATGCTTAACTGACTGAGCCACCCAGGCGCCCCATCATACATCACTTAAAAGAAAGAGACTTCTTAGGATGGAAAGGTGATTTGTGAGTGAGGCAATCTGTTATCCTTTTTGGCACTGCAATCACCAACGGACTGCGGCAAGAATCTATGAGGCAGCCTTTCCCCAGACGCCTAGTCTCGTACCTGTTACAGCAAGCCTCTGCAAAACTAGGACTATTACCTAAATATTTCCAACTCTGTGCTTTCCGACCGAGTCCACAGCAGAATCCCACTTCTTGGTCTCTTGTGTGGTGTGACTCACTCTGGCCAGTGAGTTGTAAGCAGAAGTGACGTGTCACTCTGGGCTGGAACATTTAACTTCAGAAGCAAGACCTTCCCATAGTTCTTTATCACTTTGCTAAGATGCCCAGCAATATTCCAGATCGGGCTGCTCCTTCAGCTGGAGCAGGACGGAGACAGAGCCCCTGGAAAGCCCATGGTGCCCGTGCTGCGTGAGGAGAAAACACACTTATGTTGCTTTCAACCACCCTGAGGTTATCTGCAGACTAACCGAGCCTATTCAGTCTCATACTGCTGGAAAATCACTACCTGGAAACTTACATTTCAAAGAACATCAAGGCATCCTTTTTAAAAACCCTTACACAAAACTAAACAATAAAATTTACACAGGCTCTCCTTCTATAAGTTATTTTTCTCACAACTATCAGCGTTAGAGGAACATTCGGCAGCGTGGACTATGGAGCGCCGGTTCTGACCCCACTGCCCAGGGGCCCCATGGCACCGAGCGTGTCCTTTCAGGCCCCGGCTTCTGCGAAGAGCAGGCTAATAACTTACATGCTTAGACTGAACTCTGAAGTGAAGCATAAACAAGGTAACAGTTGAGCTCAGTAAGAGAGTAATGATATGTACACACTTTGTTCCATGCCTCATTCCTGTGGGGAGGGGAAGAAACTAAGACAAGGTTTACAAAGAAGCAAGTTTCTTGAAAAGCAATTCTGTTAAAGAGGACTTTGCAGCCCAGCCCAAGACCCTCTCGACCATGCTGTGCCCCACTGCTCTCGAGCTTTCTAAAGTAAAGGCAGGTGCCAAACAAGAGCAGAGGCTTCGGTCAGAGACCTGTATGATGGTACCTTCCCGCACCCCCCCCTTTTTTTTTTTTTTGTAAAACAGACTAGAAAGCAGATAGCTAGTACAACAGCCAGTTACACAGAACCATTTCAAAAGCTCAAAGCTTTTATAGCAACCCTAGCTTATCTCGGGCATTTACCAGTAAAACAGATTGTTCATATATTGCTAAAAGGAGCCCACAATGGGCTGGCCGGCTACAGAGGAAAACCTAACTGCTCTTTCTCCATCCCATCCCCCCAGACCAACTCCTTTTAATCTGTGTTAAAGGCACTTCTGAGGAAACACCTCTTTGAAGGTTTAAACACATTTGTATTTGCGTCCTAGCCCACTAATCTCTCAATGTGTGTGTTTCTTTGTAAATTATAACATCAAAGTCATTCCTTTCCATACCTGGGGTACCACCTGCCTTACTCAACAAGGTTGTGAGGTTCAAGTGAGAGGGTTATGCCCTATCCTAGCATTACCTAACGAAGTATCACTTTGTTAAACATAAACCCCTCAGGAAGGCACTAGAGTGCCTCCCCTCCCCCACTCCATCTGGCCCCCAGACATCTACTCATTCCCAAAGTGGAGATAATGCAGTCATTCCATCTGCCTTAGCATTTCCCTACCTCCATTCATTTGCTTATGCCATTCCCTCCGAATATGATGGGTTCCCTAGCTTCCCTTCCATACAACTCTACCAGCACCCACCTAACCCAGCCATTTCAACACCTCTAGCATTTTCTTTAAGCTATTTTTATGACTCTCCCTTGCCTTGTTTTACAATCATTCCTAAACCTCCAGTGATCTTTATTTTATACTCCCCACAGCTGTCAGCAGTGTTTTCTTATGGCAGACAATAAAAATCTGTCAAATGAACACAGAATACACTTTAGCATTCAGGAAAGCTCTACATATTAATCACTGGCCCAGAAGCATAACTTACATGCTACAAATAGTAATTTACTGTGCAAAGTTAGAACCGGAAAACACTTTTTAAGTTTACTGAGTAATATTTCAAGATCCATCCTAGAATAATTTATCTCTGCCCTCAAGGAGTTTAGAGTGGGAGGGAGGCAAAGTCATGTAATATTATTCCAACCAAATGAAGGTCTACAGTGGATGTACAAGCTCAAGATCACTCAGCCAGAAAGCTGTTGGTCAAACACCAATATCTAAATGGTCAGAACATGTGGACAGACCTATTTCTAGCATGTGTAGGACGGAATCCAATATTTTAAGGACTCAAGTATCAAATCAAAGAATTTGAATAAAAGCACTGTCCACTACTGCTAGACTTCTACCCAAGAGATGATACTTCGGGGCCCATTCCGCCAGCAGGAATGAATCCACATCATAAATGCAAAAACTAATCCACAAGAGCAACTACGGAGGACTAACCACTCAATGAAGCCCTTCTGCTTTTCTACCCCGAATGGATTTAAGAAGCATTTACAAGAGATTGTCCCAAACTATAACACATTTAGCTCCAGAAACAACTTCTCTACTCCCTCAAGGAATGTGCCTGCACCGGTAATCAATGGGGCCATAAAGAGACTCCTACCAGAGGAGCAAAAAAAAAAAAAAGTTAAAAAGAGGTGTTAGCAAGGATGTGGAGGTCTTAAATACTGCCACTGCGAGTGTAAGCTGGTACAACAATTGGATAATTGACAGGATCTATACCAAAGTGTAACAGATACCGTTATGGGCGTGTCCACACCAAAATCATAACCCCCAACACCTCAAAATAGGACTATCTTCAGAGACAGGCACTTTAAAGAAATGATTACGATTAAATGAGGTCATGAGAGTGAGTTCTAATCAATATGAGAGATGTCCTTGTGAGAAGAGATTACGACACAGGCATGTGAGGACACAGGACAGCCATCTACCAGCTAAGAGAAGTCCCTCAACAGATCAACCCTGCCAGCACAACAGAACACAACACCTTGAGCCTCTAGCTTCCAGAATTAAGGGAATTTTTTTTCTTTTGGTTAAGCCGCTCAGGCTGCGGTATTTGTTACAGCAGCCCTAGCAAAAGCATACACACACAGACCCCTAAAACCCAGCCTTTCCATTGCTCAGTGTTAAGCTAAGAGAATTGTGTACATACTGTTCGTCATAAAAGCCTTCTGATAGACAGGAACACACATTACTTCTGACAGCCATAAGCTACCCAAACGCACACCAACAAATCAATGAACACATTTGGTATACCACATGATGGAAGACTTCTGAGCAACAAAAATGGAGTTCACAACTGCACTCGACACAAAATCTCACAAACAACAATGGAGCAAAGAAACCAGACACAGAAGAGGACATAGTGTATGACTTCATTTATACGAAGTCCAATCCGGGCAAAATCACGCTACGGTGTTATCAGCAGACTCCTTACCTGGGGAGGAGGGCATGAGAAAGACTTGAGAAAGGCACAAGGGGGCTTCTTAGTTTACAAAGATTCTCCAAGTCAGGGCACCTGGGTCTCTCAGTCGGTTGAGCGTCCCACTTCAGCTCAGGTCATGATTTTGCAGTTGGGGAGTTTGAGCCCCGCACTGACCACTCAGAACCTGGAGCCTGCTTCAGATTCTGTGTCTCCCTCCCTCTCTCTCTCTCTCTGTCCTTCCCCCACTTGTGCTCGCTCTCAAAAACAAACATTAAAAAAAAAAGCAAAAATTATATATACGTGTGTGTGTGTATATATATATATATAAAAAGTCCTCAAGTTCACTTATTTGCATACTTTTCTGTATGTTCTGCTTCAAATTCAAAGTTTAGTAACATATAGAAATGACAAATTACTTAAAAACCAGGGTAACATTTTACTTATCCATTGTCCCCAAGCCTAATAACTTCATTCTGGAATTGGATGCATCAGATATTTCACTTGTTGCCATTCAACATCTGAAAACCGCAGCTAGTCTCATGGTACCCAGCTTCCCATCACAGAGTGTTTATAAGGAGAAGTCCAGTCTCCACCACGGTTAAATTCTCACACTATATTTTACTCCATTTCATAAAAGAAAGGTATTAAAGGATACATTCATAGGAAGAAAACCACCAGTTAACTCTGCGGTCTTCCTCTGGGTAGTGAATGGTAGTTTTTCCCTTTTTACTTCTGTATTTCCCTAGTGTTTCTTTTTCTTAAAAACAACTGACTCATTTAATAACCAGCAAAAGAGAAATGTCATTTATTTTTTTTTAATTTTTAAATGTTTTATTTATTGTTGAAAGAGAGAGAGAGAGAGAGCGAGCACGCACACACACAAATGAGGGAGAGGGGCAGAGGGAGAGAGGGAGACACAGAATCGGAAGTAGGCTCCAGGATCCAAGCTGTCAGTGCAGAGCTCGACTCAGGGCTCGAACTAATGAACCTTGAGATGACCTGAACTGAAGTCAGAGGCTTAACCAACTGATGAGCCACCTAAGTGCCCTGAGAAATGTCCTTTTAAACAAAAGGTTGTGGGCAGGGGGTGTCTGGCTGGCTCAGTTGGAAGGTCATGCAACTTGAGATTGGGGTTGTGACTTCAAGGCCCACATGGGGTGTAAAGATTACTTAAAAAAATTTTTTTCATCAATAAATAGTAGCGGAATAAAAATCCGTTTTTTAAAACTGTTTATGTATTTTGAGAGCAAGCACGTGCCCACATGCAGGAGCAAACAGGGGAGGGACAGAGAGAGAGAGAGAGAAACAGAAAGACGGAATCACAAGCAGGCTCCGTGCTGTCAGCACAAAGCCTGTTGCAGGGCTTGATCACGACCTGAGCCAAAATCAAGAGCTGGACTGTGTCACGGCAAGCGCTCCAGAAAAACACCTGTTTACAAGAGGTCAAGTGCGAGCCTTTAGGGCAGGCACGTGTGCTCCGAAGGCAGGGCAGCTGGCAGGCAGGGTGCCAGGGGACCCAGAGCGCGGTCCCGTGGCTGCACCACCCGGGCGCCAGGCCACAGTCGCCCCGGCACAGCGACAGCGAAGGCCACGCTCTCCGCGGGCGCTCGGGGCAGCACGTGAAACGCCATGCACACGGTGAGCAGCACACACACCCTAAAAAGCATCTGTCTAAAGTCAAGGATCACGCAGGGAAGCTCCTACAAAACGTCAGTACTCTTTAACAGCCGTCAACTGGCACAGGCCACAGGGTGTAAGACGTGGCCCAGACGACCCCGGGTGAGGTCTCTAAGTGCACGGGGCACTGCAGGTAGACTGACGACCATGGGTAAGAGGCACTACTCTTCATAAAGTCTGTGCGGTCACCGCTGGGATTTTCCAGCTCGGTCATAGATTCTCAAGTTAACTGGAACTAAAAGCACACCAAACCGAAATAAACTTTTCATTACAACTGCACGCGGACACTGGAGACCGACGATGTCCACTCTTTACTCACGGTGCAATTTCTGAAGGATTCTGGAGGCGGGCTGGGAGGCGCCGGCGGCACCTGCAGAGTCGGGGAGGAGAGAAGCCCCTCGCTGGGGCTGGAAGCAGGCTCCCCAGCAAGCTCGCCTGGGGGCCAGGGGGAGCTCCCGGGATTCCTGAAGCGCCCAGGTGCCCGCACCTCCCTCGACAGGCTTCAGACTCACTCTGCCCCTATGGCAGGCAACCAGGGAAGTGCCCGACGCAATCCGCCAGGCCAGGCCGATCGCCACGTCAGCGATGACATCAGCAAGCAGCCAGGCCAGGAGAGGCCCGGGGTCCCTGCACGGAGAACCGCATCTTCAGGCAGATGAACGAGGCCAACACTGTAAGTCACCGCTGGAACCGACTCCCAAGCCTTCTTCCTCCCCCACAGACATTCTGCAAGTAGCTATTCTTAAATTTGTTTTTGAAATCACAGCCCGAGCACTGAAACTGAAACCCGCCAGAGGCGCTGCTAGAAGAGCCTGTTGTGATTTCAGCCACCACACGTCACTTGTACCTTTGGTTCGCAAATCACGCTGACCACAGTCACCATGAAGAAGTTTTAAAACATGAATGCGAGCTGTTCTTCATTTATTAAAACATAAATGAAAACTCAGAAAGTAGAGGGAAGATGTGAGAGCAAATACTGAAGACATCAACACAGCGCAAAACGTGTCCGCGGGACCTGCAGAGCCGCGCGGACAGATGAAGGTCTGAAACCACTGGGAAGACCATGCAGCCTCCGGGGGAGGCAGGGGTCAGCAGAAAGCCAGTGGCCGCAAGGGGCGGAGGGGGGAGCGCTAATTTCCGGAGCTTCAGTCTCCCCCAGAGGCGGACATCAGTGCCAAGGGAACTCGGGGAGGCTCCTCCTCACTTCCCTGGAAACCCTGCTTATCACTCCTAGTCCAAGATCTCCTCAAATCCTCAGCCACATTTGCTGAATTACACAGATACTAAGCAGGACGTTTTATCACAGGCATCGTGGTAACCATGTCAAATCTCCGGAAGGACAGGGTACGAGACGGTCTATCACACACGTGGGGTCTGAGTTGGCTACACCGTCACACAGTTCGGCTAACACCAAAACTAAGGGCAAAGATGTTGCTTGTGTGATTCTCTTTGGAGATCGATTAAAAGCTAATCCAACAACCAAACCATTTTTGCTTCACTTGGTGGTGGGCTCAGGAATCGGATGCAAAGCCGTATTTCCTATAAAGCAGTGCTCTCTGATGATGGGGTTTGGGGCTTATGCCTGGCTGGCCCCCGAAACATAACAAGCCAAGCAAATGCCCCGAGTGATTGCTAAGAATCACCTGGAGAGAAATACTAACAAAACTATTTTTAGAATGCCTTCTGCTACATTCCAGGCGACTGTTTACTCATGCGGTTCTACCACAAACGCAAAACTCACATCTCCCTTTAAAGGGAAGACAGAGAGGCTGCAAGGGAAGGGGCGGCACAGGGTTTTACTTAGTATAATACGGACGCAGTAACTGATAAGTGCCGTACCAAACTTTCTTCATCAGCTACAGAAAACACTCCCGCACGCCAAACGTGCCTTTGCTCAGAGAGCACGGCCACAGCTACTGTCCACAGTGTCAAACGGCAGGGACGTGATCTCCTTCCGGCGAACCACAACAACAAAATGCCATCAGAGCAGAAGGAGAAACGAGATCAGTGCTGAAGGTTACTCTTCAAAAGACACAATCAATTTGAAACTGTAATATCATCTTCTATACTCTCCAGAGCGAGCCGCACAAACGCCATTGCAATTAACAGAGCGGTGTTAGAACACCTTCGAGCGGGCCAGAACACCGGCCTGCCCGCCATGAACTCACTTGGGAAGAGAGGAGGCACAACTCTTTCCAAAAGCCTCGGGCTCTACCACCAAGCCACGGCACAGCAGAATCCCCGGTCTCAACCGAGCACCACTTTTAAATCCCTTTGGACCAGGAGCCACACCTACCTCTCTGGGTCAATAACCAGTAATGCCTGAGACACGGCAGACATTCAAAACATCTGAATGAATGAAAAGGTGCTCATCGTTACTCTCCTCCAAACACAAACACTACTTAAGAGGACTGTACTGATGACTCATTTAAATGTATCAGTTGGCATATAGAAGTTCAAAAAAAAAAGAAAAAAGAAAGAAAGAAAAAGAAATCAGAAGACAACAGGGTTGTGGGGACCGAGCTTCAGCTCGGACAGTGTCTCCAGAACTACTCACAACTCACCTTGCAGTTCTTAGACCCAAATCTGAGCACTGTCTCCCAAGTCTGAAGAGACTCACCAAAGAGGAGACTATTAATCCGCGGAGAAGTCATGCGGCTAATCAGCTGCTTAAGTCACAAGGAAGAGACAAGAGCCTGTTCTTCGGAGTCCAAAGAGAAGACACAGTACTTTCAACAGGAAAGAACTGCCTGGATACCCACACACCAAGGTTCTAAGGAAGGTTCACAAGGCAGGACTGCCGGGCTCAACTTGTCTGACAAAAGATTTCGGCAACAAAATTCTCCAGACCTCCATTCGGCCCTCGGCTACAGCTACTGGGCTTCTACCTGACTAGCACCACGCTGCGCAAAAGCCGGGTGAAAAGTCACAACCGCGTGTAGAACATCCTCTGGTTTTCAGGTGGAACTCGGGTAGTTACGGGAACAGGCTTTCGAACGGCATCACTAAAAACAAAGGAGGCAGAGAGGCAGAAAGCAGGTAGCAAGGGGACCGCACACCTGAGCGGCGGGGAGGCGGTGCAGCCCGGAGACCGCTCACAGGGCTCCGGAGTCTGACGGCCCGCGGTCGAATCTCCCTCCAGAAGTTATCAGCCGTGACCTTGGACAAACAAGTCAACCTGTCCGTTCTCCGACAACAACGGTGCTTCACAGGGCGGCTCTGAGCGTTCGACATAACGATCCGTGCAAAGTTCCTGCCACTCGGCCCCAAACACAGTCCGCGCTCAGGCGGCTGCGACGACTACGCTGTTTCCCACGTTCACGAATTCGACGCGGCGGAACCCCCGCCCCGACGCGGCGGAACCCCCACCCGGCCCGCCAGCCAACCACCAGCCTTCCCCCGGTTAAGTTTGAAAACTTCGTTCGGGATTCGGCACCGCAGACTCACGACAAAAAGCTCCGGGTCCCGCAGGGCCGGGGGCGTCTCCCACGTCCACAAGCGCCCGCGGCGAGCCCGGTGCACGTGACCGGCCTCGCGGCCCGGCCTCGGCGGCTGTCAGGGAGCCTCCCCCCGGCAGGGCCCGGCTGCGCGGCTCGGCCCCGGGCGCCCGTTCCCCGCGCCCCCCGACGGGGCAGCGGGCGGGCTCGGCTCCGACGCGCTCGGCCCCACAGCGGCCCCGCCGCGGCGCGGGGCCCCCAGAGGCCACCCGAATCCGGACACCCTCCCGGGTCTCGGGTCTCGACGCTCCCGACAAACAAGGCGTCCGGGGAGGCCGGCCCGGGGTCCGCAGCCCGGCCGGAGGTCACACCCGGCGACCTGTGACCTCCGCCCCGGCCGGGCGCGGTCCGGGCCTGCGCCGGGGCCCGAACGACGCGGAGCTGCCCCGCGAGGCCTGCGCTGGGTGCGGGGCCCGCCCGAGGCGCGGACGCCGCGAGGCCCGGCGACCGCGGAGCGGAGGAGGGGGATGGGGCCAGGCCACCGGCCGCGCTGGGCCCGCTGCTTACCGCGGCCGCTCCGCTGGGGGCTCCGGGCCGGGCGCGCAGCTGGGGCTCCCGCCGGGGAGGACGTGCAAGGGAGGACGGGGGCAGAGGAGAGGTCCCAGCTCCGGGTCCCGCGGGCTCCTCGGCGCTCGCCAAGCCTCCGACGCCGCCGCCGCCGCCGCCGCCGCCGCCGCCTCGGGCTTTATGGCCAAGACTCCGGCTCCGCTCCCACTTCCGCCACCGCCGCCGCCCCGAGCGGAAGTACCTGTCACGAGACGCTCGACGCCAAGAGTGCGGGGGAGGAGCCCCGCCTCAATCTCACGTCACGTTCCGGCCGCCTCTGGGCTGAGCCTCGGTCACGTGGCACAAACATGTCTGCCCCCTGGTGGCTGTCGCCATCTTTGAGGCTCGTACAATGAGCAGGGCGGCGCCATGTTGAGCCCACACACCGACGTCCCGGCCGTTCCCGGTTCCCCTGGAATAATGAATGCCGGGGGAAGAGAGGACGGGAGGAAACCGGCTCTTCCCGGAGCGTCCTTCCGCGGAAGGCACTGATCAGAACTGAACGGCCCTACTGTGTGCCCCGAGCTCGTCAGGACGCACAACGCATGCGCTAGGAACTGGCTTTCTCGGGGAACTCCCTGAGTGGTGAGACCCAAGAGAGCGGTTCTATGACAAACTCACGATGGGTTGAAAGGAAGGGCACTCGTGTACACGGAGCACCCACCGGGACCCTGTACTATACCCCTGGATCATCTCCATTCGTCCTTACTTTAACTGCTTTAAGGAAAGATTAGGTTCACCATTTTGCAAATAGGGAACAAAGACCCACTGCAGGTCACTGGACATCGCTGCACACAGTCGACGTGGCTCACACAGTGGAGGGGTGGAGCGGGCTGCGAACCAGGGGATGTGTGATGTCAACGTGCATAATCCAGGAGACTGCAAGTGACTGCACCCACTGTACCTGGTAAAGACATGGAGGCAAATCAGTCACTACCAGAACATTTTTTCTGGCAGAAGGAAGGGTCCAAGAAAATCGAAAGACAGTGTAATCCGACTAACATGAGGTCGCTTCCTATTGAGGCACAGATATGCCAGGTGGAGCTGTCACACAAAGTAAACTTTATTTGCAGCAAATCAGGAGATCGCTGGGGAATAACTTCCAAAGTCATAACTTCCTGAGCAAGGGCAAATGGGTTCCTTTTATTAGGGTTAGGATGGATAATTAGATAGGGAAGCCTTGTCATCATATGTAGAGGGGGGCATCAGGAGGCGCAGGCACCTTAAGGAAACACGCCTATACATACGTTATATGTTGCGTATATGAGGCGTATGCCCCTCCTCGGACAGAGATTTTACTATTACAATGGGGTAACGGTAACTAGCGGTCACTCCATGGATCTGTCCATGCTCCATCTTGCACTGGCTTGAGTGGGGGATTAAATTCAAACTGGACTGGGTGGTCTGGGCAGTTGCTACTGCCTAAGGGGTATTTTGGTTTCCCTCTAGGATGTTATGCCCTTCAGGTCTTTTGCCGGAGTTAAGAAATAAGCTGGAAAAATGCGCTTAAAGAAGAAGGTGAGAGAAAGGTCAGAGAGTACAATAAGCAGGTAGGCAATAAAGGTCCGGCCTTGGGGCCCAGCTGGTGACAACAGCTCGATTCTCTGAGCTTACTATCCAAGGAGAGGCAGTAAAGTTGTATACCCTAGAGCTCTTAGGAGGTGGGATACCCTACCAAGCACCTGCCCCCTCTGAGCACATTAAGATCAACTCAGAACTTTAGCTCCATCTTCAACAACATGCTCTTCTCATAGTCCTTTCCCGTCTTGGCTCATGAAAACTTCACTCTTTCAGTTGCTCGGTCCAAAAAATGTTGGAATCATTCTTGTCTCCTGTAGTGGAATGAATAGTCACCGGCAAAAAGGTAGCCTATATCCCGGACCTGTGGATGTGACCTGATTTGGAAGAAGGGTATTTGCAGTTGGAATTAAAGATCTTGAGATGAGAGCATCCTGGGTTATCCAGGTGGGTCCTACATCCAGTGACAAGTGTCGTTAGAAGATACATATGGAGGACAAACACGCACAGAAAAGAAGTCCGTGTGAAGATGGGGTCAGAGATTGGAGCAAAAGACTGCTGACAGCCACCAGAAGCTGAAAGAGGCAAAAAATGGTGGAGGGTGGCGGTGATTTTGAATTTTCTATTTGCGATGTATTCGAGAGAATATATGTCTGTTGTTTTAAGCCACCAAGCTTGTGGTTATTGTTTACAGCAGTCCTGGAAAATGAATTAAACTGCCCTCTCTCTTGTACCCCTCCTTGACAGCCCTCAAAAGATATTCAGAACATGACTACTTCTTTTTTTTTTAAATGTTTTATTTATTTCTGAGAGAGAGAGAGAGCGCGCGCGTGAGCAGGGGAGGGTCAGAGAGAGAGGGAGACACAGAATCTGAAACGGTCTCCAGGCTCTGAGCTAGCTGTCAGCACAGAGCCTGATGCGGGGCTCGAACCCACAAACCGTGAGATCGTGACCTGAGCCGAAGTCGGACGCTTAACCAACTGAGCCACCCAGGCGCCCCAGAACATGACTGCTTCTTACCATCACTGCCATTACCACCTGTTCTGAACCGCCATCATTTCTCCCCTGGATTGTTGCAAACATCTTGGTTTCCTGCCCCCACCTCACCCCTTATCAATTCTTAACACCGCAGCCAGAGTAATTCTATAAAAATGTCAGCCCACATCATTCTTCTGCTCAACCTCTTCCCACAAATCAGACTAAAACTAAAAGCTTTACAAGCAAAAGGTCCTACCCCATCGGATCCACAAATACCTCTCTGACCTCATCTCTTTCTAATCTCCTCTCAGATCAGTCTGCTCAAACGATGTTAGTTTAAGAAAAGAGAAGGCACACACCTAACTCAGGCCTTTGCAGCTGTATTTTTCTGTGTGAAAAGGTCTTCCCTCAGATACCTGTATGGCCACTGTCACTTTTCTCAGGCCTTGACTTCATTGCCATCTTCAGTGAGAATGGCCTATCCTATTTAAAATAGAAGTTCCCCTTCCTATGGACGCTTAGACACAAAATGCCACTTGCTGTTTCCCTGCTCCCGTTTTGTTTGTTTGTTTATATTGCTTACTTGCTGATTGCTCATCTAGAATGGCTGTTCCGTAAGAGCAGGCATTTTTGTCTGTTTCATTCATTGCTCTGTCCCGGATCCCTAGAATAGTGCTAGAGCGCAGTCGTTGCTCAATGAGTACCATGTGCAGAGTACTCGGGGGAATGGAAATTGGAAATAGTCTTCAAGGCCAAGAATTAAGGAAACTGCAGCCTTACAAAATGCTAGGTTTGAGGGGCACCTGGGTGGCTCATTCGGTTAAGCCTCCGACTTCAGCTCAGGTCACGAACTCAGGGTTCGTGAGTTCAAGCCCCACGTCGGACTCTGTGCTGACACCTCACAACCTGGAACCTGCTTCAGATTCTGTGTTTCTATCTCCCTCTGCCCCTCCCCTGCTCAATCTCATGCTCATGCTCACGCTCTGTCTCTCTCAAAAATAAACATTTAAAAAACAAAAACAAACAAAAAACAAAATGCTAGGTCTGAAGATAAAGAAGCAATTCCAGAACACAGGGAAAGGCAGAGCACAAAAGGAGAGACCTGTGAGCCCCAGCCTTCTGAGAAGCTGACTGAGAAGGCTATTGAGATGTAAACACGAGCTATTTCTTATGGAAAAGGAAGGAAGACTCTACCACAGGGTAGAGTCAAGAGCTGCAGAGAATCATTCCCAGGGAGCAGAATTGGACCGTAATCTAAGAGCTGGGGACGCATACCTAGCTGGATTTCAGAACTGCTATGACCCAATGGTAGCTAGGTCACTCCTCTTTTCCCCCTTTGTTACATCAGGAGTGTCGGCTCTGGCCACCTCAAGCCCGTCAACTCTATTTGTTGGGTTTCTGAAGAGCAGAAAACCTGTCCGTAGTTTACGGGTCTTCAGATCAAGAGGAATAATACTCAAGAAGCTGTTCTTGAGTAATCATCTGGACCCGGAACTGATTTATATGACAAGATGCATTATGAGTCAATGATGTTTTGGGATGAGACTTCAAGGGTCCTTGGGAGGAGGTGAATATCTTTTGCGCAATGAAGTAATATACACAATTTGTGTCTGGAAGGTGGTCTATGGTAGATTAAAGAGGGTGGCACGTTCTTTGCTCCTACTTCGAGATGTGGAATCTGCTTCCTTTCCTTATGAATTTGGGGTGGGGGCGCCTGGGTATCTCAGTCAATTAAGGGTCCGACTCTTGATTTCAGCTCAGGCCACGATCTCCCGGTTTGTGAGTTAGAGCCTGGCATAGAGCTCTGCGCTGACAGTGCAGGGCCTGCTTGAGATTCTCTCTCTCTCTCAAAAATTAAACATTTTTAAAAGAAAGTGCATTGAATTTGGGTTGGCCTTTCTGACTTGTTTGGCCAATAGAGTGTAGCAAAAGTGACACTCTGTGACTTTCACTGCTAAATCACAAAAAGCCTTACGGTTTTCACCCAGAAGTCTCGAAACACTCAGGCAATAGAAGCGCCTTCTCAGAAACCGGCCTCCATGATGCGAGAAGCCCAATCCACGTACAGGTCTTCTTATCAACAGCCCCACCGGCCCACCCAGCAGGCCATCAGCACTAACTGCTAACCATGTAACTGCACCATTTCGAATGTCCAGGCATGTTAAACTTCAAATGACTGTAGCCCCAACCAAAAGTTGACTGTAATCAAGTAAGAGGCCCCAGGTGAGATCAACCTAATTGAGCCCAGCCTACCTATAGAACCAAGAGATGCTAACAAATTTCTGTTCTTTTTTTTTTTAATGTTTTATTTATTTCTGAGAGAGAGAGAGAGAGACAGAGACAGAGAGACAGTGTGAGCAGGGGAGGGTCAGAGAGAGAGGGAGACACAGAATCTGAAACAGGCTCCAGGCTCTGAGCTAGGTGTCAGCACAGAGCCTGACACAGGGCTCGAACCCACAAACCGTGAGATCATGACCTGAGCCAAAGTGGGACATTTAGCCGACTGAGCCACCCAGGCGCCCCGAACAAATTCTTGTTCTAAGCTACTATGTTTGGGGGTTGCTTTGTCATGCAGCAATAGAAAACCAGAAAAGGGCCTATAGAACATGAGGGAGAAAGAACAGTTATATAAATGACCTTCAGTACAACAGGTTTGGGTTGGGGGAGACAGACCTCAGAGTTGTTAGTTAAGGGGGTAACATGATCAGAGCTGTTTTAAGAGCTTTCTGCTAAATTGGAAGCAAGAGAGGAGGAAGCCCAAGCTGGGACCGCATGTGAGGTTGGGTGGGGATGGAATGGCAGGGATTGTGACCTACTGATCCATGCAGAAAACTCAGGGAAGTTCGTCACCTCGTTTAGATACGTGTGAGACCTGGGGCTACCTGATTGAGTTTGAGAGGTCAGAGGGAGAGAGATTGAAGACTGGAGCCTGGACGTTTCAAAGGAGGTTGAGGTGAGGTTAGGAGTGAGGAGTTCCATTCTGAAAATACTGATCCACAGGACCTCTGTGAGGCATGTAAGTGGAGGTATGGAAGAGGCTGAAGCAGAGAGGGGCCTGTGAGCAGTCTAGGTACTTCAGAGTAGCCTGGGCTGACGATAGAGATTGGAGAGTAGGGATGAGTGTAAATAAGATAACCCATGAAGAAAGTCTAGAGGTGTTTCGTTCTCTGAATGAACTATTCACCTAGAATCTCTTATGTACTAAGCATTATTACATGCTAAGAACACAAGAAAACCAAGGCCTCTGCTCTCAAAGTCTTTACTACTTTGTGTGGTAAACAATGCGTAAGTAAACACACTCCCCACCGCCCCAACACACACAGAATTCCACTCAAATTGCCATCAAGAGGGAACTGGTCAAATAAAGTACGATGCAACCAATCAGTGGAATAGTATGTAACTATAAAAAAAAGAATTCTTTATATATTGATATGGAAATATTGCCAAGACATTATTAAGTGACAAAGCAAGATACAGAATAAGATATACCATATGTTCGTTTTGGGGGGAGGAAGGAAGAGTGAAAGTGGAATAAGAACATATTTCAGGGGGCGCCTGGGTGGCTTAGTCGGTTAAGCGTCCGGCTTTCGCTTAGGTCATGATCTCGCGGTTCATGGGTTCGAGCCCCGCGTCGGGCTCTGTGCTGACTGCCAGCTCAGAGCCTGGAGCCTGTTTCAGAGTCTGTGTCTCCCTCTCTCTCTGACCCTTCCCTGCTCATGCTGTCTCTCTCTCTCCTAGAAATAAATAAAACATTAAAAAAAATTAAAAAAAAAAGAACATATTTCAGCAAATAAAAAAATGTGGTTAACTGGTATATCAATAAAGATTTAATCAGAGAAAGAAGCTTAAGAAACTAATGGGAGGGGTTAGACCTACACAATTGGAAAGAAAAAGTTGGTTAAAAAAAAAAAGTTTGTGCAGGCTGTTGTTTCTGTATTCAGTGCTGGATCCAACACTGGTAACCTTAGGTTAGGTAGGCCAGTAATCAGGAAGAAAAGCTTAAAAAAAAAAAAAAAAAAAGAAAGGAAAAAGCACTCGATGTGGAAGAGTACAATGGCACATTGGACCCCATAAGGATAACTAGAACCCATGAGAACCAAAGGGAACCCATATCAGTTTTTCTTTATTACCTCTAACTTCAGTTCCATGTGTAGGTGACCTGCAGCAGCACCTGGTGCCCTTGACCACAAAGCTGCACACATGCTTGGCCCATGGTTCAAAGGAGCTGAAGGGAGAGACTGCATGGCGACTGGAGGAGGCGTGGGTCCCAATGGTGCCTCAAGCCAGCAAGACCGGAAGCTAAGTGATACCAAGAGCTGCCCTACTGGCCAGGGCCCTGTATGGTTTTCAGAGTATAGACGGTATAATTCTTCTTTCACTTTTACCCTCTGAACCTCATGCAAATGTCTCTTATGACCAATGTGAATACAGAGGCACATGGGGAGAGAATTCTGGGAAATGTAGTTCCAGCTTAGTTGTACTACAAAGCCACCATACCCAATGAATGGGATAAGGGGCGTGAGCTGGATTTGCAGTGCATATCCCTTATATTATCTTTAAATTTTAACCATGAGATTATATTCCTTATGAGATATTTAAATTAAAAACAAAAAAAGAAATCCATAAAGCGATGAATGGGAAGCAGATGATAAGATGGTGCGTGTGACGGCCATGGAAGTTGGAGGAAAGGTGATATTAGACACAGGTGGTAAGAAAGGCTCCCCGAGGAGGTGACATTTCAGCAGAGATCTGTTGACAAGGGGGAGCCAGCCTGTTGACGAGACCTGAGCAGAAAATGTTTCAGGTGGATGGAAGAGCGATGGCAAAAGCTTTGTGCGGGAACAAGGCGTCCTGCTCAAGGAACAGCACAGAGGCCGGTGTGGCTGGAGGAGAGTGAGGCGGGAGAAACGGCAGAACCAGGTCATCGGGGGTCCCCTGGGCCACGGGAAGACCCGTGAAGTGTATACTACGTGTGACGAGGCCCCGGGAAGGCTGGGCAGAGCGTGTGCGGGCGCAGGTCCCTGCGTGGGGTGAGTCCTCCTTTCACAGGCCCTGCACTGCAACACCCCTTTTCTGGCAACGCCCCCTCTTCTCCTGTTCCCACGGTGAAGCCACAGCCCTGCTAGGCCCCTGTCACAGCCCGTGACACTGCTTGCTTGAGTTCTGCTCATTCCTCTGCTCCTCAGCCAGACTGGGGGGCTCCTCAGGGACCACCATTTGCTCTGATGGCCCTAACGCCCGAGCGCCCCAGCACGCACAAAGCTTCCCACGCGGCCGAACCGTTCAAAGCAGAGTAAATGTTGCCTTGTTCTCTCCGACATGAAGTTCTCTGGGGTTTGCTGCTTAGATGTGGCCAGTTTCAGGGGCACCTGGTGGCTCAGTCCGTTGAGCATCTGAGTCTTTTTTTTTTTTAAGTCTTTTTTTTTTTTAATGTTTTATTTATTTCTAAGACAGAGATAGAGAGACAACGTGAGCAGGGGAGGGTCAGAGAGAGAGGGAGTCACAGACTCTGAAAAAGGCTCCAGGCTCCGAGCTGGCAGTCAGCACAGAGCCCGACGCGGGGCTCGAACCCACGAACTGCGAGGTCATGACCTAAGCGAAAGTCGGACACTTAACCGACTAAGCCACCCAGGTGCCCCGAGCATCTGAGTCTTGATTTCATCTCAGGTCATGATCCCAGGGCCGTGGGACTGAGCCCTGTGTTGGGCTCTGTGCTGAGATGCTCTCTCTCTCTCTCTCTCTCTCTCTGTCCCTTTCCTCTGCTTGCCTGCTCTCTCTGTGAATATAAAATAAATAAAAATGAGAAAAATTTTAAAAGGCAACCTGGCCAGTTTTGCTCAAGGGTTCTTGGCGGGTCTTACTAACCCAGGCATCACTTGCTGGCTCTCCCTCCACACCCCTGCTCTTCTTCCCTTTTAGGTACTTCCCCCGGTCTATGCCCCTGAGCCTCTGAGAAACTCGCTCGAGCAATCTGGGCCTCGATTTCCTCATTAAGCAGTGGTATTGGGGCGCCTGAGGGGCTCAGTCGGTTAAGTGCTAACTCTGGCTCAGGTCATGATCTCACGGTCCGTGAGTTCGAGCCCTGCATCGGGCTCTGTGCGGACAGCTCTGAGCCTCGAACCTGCTCTGGGTTGTGTGCCTCCCTCTCTCTCTGCCCCTCCCCCGCTCACACTCTCTGTCTCAAAAATAAAATAACCATTAAAAAAATAAATTAAAAAAATTTTTAAATGACATTAATAACACCAACTCTGAGTTCTGGTGGGAATCAGATGTGAAAGTGATTTATCAAGTGCTCTATCATCTGCAGGAGAATGAATGGAGTCCTACAGCAGCTGCTGGGTGAGACAAATCTGGGGTGGCGGCTTCAGGCATCTTCCTGCGAGCTGTAACGAAGGAAAAAAAGATCCACTCATTTGTTCATCCGAAACAAATCAGTGTTCAGCTTCCAGGACAGCCCCTGGGAGCACAGAGATGTACCAGCCACAGTCGCTGTGCTCCAAGAGGTCCCAGGTGTGTGTGTGTTTACGTGGCCAGGTGTAGCCACAAAAAGACAACCTCACATGACACTAGGTCTTCTTCCTCTTCCCGTAACACCAGCCACAGAGGCTTTCCAGAGCCTTCCTGCTCACACCCATAGTAACCCTATTAGGGATGGGCACTCAACCAGCTCCGGGGCAATCAAGGCTAATAACTCTCAAGTCCTGGGGCGCCTGGGAGTCTCGGCTGGTTAAGCTGCCGACTTGAGCTCAGGTCGTGATCTCACGGTTTGTGAGTTCGAGCCCCGCATCGGGCTCTGTGCTGGGAGTCTGGAGGCTGCTTCGGATTCAGCCTCCCTGTTTTTCTCTCCTCCCCCGCTTTTGCTCTGTCTCTCAAAACTGAATAAATGTTAAAAACAACAACGACTTTCAAGTCTGGTTCTTTTTGGGGTGGAGGAAGGCGGATATACTGGAAGAAAGAAGACGTTTTCCCTGTGGAGAAAGAGTAAGACATGTCTAGAATTGCTGGGGGACTTCTCGTCACCGTGAGGGCAGACCTGTCAGAGTAAAGATAAATAACAAGAAAACAGGGCACCTGACTGGCTCAGTTGGTAGAGCATGTGACTCTTTTTTTTTTTATTTTAAAAAATATTTTTTTGCCAATTTTTTAATATTTTATTTATTTCTGAGAGAGGCAGGCAGCGTGAGCAGGGGAGGGTCAGAGAGAGAGGGAGACACAGAATCCGAAGCAGCTCCAGGCTCCGAGCTGTCAGCACAGAGCCGGACGCGGGGCCCGAACCCACGAACCACGAGATCATGACCTGAGCCGAAGTCGGCCGCTCAACCGACTGAGCCCCCAGGCGCCCCCACCCGTCCTCTGGCTTCTGAAGCCATCATCCCGACCATGCTCTGGGTGCTCTGTCCTGCCTTTACTAGGACAGGCCTGTCCCTGCGCGCGCCTCTGGTCCCCTTTGCCCGGGGGGCCCCACACCACGGTCTCCAAGGCCCTGCCGCATTTGTCTGTCTTTCATGCGTGTATTCACGCAACAAGCCTAGCCTGGGCACTCCCCGGGCGGCAAGCACGGGCCGGGGCACCGGAGGGGACGCCGTGAACAAATCAGACCAAACCCCCGCCCGCACGGACCTCACGGTCTAGGGGCCGACACGGAGAACCAGCCGTATAAATAGGTGGCCGATACAGCGCAGCGGGGGGTGACGTGGGGGGGAGGAAAGCGCGGCAGGGACGCGGGGTGGGAAGGGCCCCGCCAGCTCGTCTCCCTTCCTGCTCGCAGAGCCATCAGCGTGGTCTCCAGCACGGCTCTGAGTTCTCCGTCTCACCCATCTCCTCCTCGTCCCGAAGATCTTCACGCGGCTGGATCCTTCCTTCCATCTGAGTCTCAAAGCCGCTAGGGCGGCCGCCCTGGCTGACGCACCCGTGACTCTTTACCCCACGGCCCTGTCACACTGTAGCATGTCCCCACGTCATCTCTGGTTGCAAGAGGAGGTGGGAAGCGAGGGGCCGGGGCAGGCAGCCGCCTTCGGGAGCAGCGGTTTGCCATGGAGGTTGGAGATTACACTTTGGTGGACGGCTTTCTGCCTCCGCCACAAATACAGCATGGTAAGTGCTACATCCGGGAAGCACAGGGGCGAGGGCGGCCCAGGGGAGGCACCTGATGCCGCCTGGGAGACAGAGGGGTCATGGGCGGGCTTCCCAGAGGAGGCAGTGATGAGGTGACTCATGAAGGGTAAGAAAAGAACGTGCTGGGCGAAGGAAGAAGGTGACCGCCAGCAGAGGATGACTAGGCGCAAAGGTTTGGAGAAAAGAGAGAGCGTGTTCATTTGTTTTATTTATTAGTGTTTATTTACTTTTGAGAGAGACAGCGTGAGCAGGGGAGGAGCAGAGAGAGCGCAGACACAGAATCCGAAGCAGCTCCAGGCTCTGAGCCGGCAGCACGGAGCCCGACGCGGGGCTCGAACCCACGAACCGTGAGGTCATGACCTGAGCCAAAGTCAGACGCTTAACCAGCTGAGCCACCCAGGCGCCCCTGTCATAACTTATTCCAGAAATTGCTGAGGGCTCAGAGTTCCTAGAAAACAGCGTTGGAGCAAAGGAAGCCAGAGCGCATGGACACCCAGGAAGAGAGAGGAAGTCATAATAGGGTCTGAGGACCTTTGACCTAGAGGCTCACGGGGCCTTTTCCGGTTTCCTGGCATTGGCAATCGAGGTAGATGCAAGACTGAGGACAGCGTTGAGAGCCTCGCATTTAAGGACGATTAAGGACGTCTACGAAGGCCGGGCAAGAGCAGGCACGGCCCTGGGAGTGTGCAGGGAAGGGGCGGCGCCGGCCCCACCACAGGCATGCTTGCCCCCCACCCCCACCCCTACATGAGCAAGAGTAAGGGAAGGGGTGCGGGAGGAAATCCGTGGAGGCCCAGGGTCCACTGGGGACTCCTGGGTTTTTCTCCCCTCCCCGCCGTCGCCAAGGCGAGGGGACGCTAGGAGACTTGCTCTGCCAGCCGGGTGGGGGCCACAAGCATCTGCTTTCCCAGTGGGAGCTCAGTGTGCTGGCCCCGCCCTCCGCCTCCCTGCACAGGGCAAGGAGAGGGTCAGGAGGATGAGCAGCCCCCGGGGGCGCTGCACTGGGGTGAGGCTGATGGGCAGGAGTTTCCCAGCATCAAGGGTTTGGGCCAGAGGGGCATCGGGCTGGAGCCACCGCGTGAGCTGCCCATCGCCGCAAAACAAAACGCCCGAAAACTTAGTGCCACGAACTAATAGTCATTTATCATCTCACGATTTCCGTGGACGGAAATCTGTTCGGACGGAGCGCAGGACGCGTGACTTGTCTCTGTCCCACGATGTCTGGGACCTGAGCTCGAAGCCACAGTCATCTGAAGGCCTTACCTGGGGCTGGAGATCTGCTTCCCAGGTGCCTCACTCACATGGCCGGCGACCCGGGGTGACAAACCGGTTTCTTTCCACGTGGGCCACTGCAGAGGACTGTCCCCACGACGTGGCCGCCGGCTGCCCCCTGAGAAAACAACCCACGGGACCAGGCTAGAGGCTGTAATGTCTGACCTGGCCCAGCCTCCGAAGTCGAGCGCCATCGCCTCCCCGGGGCTCTGCTAGCATCCAGTTCCACTCTGAGTCAGCGTAAGGGGAAACTGCAGACGGAAATGAACACCAGGCGGGAAAGATCACTGGGCCCAAAGTGGAGGCTGGAGACCACACCCCTGTTTTGCCTCCTCACCCAGAAGGGCTGGCGAGGGAAGGGGGACCCTTAAGGGGACTTGGGATTAATCCTCAGCAGAGCCGAGGCAGGTCTCCCTTATTACGATTTTGATCTCTTGGGGGGGCCCACAGGGTTCTGTGCAAGACTCCCCTGTGCCCTTCTGGAAATGCAGGCCCCACGGAAGATGTCAAGCGTCAGTGCGCCCAGCCAGGGAAGCAGCCACGACCCTGTATCACCCACTAAAAAGACCATCTTTTCCCCACTGCTCTCGAGTATCACCTTTCTCATAAACCTGAGAACTGTCCATTTATGGGTCTGTTTCTAGACTCTGTCCTGGTCCATTGATCTGTTCGCCTATCTTTACGCCAAAACCACACTGTGTTAATTATTATATTTACGTTAGAGCTCTGGCATCTGGTAGCATAAGCCCACCACTTGCCTTCCTCCTCTTCTGAATTGTCTCGGCTCTTGCTGGCCCCTTGGGTCTCCATACAGGTTTTAGAATCAACTTGTCAATATCCACACAAAAATTCTGCTAAAAATATTGACCGGAATTGCATGGCATTAAGTAGATCCATTTGGGGAGAATTTTATCGAGTTGCACAGTTATGATTGAAATGCTTGTTTCTGTACATGTTACACTTCAAAAAATATTTAATGTCAGGAGCGCCTGGGTGATCAGCTGGTCAAGCGTCTGACTCTCGGCCTTGGCTCAGGTCATGATCTCGCGGTTCATGAGTTGGAGCCCCGAGTGGGGCTCTGTGCTGACGGCACGGAGCCTGCTTGGGATTCTCCCTCTCTCCTCTCTCTTTCTCTCTCTCTTTCACTCTCTCTCCCTCTTTCTGTGCACCTCCCGTGCTCATGCTCCCTCTCTCTCAAAATGAAGAAAAAATTTTAATGTCATTTAAAACGTCTGCCACTCAGAGCATATTTCGTATTTGTATTACAAGACATTGGGAGAGGCTTCAAACAATTAACACTACATTTTCTTTTTTTTTTAAACATTTTTTAAAAATATTTTTATTTATTTCTAGGAGAGAGAGAGAGAGAGAGACAGCGTGAGCAGGGGAGGGTCAGAGAGAGAGGGAGTCACAGGCTGAAACAGGCTCCAGGCTCCGAGCTGGCAGTCAGCACAGAGCCCGACGCGGGGCCCGAACCCACGACCCGCGAGATCATGACCTAAGCGGAAGTCGGACGCTTAACTGACTGAGCCACCCAGGCGCCCTAACACTACATTTTCAAAAAGTTTTTTTTTTTTAATGCTTATTTATTTTTGAGAGAGAGGGAGAGAGAGAGCACGCCCATGCACAAAACGGGGAGGGACAGAGAGTGAGGGAGACAGAATCCAAAGCTGGCTCCAGGCTCCAAGCTGTCAGTTTTAACTCCCCAACTGTGAGATCATGACCTGAGCCAAAGCTGGACGCTTAACCGACTGAGCCACCCAGGCGCCCCTAAACTTTCAGAAGGTTTTTACATTTTCCCCTCTGAGGGTTTATATTTCCTCAGATTCCATTGTTTGCATCCTACTTTCATTATTTCAGACAGCCCACACTATCACTACCTCTTTTTTTTAATATGTTTTTCAATATTTTTATTTATTTCTAGGAGAGAGAGAGAGAG
>NW_024080946.1:1315496-1389157 GCF_003009895.1 Hyaena hyaena | reverse complement strand
CGCAGGGGCTCGAACCCACGAACCGCGAGATCATGACCTAAGCGAAAGTCGGACGCTCAACCGACTAAGCCACCCAGGCGCCCCTATAAAAATTTTTAATAGTTTTTATTTTTGAGACAGAGAGAGACAGAGGATGAGCGGGGGAGGGGCAGAGAGAGAGGGAGACACAGAATCTGAAACAGGCTCCAGGCTCTGAGCTGTCAGCACAGAGCCCAACGCCGGGCTTGAACCCACGAACCGCGAGATCATGACCTGAGCCAAAGTCAGACGCTTAACAGACTGAGCCACCCAGGTGCCCCTTCGCTTTACTTGTTAAAGGAACACTTTGTATCACCATAATAAGGGGACAATGGGTCTCTCTTAACATATAAAGGTAACTGCCAGAATAAGAAATACGCATAATGAAATATTATTGAATTACAAACAGATACCTTCTGCTGGACAGAACTGTCTGCTTCCCCCCACGCTGAAGGCTTTAAGAATGAACCTTGCGGGGCGCCTGGGTGGCTTAGTCGGTTAAGCGTCCGACTTTCGCTTAGGTCATGATCTCGCGGTTCGTGGGTTCGGGTCCCGCGTCGGGCTCTGTGCTGACTGCCAGCTCGGAGCCTGGAGCCTGTTTCAGTCTGTGACTCCCTCTCTCCCTGACCCTCCCCTGCTCACTCTGTCTCTCTCTCTCTCTCTCTCCTAGAAATAAATAAAAACATTAAAAAAAAATTAAAAAAAAAAAAAGAATGAACTTTGCTCTTTCTTTGATCAAAAGGGGTATTTGCAAGTGTCAGAGAAGTGTACAAGGTACATTGCTATCATATTTATAATTTCTACGTTGGGTCATTAGGGTTAGAAAGATCAGAAAATGCTGAAAAAGGAGTAAGGTTATCATCTGTTGCAAATCGTAGACTCGCGTGCAGTTGGAAGAGATGATACAGGGACGGCTCGTATACCTTCCTCAGTTTCCCCCAGCGGTGCCGTTTGGCAGAGCTGCGTGGTTCCTCGCTGTGACGGCCCGGACATCAGTCTTATTCAGAGCCCCTCACTTACTCGTACTCGTGTTCGCGTGTGGACGTGTACTAAGTTCTCTGCAACTTGATCCCGTCTGGGTTTGTGTATCCACTGCCACAGACTCTGTGTGCTTTTCAATGGTGCGCCTTGCCCCAGCTCGTCGTCATTTAGGAACCTGGGCTGAGGGCGCAGGCCTCCGCCTCCCGGCCCGCCGGTGCTGCTGGGGCGTGGGGGCGTGGCTACGGAAATTCTGCTCTGGAAATTGTTTTCTGAGCCAAAGCCTGTCATGCCCTAACTAGCTTCGATGCGGCGGGGACGCCCGATCTTACTAAGTTCCAGGAGGGAGGAGACTTTGAATACTAATAGCCACGATCACACTGTTGACCCACTGTGTGCACTGGTGAGCATCCCAAAAGGGCCAGGTCTCTAATCCATTCTTGGGGAGAACAAGGCCAATAGAACACCATTCTGTAAAGTTCTCAACTAACCTGCTGTTAGTGACACGGGCGCCGTGAGAGTGCACATCAGTTTCCCGCCCGGTCATCTCTCTCCGCCTCCTCACTAACCGGGCACCGGGGTCTACCCATCTGGCCTCCAAATCCTCTCCTGGGTTCATCCTTTTTTCTACTCCAACCTCAGAGCTCTAGACCCCACCCAGAACAGCCGTTCCACCCTCCCCCCAGGGCCTGGCCCCCACTCTGGCCTTTCCCCAAGGCCTGCCCACATGACCTTTCTTCATTCTCAATGTTCTAGCCAAGTGGAACTCAATAATGAAGCATCATGATGACAATGAATTTGATATCCAAAGGGAGATTCTGAAGACTTAAGTGCCTTTTTGTTCAGTAGTAAGCTCCATTCCCACCGTGGGGCTTGAACTCACGACCCCCGAGATCAAGAATTGCACGCTCTCCCGACGGAGCCGGCAGAATGAACTCTCTAGAGCTTTCCTTTCCAGACCTTATCCAAATACAGAAGGACTTTTTATGTAATAATAGGGGTATAGTATACATATAACTTGTATATTGCTTATTTTACCTAATATTATATCAAATGCAATTTATATGTTACCAAATGGTTCCTATGCATACGAAAAGTAGCGCTCACTGGGGCGCCTGGGTGGCTCAGTCGTTTAAGTGTCTGACTTTAGCTCAGGTTGAGTCCTGCGTTGGGGTTGGCACTTACCGTGGGGAGCCTGCTTCGGATTCTGATCTCCCTCTCTCTCTGCCCTTCCCCCTACTCTCTCAAAAATAAATAAATAATAAAAAATAAAAGTAGCTATCACTTTCCCATTCCCCCCTCTTTATGTAAACAGTATGTTCATTATTGAACATTGTAGAAAGATCAGGAATCCATGAATAGGAAAATGAGGCATCAACGATCACACTACCTAGAGATGACCAGCATCTCTAGGTTAGAAAATACTCCTTTCTGGTTTTTTGTGCATGTTTGATGTAACATCCTGTATTAGGTAACTTTAGAAAACATCAAAACTACCCCAAGTCTCTGCAGCTAAAATCAAGACTTTATTATCTCACGGTCTCTGAGGGTCAGGAATCCGGGAGGAACTGAGTTGGGTGTATCTGGCTCAGATTCTCTCAAAAGGCTGCACTCAAGGGGTTCGTTGAAACTATACTCATCTCAAGGCTCAACTGGGGCCGGGGGGATCCACTAGGAAGCTGACTTTCTGGCTGTTGGCAGGCCTTAGGTCTACACTGGCTGCCATCTGTGGACATCAGTTCTTCGCTACTTGGGATCCCCTTAGAGCTGCTCATGCTACGGCAGCTGGCTTCTCCTGAGCGAGGAGGGAAGGCGGAAGCAGAGAGATGGAGAGTCTCCAGTATGGAAGGCACAATCAAAAGCACGCCACGCCACCTGTGTCGTTTGTTACAAGCCAGTCACCAAATCTCGCGTGTATCTAAAGGAAGGGATTCTTTTTTTTTTTTTTTTAATATTTTTATTTATTTCTAGGAGAGAGAGAGAGAGAGAGACAGTGTGAGCAGGCGAGGGTCAGAGAGAGAGGGAGATACAGACTCTGAAGTAGGCTCCAGGCTCTGAGCTGGCAATCAGCACAGAGCCCGACGCGGGGCTCGAACCCACGAACCGCGAGATCATGACCTGAGCGAAAGTCGGACGCTTAACCGACTAAGCCACCCAGGCGCCCCTAAAGGAAGGGATTCTAAAGGGTGTGAGAGCCAGATGGGAATCCCTGGGGGTCATGTAAGAGGCTGCGCACCGACAGCTTATACAAAAGCTTATACAAAACATTATTTCTTTGGGGCGCCTGGGTGGCTTAGTCGGTTAAGCGTCCGACTTTCGCTTAGGTCATGATCTCGCGGTTCGTGGGTTCGAGCCCCGCGTCGGGCTCTGTGCTGACTGCCAGCTCAGGGCCTGGAGCCTGTTTCAGTCTGTGACTCCCTCTCTCTCTGACCCTGCCCTGCTCACGCTGTCTCTCTCTCTCTCCTAGAAATAAATAAAACACTTAAAAAACAAACAAACAAACAAAAAACATTATTTCGTAACCTGCTGGCTTTTTGTTCACTTGAGATACAGTCCACAGACCACAAGATTTACCATTGACCAATTTCAGGGTGTACAATTCGTGATGTCTGATATAGTCACATGGTTGTGGAAACCCTACCAGAATGTTTTCTTTTAAACACAAATATTTTTTATTTTTTTAAATTTATTTTTCTTAATGTTTCATTTATTTCTGAGAGAGAGAGACAGCGTGAATAGGGGAGGGTCAGAGAGAGAGGGAGACACAGAATCTGAAACAGGCTCCAGGCTCTGAGCTAGCTGTCAGCACAGAGCCCGACGCGGGGCTCGAACCCACGCACCGTGAGATCATGACCTGAGCTGAAGTTGGACGCTTCACTGGCTGAGCCACCCAGACGCCCCCCAAAAAAACTTTTAAAATGTTTATTTATTTATGAGAGAGAGAGAGACAGACAGAGTGTGAATGGAAGAAGGGCAGAGAGAAAGGGAGACACAGAATCGAAAGCAGGCTCCAGGCCCTGAGATGTCAGCACAGAGCCCAAAGCGGGACTTGAACTCACGAACCAGGGCTTGGATTCCCGAACCACGAGATCATGACCTGAGCTGAAGTCAGATGCTTAACCGACTGAGCCACCTGGGCGCCCCTCGGGAATGCATTTTTTAAAGAGTTCTAGCTCTATTCTTCTTCGTCTGGGAGCTGCCACACCGCACGGGACTGAAGGTGGGTCTGGGGGAAATTAAAACGTCATAAAACACTGTTCTTACTGACACTCATCTTTATTCTTGAATACGTGCTCTTCAGGTTGTTTCAAGCTTTTGGCTAATTTCCACACTCCTCAAAAAGTTGATTTTGTGGGCGCCTTGGTGGCTCAATCGGTTGAGTGTCCGACTTCGGCTCAGGTCATGGTCTCGCAGTTTGTGGGTTCGAGCCCCGCGTCGGGCTCTGTGCTGACAGCTCAGAGCCTGGAGCTGCTTCCGATTCTGTGTCTCCCTCTCTCTCTGACCCTCCCCTGCTCATGCTCTCTCTCTCTCAGAAATAAATAAAACATTAAAAAAATTTTTAAAGAAAGTTGATTTTGATCACTTCTGCCTGTTTTCTGGTCGATTTCAGGGAGGGAACAATTTTTTGAGTCCTTACGTTGCCATTTGCGCTGATCTCACTCACACCTACTTTTTTTTTTTAACTTGAAAATGAAGCCTGAACTTTTTCGAATGACTAATTATTCTGAAGTATGATGTCCTCGTGACTGCATTGCATCCCACTCTATGAACAAATGATTGTTTCCTTAAGAACCACCTCCCAACTCCTGGACATCAGACGGTGGGAACCTCCAGGGACACGCTGGGACTCCCAGGATCCACCTGTCTCCACCTCTTCCCAGATCTCTGTTCAGTGAATGTCCACTGGTAGCTTGAATTGAGCCACGGCAGAAATGCTAACATCACAGAAACCGGCAAAAGTGCAAAAGGTTTCCCTCTACCCCCAGCCGGCTGCTAAACACTTAAGTGCACATCCCTGGGTGCAGACGCAAAGCAGAAAGCCGTATTAGGACCGCATTTTATTCATCTGTGTATCCCTAAGACTCCGCCGAAGGCCCAGCACCCTGTAACGGATCCTAATTTTTTGTTCTTTTGTGTACGTGCTTTTCAACACAGAGTCCCAATTCGAGGACTATTTTATGCTCTTACTTGATTCAGCATAACTTCAAAGCTTATTATACATTGACACATCATTGACATGATTTTAATGGCTGCAATTCTCCTTTGAATGAATGAATCATTATGTCGTTAATCCCTCCCACGTTGGTTTATTATTAGGTTATTTCCAATGTTTCACAGTGACGGACATCTCTGTGTAATGACTGTTTTGTATCGTGTTAGAACTCCTTTACATTTGGAACAGGTCACCTTGTCAAAAAAAAACCAAAAAACAAAACTGGGGCGCCCGGGCGGCTCAGTCGGTAGAGCATGCAACTCTTAATCTTTGGATTGTGAGTTTGAGCCCCACTTTGGGTATAGAGATTACTGAAAAAAATATAATCTTTAAAAAAATAAATAAGCGGGGCGCCTGGGTGGCTCAGTCGGTCAAGTGTCACACTTCGGCTCAGGTCATGATCTCGCGGTCCGCGGTTCGAGCCCCGGCTCTGTGCTGACAGCTCAGAGCCTGGAGCCTGCTTCCGATTCTGTGTCTCCGTCTCTCTCTCTCTGCCCCTCCCCCTCTCGTGTTCTGTCTCAAAAATAAATAAACATTAAAAAAAAACCCCACTGAGATGAAGTAAAAACCACACATGACCTCCTAGATCATTAGTTCTTTTATACAGCAACTGTGTTTTCTAGTCTAAACTTAAATCTCTACCTGTACCAGAAATTTTGCTACCGTGTTTGTCTTCTTTTTCGTTTTTATATGCCAGGAGCTAAAAGGGATTGGCCTTGACCTTGCTCAGCTGTGTAAACAAAGGCAGGTGAGACCCGGCCGTGACTCAGGCCACTTGAGTCTCTGCAAAAACATACTGAATGCGTTAAAATACCTATCATTACAGAAATGCGGGGCCATGGGTGGTAAATCAGAGACTGTGGAGGCAGGGCGGGGAGAGGCACTGGCGGTGGTGCGTGAGCAAAGAGGAAGCAGTGATCACTCTGCATCCATCAGCCCACTCTTCGTGCGGGACACACGTGGACATTTTTAAAACTCTTATTTAAGTTTTTATTTAAATTCTCACATGAACACTTTACTCTTTTTTAAGTTTATTTATTTATTTTGAGAGAGAGAGAGAGAGAAAGAGACAGAGAACTGAGTGGGTTAGGGGCAGAGAGAGAGAGATGGGGGCCCAAGCAGCACGGAGTCCGACACGGGGCTCGAACCCAGGAACCATGAGATCATGACCTGAGCCGAAATCAAGAGTCGGACGCTTAACCGACTGAGCCACCCAGGCGCCTCCTCACCTGAACACTTTAAAGTTTAATCATTGTCTATTTCTTTTAAGGTAGAGTAGAAAAATATGAAATAAAGCCATTTTCGTGGGCAATATTTCTTCAGGACATGTTTAAAGTTTGTTTATTTGTTTTGAGAGAAAGAGAGAGAGAGCATGAGCAGGGGAGGGGCAAAGAGAGAAGGGGAGAGAGGGAATCCAAGCAGGTTCTGCATCGTCAGCTCGGACCCCGGCGTGGGGACTGAACTCTCGGACGGTGAGATCATGACCTGAGCCAAAGTCAAAAGTTGGATGCTGAACTGACCAAGCCCCCCAGGCGGCCGACTTCAGGACGTGTTTAAACGGCAAACCGGGGGCGCCTGGGTGGCTTAGTCGGTTAAGCGTCCGACTTTTGCTTAGGTCATGATCTCGCGGTTCGTGGGTTCGAGCCCCGCGTCGGGCTCTGTGCTGACTGCCAGCTCAGAGCCTGGAGCCTGTTTCAGTCTGTGACTCCCTCTCTCTCTGACCCTCCCCTGCTCACGCTGTCTCTCTCTCTCTCCTAGAAATAAATAAAAACATTAAAAAAATAAATAAATAAACGGCAAACCGATCACGGGGACTTCCTAGGTAAGTGAGACCCGAGCACGGAAACCACGCAGGTGGTGTGGCAGGTCCCGGGTTTTGGAAAACGCGCCTCGTGACACCGTGGCAGTCGCTCGTCTGTTGCTCCCGCTTCAGAGTGGGAAGCGAGGGTCAGAGACTAGAAAGGGCCTGGCCGGGTGACGTGGCTGCAGTGCTCAGCGACACCGTTGGCCACTGTCTTCTTCGCCCCGCTCGCACCCCCACTTCGTTTGTCATATCCAGGCTCCGAGAGGCCCCAGCAGGGAGCACTTCGGAGAAGCGAAAACTCGCCGGCCCACTTCCCCCCGGAGCGTGTTGTCCATCAGGCCCCAGCTCCCCTCGGACACACAGCTCCCCCTGGTCTGTGGACTACGGTCTACGCTCTAGGGAGATGGCGAAGGGCCGGGATGCTGCCTGAGCACAGGCTGCGAGTCCCTGTCCAAAGCCGACGACTCCCGAGGCCCCAGGACTCAGGGTCAGCGCTGGGGAGGCGGCACGTGGAGGAGGGAGACCCCAGCCGGCACCCCCGCCCCCGGGGTCCAGCGGCCATCGGTGTGCGTCTAGGCGACAGACTAGGGCCGACGGCAGGGAGGGAGAAGGTCTTTGTGGGCATCACTGCGGCCCCGCCCCCACCTCTGTTGTGTGTCGCGGATCTAAAAACAGTTTGAGGGCCCCGGCTCTAACGTCGTCTCGGCCTCGGGCTTGGGATTTTATGTATTTATTCGTTTTGAGAGGGAGACAGAGCGCGACCAAGGGGGAAGGGGTGGACACAGGGAGCACTCCAAGCAGGCTCTGCACCACCAGCGCAGAGGACGAGGGGCTCGAACCCACGAACCGCGAGACCATCATTTTGTTCTATGAACTCTAGACGGTATCTAAGTTCCAAGTCTGTCAGATACGGCTAATCCGGCGTCTACCCTTCCCTTTGCCTCGGCCTCCCTGGATCTGTGATTTTAACTCGACACTGGAGAGTGCTTACGTTTTCTTTGGTAACCAAAATTGTCTTCCTTGCTGAGTAGACTTTAAAAAAATTTTTTTTTAATGTTTATTTATTGAGAGAGAGATCAAGCATGAGTGGGGGAGGGGGAGAAAGAGAGAGGGAGGCAGAGGATCCCAAGCAGGCTCGGTGCTGTCAGTGAAAAGCCCAGCGCGGGGCTGGAACCGTGAATTGTGAGGTCGTGATCTGAGCCGAAGTCGTGTGCTCAACAGACTGAGCCGCCCAGGGGCCCCACAGGTTGACTTTTAAAGTTGAAAAGTCTCGGGGTGCCTGGGTGGCTTAGTCGGTTAAGCGTCCGACTTTCACTTAGGTCATGATCTCGCGGTTCGTGGGTTCGAGCCCCGCGTCGGGCTCTGTGCTGACTGCCGGCTCAGAGCCTGGAGCCGATTTCAGAGTCTGTATCTCCCTCTCTCTGACCCTCCCCTGCTCGCGCTATCTGTCTCTCTCTCTCTCTCCTAGAAATAAATAAAAATATTTAAAAAAAAAATAAAGTTGAAAAGTCACTACTGCTCATAGGACTAGAACTCTATAAACACCATTACCTGCACGACCACACAGTACCCTGTGGTTACATTTCCTTTCTTGGGCAGCCTTTGACTTTTCTTGTATTCGACTACTTTTAGGGGCGCCTGGCTGGCTCGGTCCACGGAGCATGCGACTCTTGATCATGAGTCACATGAGTCATGGGTTCAAGCCCCAATTTGGCATAGGTTTGCTTAAAAAATAAAGTAAAATAAAATAAAAGCTTTAAAACAGGGCAATAAAAATCAACTACTTCACCTTAACGGTAGTTTAAAGGTCTTCCTTTTTTTTGTTTACAATGACCATATGGTAATTCGTCTGTAGATTTAAATTTTTTTAATTAAAAGTTTTATTGTAGTGGAAAATAGGCAACGTAGCGTTTGCCTCCTTGACCATTTCTGAGTATTTCATCCGGTGGCATTAGGCCCATTCACACTGTTCGGCAACTGTCCGTCCACAGGGCTGGTTCACCATTCCATGCTCTGTAGCCATTAAAAAATAACTCCCCATGGGGCGCCTGGGGGGCTCAGTCGGTTAAGCATCTGACTTCGGCTCAGGCCATGATCTCACGGTTCGTGGGTTCGAGCCCCGCATCGGGCTCTGTGCTGACGGCTCAGAGCCTGGAGCCTGCTTCAGATTCTGTGTCTCCCTCTCTCTCTGACTCTCCCCTGCTCACGCTGTCTCTCTCTCTCTCTCTCTCTGAAATAAATAAAACATTAAAAAAAATACCTCCCCATTCTCCTCTCCCCAGCCCTTTGTCGCTACCATTCTAACACTGTCTTCTACAAATTTGACTATTCCAGGAACCTCACATAAATGGAATCGTATGAGAGGGAGCAAAATACGCGACCCCAAATAGGTCACTTTGGTGCCTGGATTATTTTGGGCTGGAGGCAATCAGGACCTGCAGTTGCCAGGAAGACTTTTACTTCTTCCTTAACCACCTAAAGAAATTTAGAATTGGGTCCTGGCCCGAGAGAGAGAGAGAGAGAGAGAGAGAGAGAGAGAGTGAGCGAGCTGTTACCAAAGGTGACTAATTTTTATCTGAAGCCTCGGTCGCTTGACTTGTCTGTGGAATCTCATTGTCTTTGTGGGGCCTCCCACATGTACGTAATTAAATTTGTTTTCCTTTTTCTTTTTTAAATGTTTAATTTATTTTTGAGACAGAGAGACAGAGCGTGAGCAGGGCAGGGTCAGAGGGAGAGGGAGATACAGAATCCAAAGACAGGCTCCAGGCTCTGAGCTGTCAGCACAGAGCCCGACGCGGGGCTCGAACCCACGAACCGTGAGATCATGACCTGAGCCAAAGTCAGGCGCTTAACGGACTGAGCCCCCCAGGGGCCCCTACATTTGTTTTTCTCCTGTTCATCTGTCTTATATCAGTTTCCCAGGCAAGACTCCCCCCCGCCCCCGGGCAGTCAGCACGGTCGGCAGGGTGAACGACCAGCGGAAGGTGCTTGCTTTGGGAGGGGGCCGGGGCCCCTGACAAGCTGGCAGGGAGGAAGAATTGTTACCGCTCCCGTCTCCCACGTCTCTGCTACAGACACTGGTGGAAGAGAGAGTGGGGACTCTTTTCTTCCCCCCTTTGCTGCTTTTCTAAACGAAGAGAAGCGGGAGAAAATAGGTGTGCAACTAGGTCCTTGGATTTAGGGCCTCGGGTGAGGATTTGCTAGGAGTCCTCTTGACGCTTTTTGCTGATCACTTTCCTCCCAGAGATGGTCGCGGTTTTCCTTTGTCTCCGTTGCGTCCTTTGTCAGGAGGGCCCAGGGAAGAAGGTGGGCGTGGGCCCCATCAGGGAGCCCGTGGTCCTGCCCAGGCCCGTGCTCGCTTAGACACGCGCCGCTGTGGGTTAATGTTCACAGGAGGTAAAGGCCGTTGCTAAGGGACATCTGGGAAGCCACAGCCGCAAAGCTGGTGGGCACGGGTCTGGCACGGAGAAGCTGTTCGGGCGATCATCACCTAACTCGGAGACTCACTCACGTGTGAGGGTGCGCTGGCCACCGAACAGGTGAGGCTGACCGCGGGGCACCTGCCAACCTCAAGAAGACCTCCGTGTGATGAGGCACCACGCAAGCCACCGCACAGTCCCCAACCCTGAGGCACACCCGTCCTGCGTGTGAGTTTGGCTCTGAGAGGCCCGAGGCTTAGCTAGAGCTGTTAATGTGCATGTACGAAAAGTTGGATGAGGGTTCCCTTCTGTCCCGTTCTAGGTCTTGGGAGCTTGGCTTTATGAACAGTGAGAATATTCTAGAGAATGCACGCACCGGTTTGCATCTGGTGGATGGCCACAGGCTGTGGATCTCAAAAGCAGAATTCTCTTTGCCCAACTGTGCCAGTTTTCAGGGGAATTTGTCATGAGGGGTCCCGTCCATAAGGGGCCTTTGTTTTCTCAATCTCTGTTGTCACTAGGTTCGCCGGACAGAAACGTGAGTGTACCCCATTTGCGGCTAGATCATTTTCAGGCCAATATGGGGAGTGAGTTGTTTTGGACCTTGTTAGGGCTGTGTTTTTTATACTCTTCTTTGGAAATACCTCGAGTTCATGGTTAAGTCACAAAAAGACTTCTTGGTTTGAGCTGCTACTGAAATTAATATAACATCCTATTTGTCAATGGAGCCTGTGAACTGGCTATATTTAAAAGAAAAAAAAAAAAGGTGTTTTAGAGAGCTGTTATCCTAAACAAGTATCTTATTGGTACCCTATACAAAGACTAAATTAAAAAGAAGACACAACAAATTATAATGGCTGGCTTTAGGGACTCCCTTAACAAGATGAAAGAACACAAATTAGACTTAAAACAAAAATTAAATCCAATGTGAATTCCTTAAAAATTTTTTTAATGTTTGTTTATTTTTGAGAGAGAGAGAGAGAGAGAGTATAGACAGGGGAGGGGCAGAGAGAGAGGGAGACATAGAATCCGAAACAGGCTCCAGGCTCTGAGCTGTGAACACAGAGCCTGACGTGGGGCTTGAACACACGAGCTGGGAGATCACGACCTGAGCCGAAGTCGGACGCTTAACCAACTGAGCCATCCAGGCGCCCCGAATTCCTCTTCTTAAAATCTTAAAATCCAGCCCTGTCTGCCTGTTTTGACTTCCTTTTCCATACAAGATTTACAGAGAACGCTCTGACCTGACCTTTAGGGCCTTGGTACATAGGTGGTAACTGATTTAAGTGCTAAAACTCAGGAAGTGAAGTTAGTAGAAGCACCTTGGACAGGGAATGGGGCTTGGTTTGCTAAGCTCTACAATCAGGCTCTGCCAGCATCGGGCTTTCCTGTCAATGTCCTTTACAAATATATTCTAGACCCCACCCCCCATCCAAAGAATTCCTGTCCCCTAGATGGCGGAAGTTAAAATTTCACCTTGTCCTTTCCTTCGCAGACCCCGACCTGTTGGTTTTCAATCTGTTCACTCCCAGGAATAGCTGGCGCCTTCTCACTCGCCTGGTTCTGTGTCCTAGGAACTCGGCTCGGCTGTCCGCCTGCCTGGAACAGACAGGTTGTCGCTTCCTTCCTTTGGCTACTTTTGGGAGTGACTCCAGGTCTCGGGAAGGTGACATCCTTTGCACCCTCCTGGGGACCCCTCTCACATCCAAGGGAGGAATCTGTCTAATACTGCCAGAAACATTTACTGTTTGTCCTGGCCGAAAACTGACGCGATACCCGGCGTACCTCGGAGATACTGCAGGCGGGTCCCGACCACCACAATAAGGCGCATCTCGTAATCCAGTCAGATGAATTTTTTGTTTCCCAGTGAATGTAAACACACTTCAGTCTATTAAATGTCCATTATGTCTAAAAAAGAAAAAAAAAACAACCCAGCAATGCACAGGGCGTGCCTGGCCGGCTCAGTCCGTACGGCATGCAACTCTTGATCTCGGGGTGCTGAGTTCAAAACCCTGTGTTGGACGTGGAGCCTACTTAAAATAAATAAAAATTAAAAAAATAAAAGAACAATGTATGCACTTAATTTTAAAAATACTTCAGTGCTGAAATATGTTAACCATCACGTGAGCTTTCAGGGAGTCACAGTCGTATTGTTAGCGCAGGGTCTGGACTGGACGTTGACGGGCTGCTGTCTGCCCAGGGTGGGGGCCGGCACGGCCGCGTGGCTGTGGCACGTTCTTAAACTAAGGCAACAACGGAGTCTGCGGCACTGACTGACCCCCGTCATGAACCATTTCTCCCTGGCACGTGATGCTGTTTAACAGCACTTTACCCGCAGCGACCTTCTTTCAAAATGGGAGCCCAGCCCTCAAACCCTTCTGCTGTTCTGTCAACTAAGTTGATGTAATACGCTGGGTCCCATGGTGCCATTTCAACCGGCTTCACGGCATCCCCAGCGGGAACGGGAAGCCACTTCCTCAGTCATCCAGAAGCAAGTCTTCAGCTGTTCAAGTTTGATCACGAATTGCGGCCATTCAGTCCCAGCTTCAGGCTTCTGGTTCAGGGTCTCGTACTGTTTCCAGCACGTCGGCGGTGACCTCGCCCCCCAACGTCCCCTTTGAGGGGTGGACTCAACTTCTTCCAAACTTCTGTTCACGTTGATATTTTGGCTGCTTCCCGTGAATCTCGAATATTCCCAATAGCATCTAGAGTGGTGAATCCCTTCCAGAAAGTTTTCAATGGGCTTTGCCCAGCTCCATCCGAGGAATCGGAATCTATGGCAACTCTAGCTTTACACAACGTATTTCTTAAATAAAAAGACTTTGAGGTTGAAATCACCCCTTGGTCCCTGTGCTGCAGAATGGACGCTATGGGAGCAGACGTGAAAACGTTCATCTCCAACATCTTCAGAGCTCTCGGGGGAGCAGATGCATCGCTAATGAACAGTGATATTTGCGAAGGAATCTTTTTTTCTGAGCGCCACGTCTCAATAGTGGGTCTAAAATATTCAGTCAACCATGTTGTAAACAAGTGTGCTGTCATTCCGGCCTTGCTGTTCCAGTTAAAGGGCACAGGCAGGGTAGATGCGGCATGACTGTGACGGGCCCTGGGGTTTTCTGCGTGGTAAGCGAGCACCGGCTCAACTTAACCTCACCAGCTGCATTAGCCCCTAACTGGAGACCCGGCCTGTCCCGTGAAGCTTTGAAGCCAGGCATTGACTTTTCTCCTCTAGCTAAGAAAGTTCTAGACGGCCTCTTCTTCCAACAGAAGGCTGATTCGTCTGCACTGGAAATCTGTTTAGTGGATCCACCTTCGTTAATGAGCTCAGCGAGACCTTCTGGGGAACGTGCTGCAGCTTCTCCATCAGCACCTGCTACTTCCCCTCGCACTTCTCTTATGGAGACGGCTTCTCTCCTTAAACCTCCTGAACCCGCCTCTGCTGGCTTCACACTTACTTCTGCAGCCCCCCCCCCCCCCACCTCTCCCAGGCTTCACAGAATTGAAGAGAGTCGGGGCCTTGGTCTGGATTAGGTTTTGGTTTAAGAGAATGTTGTGGCTGGTTTGACCTTTTATCCAGACCATTAAAACCTTCTCCATATCAAAATAAGGATGTTTTGCTTTCTTATATTCATAGATTTGCTGGGGAAGCACTTTTAATTTCCTTCCAGACGTTTCTTTTGCATTCACAGCTTGGCTAACCTTAGCATAAGAGGCCTAGCTTCCAGCCTCTAGCGTGGCTTTCAACATGCCTTAATCATTAAGCTTCATCATTACTAGCTTTTGATAGATTTACAATGAGAGACATGTGACTCTTTCACTTGAACACTTAGGGGCCATTATAGGTTTATGAATTGACCTAATTTCAGTTTTATTGCGCCTCAGGGAATAAGGAGGTCAGACAAGAGGGAGAGATGGGGGGCGGGGGGTATGGCTGGTTGGTGGGACAGTCAGAACACAAATAACACTCAGCTTTGTGGGGTCCCCTAAACAATTCCACCAGTGACACCATAGATTATTGATCACAGAGCACCATGAGCAAATACAATGCGACAGTGTGACGTATTTTGAGAATCACCAAAGTGTAACACAGAGACATGGAGTGGGCAAATGGAGCCGATAGGCTTTCTCAAGGCACAATCGCCATGAATCTTCGATCTGTAAACACCGCAGTAGCTGCAAAGCATAATAAAGTGAAGCACAATAAAATGAGGCATGGCTGTACGTAAAAGGAGGACTTTTTTTTTTATATTTTTATTTATTTATTTATTTATTTTTTAAAATTTTTTTTTAATGTTTTATTTATTTCTAGGAGAGAGAGAGAGAGAGACAGCGTGAGCAGGGAGGGTCAGAGAGAGAGGGAGTCACAGACTGAAACAGGCTCCAGGCTCCGAGCTGGCAGTCAGCACAGAGCGCGACGCGGGGCTCGAACCCACGAACCGCGAGATCATGACCTAAGCGAAAGTCGGACGCTTAACCGACTAAGCCACCCAGGCGCCCCAGGACTTTTTTTTTTTAGGCCTCTCCTAAGCTAGAATAAAATTATGTACCCAGAGTGGAGGGAAAACATTCTAGGGGTGCCTGGGTGGCTCAGTTAGTGAAGCATCTGACTCATGAATTTAAAAAAAATTGTTTTAATGTTTATTTATTTTTGAGAGAGAGAGAGAGCACACAAGTGGGGAAGGGGCAGAGAGAGAGGGAGACACAGAATCCAAAGCAGGTTCCAGGCTCCGACCTGTCAGCACAGAGCCCAACATAGGGCCTGAACCCCTGAACCAGAAGATCATGACTTGAGCCGAAGTCAGACACTTAACCGATTGAGCCACCCAGGCGCCCTGGCATCTGACTCTTGGCTTTGGCTCAGGTCATGATCTCGTGGTTCGTGAGATCAATCCTCACATCAGGCTCTGCGCCGACAGTGTGGAGTCTACTTGGGATTCTCTCTCTCTCTCTCTCTCTCTCTCTCTGCCTCTCCCTGGCTCGTGCACGTGCTCTCTGTCTCTCTCTCTCTCAAAAGAAATAATAAATAAATAAAACTTAAAAAAACATTATAATATAGATGTATGGGTGTGTCAGTCCTTTCCCATCCAGGCTATAAACCAATTCTTTGAGGAACTGAAAAGGACTGTCCTTATCTTACAAATCTTTGCAGAACAAGAAATACAGCTCGAAAGGCAGTTCAAACTCTACCTATTCCTTTTACCACCTCTGAAACCCAAGTACAGCAAAAATTCTGACCTTTGGAAGCCAAAGTTCTTGAAAGAACTTGCATTAAGATTACTTGTCAAGAACAAATACAAATTTTGGGGCGCCTGGGTGGCTCAGTGTGCCAAGCATCCAACTTCAGCTCAGGTCATGATCTCGCGGTTCGTGGGTTCGAGCCCCGCGTCGGGCTCTGTGCTGACAGCTCAGAGCCTGGAGCTGCTTCAGATTCTCTGTCTCCCTCTCTCTCTCTCTCTGCCCCTCCCCTGCTCACACTCTCTCTCTCTCAAAAATAAACATTAAAAAAATTTTTTTTAGAAAGAATACAAATCTTAAATGTCTTCTAAAAGGCTTTAACCATCTGAGTAGATACACTTAAAACTTATTTCAGTTGTTATTTTATAGCTAGTGAATTTTGCATTATCATACCTCTTTCATGGCTACAATTTTAAAGTGAAACTATAAGTTCTCTGTATTTGTCTGTAATTTAATTTAATTTAATTTAATTTGAGAGAGAGAGAGAGAGAATATGTATGTGCAGGGGAGAAGAGCAGAGGGCAGAGGGAGAGAGAGAATTGTAAGCAGGCTCCACACTCAGCATGAGCCCTATGCGGGGCTCAATCCCATGAGCCTGGGATCATGACCTGAGCCACAACGAAGAGTCTTGTTACTCAACTGACTGAACCACCCAGGTGCCCCGTCTGTATTTTTATATGTGTCTACATATGTATACTGTAGATTTGCAGCATTTTATCTCCGTGAATGGTATTGCCAAAATTAATCTGTAAAAGAACTTTATTTAGTTGGCTTCCAGAAAACTAAGTGCTTATAGTTCTCAGAACTATAACAGAGAGTAACCCAAATGCTTGCTTGCTTGATTGGTTTACAATGTTTGTTTATTTATTCTGAGAAAGAGAGTACATGTGCAAGTGGGGGAGGGGCAGAGAGAGGGAGAGGAGGAGACTTCCCAGCAGGCTCTGCACTGTCAGCGTGGAGCCTGACACAGGGCTTGATGCCACAAAATTGTGAGCTCCTGACCTGGGCCCAAATCCAGATCTGGTCGCTTGAACAACGGAGCCACCCAGGACTCCTGGGAAAATATTGATGGTCTTAAAGCCAGTTTAGGTTTGTTGGTTTCATCTAAATAGGCCTATCTTCACAGCTGTCAGCATAAAATATGACTCCTATTCTACCTAGGTTTACCAAAACTCAAATAAGCTCGTGTCAGCTCCATTACAGAACTTCTCAGCAAGACAGATAACTGACGATGATGACTAGCTGTTTACTACCTTGTGAAACCTTCCTAACTAATCTAAACATAATTGTTAAGAACAAGTGAATTACATAGGTATAAGATAAATATGTATACATAAACTTTCCAACAATATTTGTGTTTTATGGCATGTCTATTTAAATAGTTCTCCCAAATCTTGTTGGTAACTTAAAACTTCAGAGGTTTTGCTATGTTAAACTAAATGATGTATAGCCATTACCTATCTAGATCATTTTCAAATAAGAAAATATCAAATATTTGTTAATTGTCTCTCCTGCCTATAAAAGCCATCCATTTTGTACGTATCCTTGGATGCTGCTCTACTCACGAATTTTGCCAATTAGATGTTTAAATTGTATTCAGCAGAGTTTGTGAAAATTTTTTTTACATTTATTTATTTTTGAGAGACCGAGAGAGACAGAGCATACGAGGGGGAGGGGCAGCGAGAGAGGGAGACACAGAATCCGCAGCAGGCTCCAGGCTCTGAGCTGTCAGCACAGAGCTTGACGCGGAGTTCGAACCCACGAACCGTGAGATCATGACCTGAGCCGAAGTTGGATGCTTGAGCGACAGAGCCACCCAGGTGCCCCTCAGCTGAGTTTTTAAAATAGTACTAGAGAGGAGCTAGAGATATTTGGGTCTTTGGTAAACATGTCTGCATCACGTTGAGATTATACTGTGAAAAAGCATATGTTTTTCTAGGGGCACCTGGGTGGCTCAGTCGGTTGGGCGTCCACCTTCAGCTCAGGTCATGATCTTATGGTTCTTGGGTTCGAGCCCTGCATTGGGCTCTGTGCTGACAGCTCGGAGCCCGGCTCTTGCTTCGGATTCTGCATCTCCCTCTCTCTCTGCCCCTCCCCTACTCACACTCTGTCTCTCTCTCTCAAAAAAAAATACAGAAAACATTTAAGAAAATAAATAAATAAATAAATAAATAAACATTAAAAGAAAAGAAGCATATGTTTCTTTTGATGAAATGTTTGAAATATACTCATAAATTTGCCAAACAAAAGAATGCTAACATAATACAATTCACTGTTGCTTACTCTTAGTTTTCACTAAAAATTAAGATTTCTAAGGGCTAAGAATTCCAAATTTCTTTTTTTAATCTTTATATTTGAGAGAGAAAGAGACAGAGAGCGACTGAGTGTGAGTGGGGGAAGGGAAGGGAGAGAGGGAAACACAGGATGTGAGGCAGCTCCAGGTTCTGAGCTGTCAGCACAGAGCCCAACATGGGGCTCAAACTCACAAACTGTGAGATCATGATCTGAGCCAAAGTCCGACATTTAACTGAGCCACTGAGGCACCCAACCTCAAGATTTTAGAATCTCAAGGGTGCCTGGGTGGCTCAGTCGTTTGAGCGTCTGACTTCGGCTCAGGTCATGATCTTGCAACTCGTGGGTTTGAGCCCTGTGTCGGGCTCTAGGCTGACAGCTAGCTCAGAGCCTGGAGCCTGTCTCAGATTCTGTGTCTCCCTCTCGCTCTGGCCCTCCCCTGCTCACGCTGTCTCTCTCTCTCTCAAAAATAAATAAAGTATTTAAAAAAAAAGATTTTAGAAACTCAGTATGAGATTCCTTTTTTAATTTTTATTCTTTTAAGGTTATTTATTAATTTTGAGAGAGAGAGAGTGCACATGAGCTGGAGAGGGGCAGAGAGACAGGGAGAGAGAGAATCCCAAGCAGGCTCCACACCATCGGCATGAAGCCTGGCATAGCGTTCAATATTACAGAGCTGTGAGATCATGAGCTGAGCTGAAACACAAGTCACTTAACTGACTGAGCCATACAGGCGCCCCCAATCTGAGGTTCCTCGTGAAAAGTTCCAGCAAAGTAGATTCAAAGAGCCTATCTAATCAATCACTATTCTTGATGCACTTATATAAACAATCAGGCCAAGCTGACTGGCACTGGACTTGATTTGCAGATGAGTTGGTCTGGCCGGGATTATCTTTGATACAAACAGGGGTGACTGTAGAGAGGAAAATTATGTCTCATTAATACACCTTTGTGGATACCAAATTCCACTGCTGTTAACTGTCTTCGAGATTTTGTTTTCTACCTGTAAACTGGACTAGATCCTAATGTTTTCTAGTTTTCTCCAATATTTGGCTACAACTCTCCAAACTAATGTTTCCCGCATTTCTCCTACCCTTCGGACACTGGAATCCTGGAGAACTAAAACTGCCCTTTTTCTAAAGCCATGCAAGCTAAAGTCAGACAACTTGATATAAGCTTCAGAGAAATCACCAGGATCGCTCACGTAGGCACCACCTTCCCGCGTGCTGCGCGTGGGGCCTCGGAAAGACCGCCAGGCACGTGCGACCTCCAAACCGGAGAAGTCTGTCAGACTGCCTCCATCTGAAGGCATTTTGAGCAACGCATCTAGAAATCGTCCTGACTCACCGCCTTCAGAACTCAGAACCGGGGATGATAATCGGCCCCAATGACTGATCATTGTTTTTCTTTTGTTTCCATAGAAATGCCTCCTCTTAAATACCCAACTGCCTGCACCACAGTTCTCCCTCATCACCTAAAAGAATTTAGATAGGAGGCCTGGCCCAGAAAGAGCGCTATCATCAGAGATAAATTTTCATTTGAAAGACCTACGTGTTTGGCAGGGCAAACATCTAATTGCCATTCGTTCTTCTTATTGTCCTGTCAACCTGTGTTGGTTTTTTTTTTTTAATGTTTATTTACTTCTTTTTTAAAAAATTTTTAAAAACATTTTTATTCATTATTGAGAGACAGAGAGACAGAGCATGAGCCTGGGAGGGACAGAGAGAGAGGGAGACACAGAATCTGAAGGAGACTCCAGGCTCTGAGCTGTCAGCACAGAGCCTGATGTGGGGCTCGAGTTCACAAACCTGAGCCGAAGTCGGATGGTTAACCAACTGAGCCACCCAGGAGCTCCGATGTTTGTTTATCTCGGAGAGAGACAGAGTGTGAATGGGGGAGGCGCAGAGAAAGAGAGGGAGACGCAGAATTCTAAGCAGGCTCCAGGCTCCCAGGTGTCAGCACAGAGCCCGACGCAGGGCTCGAACCCAGGGACTGCGAGATCATGACCTGAGCTGAAGTCGGATGCTCAACTGACTAAGCCACCCCGGTGCCCCAACCTGTTAAAACAGGTGATGAGCACTGAGTCATGTATAGAATTTTTTTAACCTTTATTTTTGAGAGAGAAAGTGCGAGCGGGGCAGGGCAAAGAGAGAGGGGAACAGAGGATCCAAAGCAGGCTCTGCGCTGACAGCAGCAAGCCTGATGCAGGGCTCGAACTCAGAAACCAAGAGATCACTTAAAAAAAAAATTTTTTTTTTTTAAATTTCTGACAGAAAGAGAGAGAGCGTGAGCAGGGGAGGGTCAGAGAGAGGGAGACACAGAATCTGAAGCGGGCTCCGGGCTCCAAATTAGCTGTCAGCGCAGAGCCCAACGCGGGCCTCGAACCCACCAACTGTGAGATCATGACCTGAGCCGGTCGGACGCACAACTGACTGAGCCACCCAGGCGCCCTATAATGTATAGAATTTTTGAATCACTATATCGTACTCCTGAAACTAACATCACTGTATATTAATTATACTTGAATAAAAAACATTTTTAAAGATACACAGATGTTTTGCTAAGAAAGATAAACTGGAATATGTATTCCTTTGGGGCACTTCCCCAATCATATCTCTCTGAGGGGCTGGAATACTCCTTTTTGTTTTTGAAAACATTTTTCACGTCTATGAAAGAGAGAGAGAGAGAGAGGAACAAGGCATGGACGGCAGAGGTGCAAGAGACACACACACACACACACACACACACACACACACACACACACACAGAATTGGAAGCAGGCTCCGGGCTCTGAGCTGTCAGCACAGAGCCCGACATGGGGCCCAAACCCACAAGCCACGAGACCATGACCTGAGCTGAAGTCAGACGCTCAACCCACTGAGTCCCTGGAATACTCTTAACCATTTCTTTGAAGGGAACTGTGGTTCATTAAAGATGGAGCATTCAAAGGGGCCTCCTTGTTTTTCACAAAGGCATTTTTAGATGCTTTGTGAAGTCTTCATTTGTTACTTCCGTTCTATGATGTCTCAAGGTCATCAGATTACTTCCCGTGCAGATTGCCTTAACGTCACCACCAAGGAGGCCATCGTTAGCTGTGAGCAAGTCGTCGAGGGGTCGCAGCAGTCTGCGTCATCCTGCTCTCATGAATCCTACTTCTTAGCCCTTTCATTGGTCAGAGGGAACTGGCTCTCCCTGTTAACGCGGCCCTATCTGATAACTGCTGGATCCACATTTCCTACTAGGCTTGTGGCCATGGTAATTCGCCTGTCTCCCCTTGAATCATATCCATCCAACTGGTCCCATAGTTCCGATAACGCTTGCGGACTTCCTCTCCCACCACCAGAAGTCGAGTAATATTGTTTTTGTCCTAAGAGCATCAATTTCATCAGTACAAATGATGGATGGTGCATGCTCCTCAGCAACTGGAAACAATTCTTGTACGAGTTTGGGCCCATCACCTAGGGGCTTCTAGACAATTCAGAGCCAGCTACTCTCAAGAAAGTGGCTGGTAAGGTGTGGTTTGCTAGTGCTCTGGCTAGTAAGGCTTTACCTGTGCCAGGTGAACCATAAAGAATAGGGGCACCTGGGTGGCTCGGTCGGTTAAGCATCCGACTTTGGCTCAAGTCATGATCTTGCAGTTCATGAGTTCGAGCCCCGTGTCGGGCTCTGGAGGGCAGAGTCTAGAGCCTGCTATGGATTCTGTGTCTCCCTCTCTCTCTGTTCTTCCCCACTTGTACTCTGTTTTTCTGTCTCTCAAAAATAAATAAAGATTAAAAAAATTTTTTTAAATGACTCTCTCGGGGGCTTCACACCCATTTTCAAAGATAATATTCAGGATGAGCAAGAGGAAACTTACAAATACCTTAATTTCCCGGATTTGGTTGTCCAGCCTCCCAGTAACAGCATGGGTCTCCTGGAGGAATCGTCACCTCCATTGCTGTGACCAGGAGAGCCACGCCCGCCATACATGGTGCTTGAGCAGGACCAGGCAGCTGGGCTCCAGCAGACTGTGTTCCACAAACGACAGAACGCTGATTTCATATCCTGAGCCCAGAGATGTAGACACAACGGCACGTCTTTGACCATCAATGACCTCTTCCAAGGCTCTACCAACGTTGGGGTCCCCCTCCGGTCATCCGCTTTGATTTTTCCTCCTCTTGCTTTTCTCCCAAAGGCTGCATTCGTTCCTGATTCTTCCTTTTTAAAAACATTTTTATTTATTGAGGCGCCTGGGAGGCTCAGTCGGTGAAGCGTCCCACGCTGGCCCAAGTCGTGAGCTCACCGTTCGGGAGTTTGAGCCCCGCGTCGGGCTCTGCGCCGACAGCTCAGACCCTGCTTGGGATCCCCTGTCCCCCTCTCTCCGCCCCTCCCCCACTTGCCCACTTCCTCTCCCTCCATCCAAAATAAATTAACATTTTTAAAAACAGCCAGGGCGGAGTGTCTCCGCTTGTCTCGGCCCTGGAGCAGATCAGCCGCCACCCACGCTGCACAACTGGGAGACGGAGCTGCGGACCCACCCGACGACCCGCACGAGGGGCCACGGAACGTGGGAGGTAAGGCGAGGCGAGCTGGGGAGGGGTGCACGCAGGGGAGGGGAGGGGCGCGGGGCGCGGGGCGGACGCGCACCCCTGCCCGTCGCTGCAGACGGAGGGAGAGTGAAAACACTCGCGGGACGGACGGGAAACCCGGTTCCCGAACCCAGCGACGGGGAGGACAGGGTTTCACTACCATTCGGATTCCAGACACAGCGGAGCGCGGAGTCGGGGATTCCCGGGCCCCGGGCCCGGCGGCGCCCTGGGGAAGGCGGGGGAGCCCCCAGGCGCCGGCAAGAGGCCACGCCGCCCCCCGCAGGCCAAGGCCCCGGGACCCCAGGCAGCGGCCAGGTTGGCTGGGCCTGGACCAAAGGCGCCGCTGCGGGTTGTGATTTGCCGTAACCCTGGAGCCGGCGCTGCCGCGCGATGCCCCCCACGTTTTCCCGGGCGAGGGGGCGCCGCCGCTGCCCGGCGAGACCCCCCCCCCCCGAGTCGGCGTGGGCGCAGGCCGTGGGGGGCTCCGAAGTGAGGGGCTGTGAAACAGCCCGTCTGCCTGGCAGGCGACGGCTTGGACACGGGGTGGAGGCGGGGAGTCGACGGAGGCCTGAGACAAAGGAGGGGTGCTTGAGGCCAGTGGGCGACAGCACGAGGTTCCCGTGCCAGAGACCAGAGAGCGGGGCGAGGCCAGGCTCACCTCTCCCGCGCATGCGCATACACGCGCGAGCGCAACGGCACCGCAACGATCCACCCCAGGAAGCTAAGCGGGCGCCACCTAGTGGGCAGTGGGGTCATTATCCCAAGCGGGGCCCAACTGCGCCCTCCAAGCAGATCCCCTAGAGGACGAGCACCAGTCTCTCCCCCTGCTTAGTGTACGGACGGCAGAGGCCTTCATAGTGTGACTTCCTGGGGAAACTGGATGGGATTTCACTTGTGTTTCATTCTGTTTGCTGGCTAATCTATTCGTTTTGGGTTTTTCTCTTCTTTGTTTAAATTTCCTCCCCTCCTATTAAAAAAAATTTAATGTTTATTTTTGAACGAGACAGAGTGCGAGCAGGGGAGGGGCAGAGAGAGAGGGAGACACACAATCCGAAGCAGCTCCAGGCTCTGAGCTGTCAGCACAGAGCATGATGCAGGCCTCAAACCCACAAGCTGTGAGATCATGACCTGAGCAAAAGTTGGACACCCAACCGACTAAGTCATCCAGGAGCCCAAACTTCTCCTTTTTTTTTTTTAAATTAAAAAATGTTTGGGGGGCGCCTGGGTGGCTCAGTCGGTGAAGTGTCCGACTTCAGCTCAGATCATCTCACAGTTCGCGGGTTTGAGCCCCACATCAGGCTTTGTGCTGAATGCTTGCTCAGAGCCTGGAGCCTGCTTCGGATTCTGTATCTCCTTCTCTCTCTGCCCCTCCCCTGCTCACACTTTGTCTCACTGTCTCTCAAAAAATAAACAAATGTAAAAAGTTTTTAGTTTTTTATTTTTTGTAATTTTTAAATTTGATTTCACTTTATTTCATTTTATTCTATACACGTTTTTAACTTTAAAAATTTTTAGTCCTTTAAAATTTTTTAAATTTTCTTTCCCTTTTTCCCCCTTGTTCCTTTTTTTTAAATGTTTATTTTTGAGAAACAGAGAGCCAGAGTGCAAGTGGGCCAGGGGAAGAAAGAGAGGGAGACACAGAATCCGAAGCAGGTTCTAGGTTCTGAGCTGTCAGCACAGAGCTCAATGTGAGGCTCGAACTCATGAACCGTGAGATATTGACCTGAGCCGAAGTCAGATGTTCAACTGACTCAGCCACCCAGGTGCCCCCCTCCTTTTTTCTCTATCCTACCAAGCTTCTTTCAACAAGGAGACCCAAACAAACCTAGGATGTAGCTTCCTTTATTTGATTTTTTGTGTTGTTTTTAAGTTTTTATTAATTTTTTTCTTCCTCCAAAATGACAAAATGAAGGAATTCACCACAAATGAAAGAACAAGAAGAAATGACAGCTAGGGGCTTAATTAACATAGATATAAGCAAGATGTCTGAACTAGAATTTAGAACCACAATAATAAGAATACTAGCTGGGGTCGGAAAAAACATAGAATCCCTTTCTGCAGAGACAAAAGAAGTAAAATCTAGTCAGGATGAAATTAAAAATGCTATAACTGAAATGCAGTCAAATGGATGCCAAGGCGGCAAGGATGGACAAATCAGAACAGCAAATCAGTGACACAGAAGACAAAATTATGGAGAACAATGACGCAGAAAAGCAGATGGAAAATAAGATTTAGAGAACTCAGTGACTTATTAAAAAGGAATATTACCCAAATCCTAGGTGTCCCAGAAGATGAAGCGAGAGTAAAAGGGGCAGAACGTTTATGTGAACAAATGACGTGGAAAACTTCCCTAATCTGGGGAAGGACACAGACATCAAAATCCAAGAAGCGCAGAGAACTCCTATTAGATTCCACAAAAACCGACCATCACCAAGGCACATTGTAGTCAAAGTCACAAAATATAAAGACAAGGAAAGAATTATGGAAGGAGCAAGGGGAAAAAAGCCCTTGACATATAAGGGAAGGCAGATCAAGTTCGCAGCAGACCCATCCACAGAAACTTGGCAGACCAGAAAGGAGTGGCAGGATATATTCAACCTGCTGAATCAGAAAATTACGCGGCCAAGAATTCTTTATCCAGCAAGGCTGTCATTCAAAATAGAGGGGGAGAGAAAGAGTTTCTCAAGCAAAAATAAAAGATTTCATGACCATGAAACCAGCCCTGCAAGAAATTTTAAGGGGGACTCTTTGAGTGGAGGAAACATGAAACAAAACAAAAAAGACCCAAAGCAACAAAGACTAGAAAGCCAGAGAAGACCACCAGAAACTCCTACTCTACAGGCAACACAATGGCACTAAATTCATACCTTTCAGTACTCGCTCTAAATGCCATTTGGACTTGGGGCGCCGGGGTGGCTCAGTTGGTTGAGCATCTGACTTTGGCTCAGGTCATGATCTCGTGGTTCATGGGTTAGAGCCCTTGTGTCGGGCTCTGTGCTGGAGCTTGGAGCCTGCTTCGGATTCTGTGTCTCCCTCTCTCTACCCCTCCTCTGCTTGCGCTCTGTCTCCCTCTCTCTCAAAGCAATACACATTTTAAAAATGTCAATTGGACTAAACGCTCCAATCAGGAGATATAGATAGGGCATCAGAATGGATAGGAAAACAAGACCCATCTATATGCTGCTTACAAGAGACCCATTTTAAGTTTTTTTTTTTTTTAAATGTTTTTTATTTATTTCTAGGAGAGAGAGAGAGAGAGAAAGACAGCATGAGCAGGGGAGGGTCGGAGAGAGAGGGAGTCACAGACTGAAACAGGCTCCAGGCTCTGAGCTGGCAGTCAGCGCAGAGCCCGACGCGGGGCTCGAACCCGCGAACCGCAAGATCATGACCTAAGCGAAAGTCGGACGCTTAACCGACTAAGCCACCCAGGCGCCCCACAAGAGACCCATTTTAGACCTAAAGACACCAACAGATTGAAAGTAAGGGGATGGAGAACCATGTATCATGCTAAAGGTTGCCAAAAGAAAACTGGTGTAGCCATATTTATATCAGACAAAGTAGATTTTAAAATAAAAACTGAGAGGCTCCTGGGTGGCTTAGTCGGTTAAGCGTCCGACTTTCGCTTAGGTCATGATCTCGCGGTTCGTGGGTTCGAGCCCCGCGTCGGGCTCTGTGCTGACTGCCAGCTCAGAGCCTGGAGCCTATTTCAGAGTCTGTATCTCCCTCTCTCTCTGACCCTCCCCTGCTCACGCGGTCTCCCTCTCTCTCCTAGAAATAAATAAAAATATTAAAAATAAAATAAAATAAAATAAAAACTGTAACAAGAAATGAAGACGGGCATTATATCATAATTAAGGGGTCTACCCACTAAGAAGATCTAACACCCAAATGTATAAATCAATTAACCAAAAACATAAGGAGACTCATTAACAATAATACCAGAATAGTAGGGAACTTCAACACCCCATTTACAGCAATGGACAGATCATCTAAGCAAGAGGGAAACAATGGTTTTGAATGACACACTGGACCAGATGGACTTAACAGATACATTCAGAACATTTCATCCTAATGCAGCAGAGCACACATTCTTCTCCAGTGCACATGGAACATTCTGCAGAATAGATCACATACTGGGATACAAATCAGCCCTCAAGAAGTACAAAAAGATCGAGATCACACCTTGCGTATTTTGAGACCACAATGCTCTTAAACTTGAAATCAACCACAAGAAAAAATGGGAAAGACCATGAATATTTGGAGACTAATGAACATCGTACCAAGGAATGAATGGGTTAAGCAAGAAATTAAAGAGGAAATTAAAAAGTACATGGAAGCCAATGAAAATGAAAACACGACAGCCCCAAACCTCTGGGATGCAGCAAAGACAGTCATAAGAGGGATGTATGCAGCAATCCGGCCCTTCCTAAAGGAGGAAGAAACATCTCAGTCACGCAACCTAACCTGACACCATACAGAGCTGGGAAAAGAACAAGAATCCCCCAAACCAGCAGGAGATGGGAAATTAAATAAAGATTAGAGCAGAGATCAATGATACATATATTTTTTTAAAAAGTAGAAAAGATCAATGAAACCAGGAGCTCGGTCTTTGAAAGAATCAACAAATTGATAATCCCCAGCCAGACTGAGCAAAAAGAAAAAGGAAAGGACCCAAATAAATCAAATCAGGAATGAGACAGGAGGAATACAACCATCACTGCACAGATACAAACAGTAATAACAGAATATTATGACCAATTATATGCCAATAAATTGGGCAATCTGGAAGAAAAGGACAAATTCCTAGAAACCTATAAACTACCAAAACGGAAACAGGAAGAAATAGAAAATTTGAACAGACCCATAACCAGTAAACAAATTGATTTGGTAAGCAAAAATCTCCCAACAAACAAGAGTCCAGGGCCAGATGGCTTTCCAGTGGAATTCTACCAAACATTAAATTTTTTTTTTTTTAATATTTATTTTTGAGGGAGAGAGACAGAGCCGAAGTGGGAGAGGGGCAGAGAAAGAGACACAAAATCTGAAGCAGGCTTCAGGCTCCAAGCTATCAGCACAAGAGCCTGAAATGGGTCTCAAAACCACAAATCTCGAGATCATGACCTGAGCCTAAGTCAGACGCTTACTGACTGAGCCACCCAGAAATCCCTATTCTACCAAACATTTAAAGAAGAGTTAACACCCATTCTTCTGAAGCTGTTCCAAAAAATAGAAATGGAGGGAAAACTTCTAAACTCATTTTATGAGGCCAGCATTATCTTGATTCCAAAACCAAAGACCCCACTAAAATGAAGAACTACAGACGAATTTCCCTGATGAGTATGGATGCAAAATTCTGAACAAGATACTAGACAACCAGATCCAACAACACATTAAAAGAATTATTTACCACAATCAAGTGGGATTTATTCCTGGGATGTAGGGCTGGTTCCATATTCACAAATAAATCAACGTGATACATTACGTTAATGAAAGAAAGGATAAGGACCATATGATCCTCTCAATAGATGCAGAGAAAGCATTTGACAAACTACAGCATCTTTTCTTTTCTTTTCTACAGCATCCTTTCTTGATAAAAACCCTCAAGAAAGCAGGGATAGAAGGATCATACTTCAAGATCATAAAAGCCAGATACAAAAGACCCAACACGAATATCATGCTCAATGGGGAAAAACAGAGCTTTCCTCCAAAGGTCAGGAATACAACAAGGATGTCCACTCTCACAACTGTTACTCAACATAGTGTTGGAAGTCCTAGCCTCAGAAATCAGACAACACAGAGAAATAGAAGGCATCCAAATCAGCAAGGTGGAAAGTCAAAGTTTCACTCTTCACAGTCGACATTATACTCTACTTGGAAAACCCAAAAGACCCCACCAAAAATACCTGCTAGAACGGATCCATGAATTCAGCAAAGCTGCAGGATATAAAATCAGTGTACATAAATTGGTTGCATTTCTACACACCAATAATGAAGCGACAGAAAGAGAAATCAAGGAATCGATCTCATTTACAATTGCACCGAAAACCATAACATACCTAGGAATAAACGTAACCAAAGAGGTGAAAAATATATACTAAAGAAAGCTTATGAAAGAAATTGAAGAGGACACAAAAATGGAAAAACATTCCATGCTCATAAAAAGAACTAATATTGTTAAAATATTGATACTGCCCAAAGCAATCTACATATTCAATGCAGTCCGTCTCAAAATAACACCAGCATTCTTCAGAGAGCTAGAACAAACCACCCTAAAATTTGTAGGGAACCGGAAAAGACCCCAAATAGCCAAAGTGATCCTGAAAAAGAAAACCAAAGCTGGAGGCATCACAATCATGGACCTCAAGCTATATTACAGAGCTGTGATCATCAAAACAGTCTGGTACTGGCAGAAAAACAGACACATAGACCAACAGAATAGAACAGAGAACCCAGAAATGGACCCACAAATGTATGGCCAACTCATCTTTACAAAGCAGGAAAGAATATCCAATGGAAAAAAGACAGTCTCTTCAGCAAGTCATGTTGGGAAAACTGGGTGAAGTGCAGAAGAATGTACCTGGACCACTTTCTTACCCCATACACAAAAACAAACTCAAAATGGATGAAAGACCTATATGTAAGACAGGAAACCATCAAAATCCTAGAGGAGAAAACCAGCAACAACCTCTTTGACCTCATCCGCAGCAACTTCTTACTCAATACGTCTCCAGAGGCAAGGGAAACAGAAGCAAAAATGAACTATCGTGATCTCATCGAGATACAAAGCTTCTGCACAGCGAAGGAAACAATCAGCAAAAAACCCCAAAGCAACTGATTGAATAGGAGAAGATATTCGCAAATGACATATCAGATAAAAGGTTAGTATCCAAAATCTATAAAGGACTTATCAAACTCAACACCCAAGAAACAAATAATCCAGTCAAGAAATGGGCAAAAGACATGAATAGACACTTCTCCCAAAGAAGACATCCAGATGGATAAGAGACACATGATAAGATGCTCAACATCACTCATCATCAGGGAATAAAAATCAAAACCAGAATGAGATACCACCTCACACCTATCAGAATGGCTGACATTAAGAACTCAGGCAACAACAGACGTTGGCAAGGATGGGGAGAAAGGGAAACTCTTTTGCACGGCTGGTGGGAATGCACACTGGTGCGGCCGCTCTGGAAAACAGTATGGAGTTTCCTCAAAAAATTAAAAATAGAACTGCCCTACGACCCAGTAATTCCACTACTAGGTATTTATCTAGAAGATAAAAAAATGCTGATTCGGGGCACATGCACCCCAATGTTTATAGCAGCACATTCAACAGTAGCCAAAGTATGGAAAGAGCCCAAATGTCCATTAACTGAAGAATGAATAAAGAAGATGTGGTATACATATGTATAAAGGAATATTACTGGGCAATCAAAATGAATGAAATCTTGACGTTTACAAAAAGGTGGATGGAACTTTTAATAAGGGTATTACGTTAAGCGAAGTAAGTCAGCCAGAGAAAGACAAATATCATATGACTTCACTCTTATGTGGAATTTAAAATACAAAACAGAGGAACATAAAGGAAGTGAAAGTAATGTAAAAACAGGGAGAGAGACAAACCATAAGAGACTTTTAATTACAGAGAACAAACTGAGGGTTACTGGAGGGGTTTTGCGTGGGGGGCTGGGCTAAATGGGCAAAGGGCGTTAAGGAGGAGACTTGCTGGGCCGAGTGCTGGATGTTATATTTAGTGATGAATTTATATATTTAGTTTAACCGACTGAGCCACCTAGGCGCCCCTTATATATTTAGTGATGAATCACTAAATCCTATTCCTGAAACACTGTATGTTTTTTAACTTGGATGTAAATTAAAAAAATAATTTGAGTATGCCCTCCTAGTTTTTTAAAATTATTTATTAAACTTTTTAAAATGTTTATTTATTTATTTTGAGAGAGAGAGCACAAGCAGGGGAGGAGGGGCAGAGAGAGGAGACACAGAATCGGAAGCAGGTCCCGGGCTCTGAGCTGACAACAGTACAGAGCCCGACGCGGGGCTCGAACCCCTGAATTGTGAGATCATGACCTGAGCCAAAGACGGACGCTTGCCTGACCGAGCCACCCAGGCGCCCCGAAGCTTCCTCATAAAAGAAATACTAACGTATGAGGAACGGGCTCCGAAACAGGGGCTGATGCCTTTTAGAGGCCCTGTGAACGCTGCAGAGAGGGGCCCGTGAGCCGGAATGCTGCAGCTGCCTGTTGGCAGGAGCGCGTCTCTGCACACGGCCTGCGGACCGTACCTGCCGGGGGGGGGCACCTTGCAAGTTTCCCAACGGAGGCAGGAAGCTGGAGGCCCCGAAGCCGGGGGACCTGTCCTTCCTCCCACTTCTCCTGTAGCTTCCTGGGTCACCCGCCTGCCTGTGGGCGCCTGCTCCTGTCCCTTGGGCTGACAGGTTCTCTGCCTCTGAGTGCACTATCAGGTCCTGACCTGCGAATTACACACCACGTCTCGAGGGCTGCTGTGTGCCCTGCACAAAGTCCCTTACACATGGTTTCCATTCTTTTCACAGCGACTCTATGAAAGTGGTTTTGTGACTCCTGTCTGGGAGGAGACCAAAGTCCCGAAGAGTTAAGTAACTTGCTCAAGGATGCACAATAAGGAGCTAAATTCCTTCCATTCTACCATATGGCCTCTATAATGATAAAGATGATGATGATGAAATCACTACAGCAACTAAAAATAGAATATTTTTAAAGCCCCCAGAGGTCTCAGAGGCAAAAATGTACTGTAAGCAACTCAGGGTAGCCACGAAATAGTAACTGCTAAAATTTATTAGGCATTTAGCACAGGTTAGGAATTTGGTGAAACCCTGATTACATTACCATATTCAATACAGTCAGTAAGAGTAGTAAGTGTAAGAGCACCCACTTGCCAGCGCCCGGCACGCTGCTCACGAACGGCCGATTATCCTCAGGAGCGAGGACTGATACTTCTTTTTTCTTTTTTTTCTTTTATTTTTTTAATGTTTTATTTATTTCTAGGGGAGACAGAGAGACAGCGTGAGCAGGGGAGGGTCAGAGAGAGAGGGAGTCACAGACTCTGAAACAGGCTCCAGGCTCTGAGCTGGCAGTCAGCACAGAGCCCGACGCGGGGCTCGAACCCACGAACCGCGAGATCATGACCCAAGCGAAAGTCGGACGCTTAACCGACTAAGCCACCCAGGCGCCCCTCGAGGACTGATACTTCTTTCACACTGAAATACGATTGCCACAATCAATGCCAATTCTGAAACTGCTACAACCATACTGTATTAAAAATTTTTTTTCTTAATTTATTTTTGAGACACAGAGTGACAGAGCATGAGTGGGAGAGGGGCAGAGCGAGAGGGAGACACAGAATCCGAAGCAGCTCCAGGCTCTGAGCTGTCAGCACAGAGCCCGACGCGGGGCTCGAACCCACAAACCACGTGATCATGACCTGAGCCGAAGTGGGACGCCCAACCAACCGAGCCCCCCAGGCGCCCCGTACTGTGCTTTCTGAGCACTGGAAACACATTCTGGTTTTAAGGCAGATCTCTTGGTTCTAGCTAGTTCAGTGCCGCCAGTGTTTTCTATGATAGTGACCCTAAAAACAGGAAGATACACCAGAGGATGCCACTGAGAATATGTGTGTTTATAGTGGAAAGGCATGCATGCATTCATTCCACAAATAGGTCTCGGGTGTCTTCCATTTGCCAGGCCAAACTTCCTGTTCCCCCTCCTTCCCTCAAAAATCAAACAGACCATAAGGACAACCTTCCAAACAAAAGCCGCAAACAAGAAGAGCAACCATCCTCCCAAATACACCTGGCTTTCAGAAGGGCTCAGGTTGTCACGTGCATACACATTAGATCCTTCGCAGCACATACTGTAGTACTGACTTTGGAAATTTTATACTTAGAAATTAAATCTCATGGGTCTTTATTAAATCCATGGTTAAAGGGGCCCCTGGGTGGCTCAGTCAGTTAAGTGTCTGACTCGTAATTTCGGCTCAGGTCATGATCTCAATCTTAGTGACTTCAAGCCCCCCTCCTGCCCCCCACACACCAAGTCAGAGCAGAGCCTGCTTAGGATTCGCTGCCCCCTCCCGTTTGTTCGTGCTCGCCTGTGCCTGTATGCTCGCTCGCTCTCTCTCTCTCAATAAATAAACTTAAAAAAATTTCATGTTTAAAGGTGAAAAATGCCTTTTTTTTTTTTTGCTGTTCTCCTTTATGATACGGTGACCTTAAAAGGATCTTCGTGTGATTAAATCACACGTTTAAATATTCATAAAAGGGATTTTTCCTTCTACTGTTTCTCACCTTTCCAGATCTATTCCTTTTATTAGCCGGGGCGATCACCCTTAGGTTTCTCTGCGGAGATACTTTACGCCCAGGCAAGCGTCGGAGCAGAGGCATTTTCCCTCTACCCTTCTAGGTTCTTTGTCTAATGACTTGATTGGCGCAAAGCACATGAACAGGGACAAAAGGTAACTACACACAGAAGCCGCCGAGGAAAGGGCGAGCCGGAGGCTTCCCGCCCTGCTGCGCTCACGGATGCGGCGGGAGCTCGAGGGTTCAAGCTCGGGGCGGCGGCGGGCGGCCCAGCAGCGCCGGGTCCGAGGGGTGAGAGCCAACCCGGCCGCCCTCCTGGGCCAGGCCCCCCGCTTCAAATTCTTTCAGGCAGTTAAGGGGGAAAGACGTTTCTCTTGCGTCTGCCGGGTCTAGACGGACTTCGGCCCCGAACTGTCCACAGGCCAGAGACAGGCCGCTTCGGGCGGCACAGTCGGCTCCCCCTCAGGCTCCTTTATGTCTTTATCCCCGCGAGCCTTTTATTCCACGTTCACAGTTTACTCTTAAATAGTCTTTACATCCAACGTGGGGCTCCGCCTCGCTACGCAGAGACGGACAGGCTCCGGAGCCCGAGCCAGCCAGGGGCCCCAGGACTCTCCAAACGGGCTCAAAAAAACCCCCACAAACCCCAAAACGCTAACAATGGTCTGAGCACACACATTTCTGTGCTTTCCTCTTTTTTCCACTTAATGATTCTTGGCGTTCGTCCCGCCTAGCGAGCACGTGTCCCGGCACGGAGGGGGGAAGCGGCGGCCCCGCTCTTCCCGGCGACGGAGAGCCCCCCTCCGGGGACACGCGGGCTCCGGCTCCTTCCCTGCTCGGCCGGCTCCACAGGACGAGAGGTCAGGCTTCCGGTCTCCCCGAGTTACCAGGACGCCCCGTCCCACCCGCCTCGCTCGGCCGTGGGAGGGGAAACGGCTTATGCGCCACGACGGGGACCCGGCCCCACGGGGGGCCTGGCGGGGAAGCCCCGGAAGCGGCGCGCACCCCCACCCGCGCACAAAGACGCGGCACACAAAGGCCCAGCGCGCACGCCGGGAGCCGCCGGCGGCGGGGGCGGGGGCGGCGCCCAGCCCGCCGCACGCACGCACGCACGCACGCACGCTCGCTGCTGTCTCCGCGTCCGCAGTGGGAGCCGCCATCTTGGACACTGGGTCACGTACCTCGGCAAGACGGACTCGTTGAAAACTCCCCGGCAGCCGTCCTATGCGAGACGCCTGTGCTGCAATCACGGCGCTAAGATCACCGCGTTTCCCAGAGACGGGCTGCAACTCTCGGCGTTCCGTACAAACGCAAGGGAGGCGGCCATCTTGTACGGCAACCCCCTCCGCTCCCATTTCCGGGGCTCTCTGACGCGACAGGGGAGGCACGAGTCCACCTCAGTCAAGTCTCGCGCCCCCTAGCGCCGGCGGCCTCGCAGCGACGCCAGCTTTGACCTGTTGGGGATTCTGCTTCCGGGCCAGTCGGGCGGGACCTTGACGTCGCCCGGCCCCGCGGTGAGCGCCGCGCAGGGCGAGCCCGGGGTGGGGTCTGCGCCTGCGCGCTGAGCGATCGGGGCGGGACGTGATTGGCGTGGCGTGACGTGACGTGGCGCGGCGTGGCGCGGCGGGGGAAATCCGGGGCGGACCTCCACGTTTATTTAGAGTCCTTGCGTGTCGTGTGAGTCCCCCGGGACGCTGTGAGGCGTGCGTTGGCACCGTTTCGAGATGAGGAAACGCGCGCGTCCGCCTTGGCCCCCGCAGAGACGGGATTAGGCGTCCCCTCACCCGTTTGTGTAAATGGGACACGCATCCAGTGTGGGTTGTTGCGACGGTTCAGGGTCCAGACTTGGCGCCTGGTTTCTAACGCATATTCTGTCATGGACGGTGGCAATCACGTAACCTCCACACCCCGCCTGCCGGGCACAGTTAACTCAGGCCGCGACTCCACGGGGGACGGGGTGTCAGCGTTACCGTTTTGCGCGTGAGAACAGTGAGAAAAGCAAAAGAAATTTGCCCAAGTTCGCGCAAAACGAGTAGCAAAGCCCGGATCGGGGGGCGAGGCCCGTCCTGGCCGCTGTCCCGGCTCTGGCAGCTGGACCTTCCTCCTCTGCCTCCCTGAGAAGGCGGTGAACAAACAGGGACCCGGCACATAGTCCTTGCAGCCTTGTTTCGGCAGAGGGGTGAGGCCTCAAAGGACAGGCTTCGGGGAGACGGAAGGGCAGAGGGCGAGGACTGACCGGAGGGGAGGGGAGGGACGGCGGGGGGGGGGGGGGGGGGGGAGGGGTCGGGAGGAACGGGGGGCGGGAAAGATCCGCCGGACCGCCGGCACGGCCGGACCCGCCGCCGGGTTGAATCCTCCGGGCGGACTNGGGGGGGGGGGGGGGGGGGGGGGGGGGGGCGGTTTTGTCTTGTCTGCACCGGCAGCGGAGAAGTGGCGTCCGGGTTGCAGAATGAGAAGTCGGGATGATAGTAACTAATTACTATGGTACGTTTAGTAGGTGCCGTGTAAACTCCTAGGGGGGTCAACCGAGCCCCAGAAACGGTGGTCTAAGTTGAAAAATAGGTCCCTTATCGTTGGCAATGTTTACTTACCTATAAAACTGGGCTCATGGGACTCTCCGTCCCGGCCACCCAGCCAGATTGTTTCGAGAGAGAGTTTTGGTGTCCAACACTGTCATTTGATGTGACTTTCAGTGGGACCCTGTGTTGGCAAGGCTGGCGGAAGTGGGCATTGTGATGCCCACTGGTGGAGGAAATGTACATTTTGTGTGTGGGGGGGGGAATGTACATTTTTACAGCATCATTGGAAGCCAACCTGGCAATGTCTGTTAACATACGATTAATTCTTTCCGTGAATGTTTCGATCAACCACATAAAGGCCTAGGAAATTATTTTACAGGCGCATTCCCTGTGTGCACAGACGTGTGTGCAAAGAGATAATCCAGCGTTGAAGAGCAAAAGCTTGGAAACAACCTAGTTGTTCATCACTAGGGGATTGGTTAGATTTAAAAAATACGACGTGTCGTGGCGCCTGGGTGGCTAGTCGGTTAAGCGTCCGACTTTCGCTTAGGTCATGATCTCGCAGTTCGTGGGTTCGAACCCCACGTCGGGCTCTGTGCTGACTGCCAGCTCAGAGCCTGGAGCCTTTTTCAGCCTGTGACTCCCTCTCTCTCTGACCCTCCCCTGCTCGCGCTGTCTCTCTCTCTCCTAAAAATAAATAAAACATTAAAAAAAAATTTAAAAAATACGACGTGTCTACGTTACAGAGTACTATGCCACTCTTTTTTCATAATTTTTTGATATTTATTTCTGAGACAGAGAGACAGCGTGAGCAGGGGAGGGTCAGAGAGAGAGGGAGACAGAGAATCTGAAGCAGCTCCAGGCTCTGAGCTGTCAGCACAGAGCCCGACGCGGGGCTCAAACCCACGAACCGTGAGATCATGACCTGAACCAAAATTGGATGCTTAACCAACTGCGCCACCCAGGCGCCTCTATGCGGCTCTGAAAAAGAGCAAAGCAGTGGTGTTATGGAATGAGCCCCAAGATTATAGTTGTCACATATAATTATGATGGCATTTGGCTGCAAATAATAGAACATTCTATTGTAGCTTAAAGAGACAAGCATTCCTCTATTGCACATAATAAGTAATCCAAGCATTGTCAGATCTGAGGCTTGTATGGGTCTGATGTGCCATCAGGGATGCAGACCCTATTTCTTATGCAAAAAAGTTTCCGGACTGTGAATCGTCTATAAAAAGGTGCATAAATCATAAACGTGCAATTTAGTAAATTATCATAACGTGAATGTCCGTGTAACCACTACCTCAGTTAAGAAAGAGGATGCCGCCTGCATCCCAGACTCCCCGTTGTGCTCCTTTACCCCCTGCACTGGCAGATCCCCAGGAGGTGTGCTTGCGTGGACACAGGTGTGCACACAGTCATGGGGTTGTGGCCCAGCCAGTCAGAGATGTTAACAGTCAAGAAATAGGACACAGGAATAAAGTCACTTCCTCAAGTGCTGGTGCCCTCAACCTTGGCACACCCAGTGGGGACCCCTCATCTGTGCCAGGCAGGACAAAGCCGATGGACGGAGCCAGGGCTGCGATGTGTCTGAGAAGCAGCTGAGGGTTGTTGGAGGAAGGCCGTGGGCTGAGGGCACCTCAGGGATGTACTTAATAATTAAGAGCACGTAAGAGCCACAGTTTGCTTCTTCATCATCCTATGATCGTCGTCATTGTCGTTGTCGTCGTCATCATCTGCATCATGATACTCGTGGGTGAGAATCCAGTACCTAGAGAAGGTGCTGTTTCTGTCCCTGGGAAAGAGACAAGGTTTGTTCGTGCAGGTGTGCAAATTGTCCTGTAGAAGAGATGAAATCAGGAAGCCTTTTCTATGTTTTCCAACTATCTAACAGATTGAAATTCCACAATATCCTCCTTAAACTTACGAATGACGTTCATGGAGGACAACACAAACCAAACCGGGAACGCCAGACCTTTGACTTTTGTCCACATAAGATGCACGATTATTGCTTCGTGCAGTGGTCTTTTAAGTCAGAGGAAAATGGGGCGCCTGGGTGGCTCAGTTGGTTTGGCGTCTGACTTTTGATTTTGGCTCAGGTCATGATCCCAGGGTCGTTGAATCCAGCCCCATGTTGGGCTCTGTGTGGGGTATGGAGCCTGCTTGGGATTCTCTCTGTCTCTCTCTCTCTCAAATAAAAACAAAAATAAGTCAATCAGAAGAAGGAAAGAGCAGAGCTACAAACAAAAAGGACATTTATGTTGTCTTTCATATTTACCCAAGTAGTTACCTTTCTTGGTGTTCTTTATTTTTTCCTTTGGAATTGAATTACCGACTAGTGTCATTTCATTTTAGCCTGAAAGGTTCCCTTTAGCATTTCTTGTGCAGGTCTGTTAGTAACAAATTTTCTTTTTTAAAAAAATGTTTATTTATTTTGAGAGGGGGGAGGGGCAGAGAGAGAGAGAGAGAGAGTGAGACAGAGACAGAGACAGAGAACCCCAAGCACACTCAGTGCCATCGGCTCAGAGCCTGATGTGGGGCTTAATCTCACGACCAAGAGACAATGACCTGAGCCTAGACATAGAGCCGGATGCCTTAACCGACAGCCACACAGGCACCCCTGTTAGTGACACATTTTCTTAGTTTTTCTTTATCTAGAAAACTCTTAGTTTCTCTTTCATTTTTATTCTATTATAGTATTTCATTCATTGACTTTTTTGGATAGCAGTCCAACCTTTCATTCTTAGGGAAAAGTCCATTTGATCATGATGGATAAATCTTTTTATACATTGCTTGATTTTGTTTGCTAGTATGTTGAGACCGCTTATGTACAAATTTATAAAATATATTGGTCTATAGTTTTCTTCTCTTGTGATGTCTTTGGTTTTGTTGTTACGGTAACACTGGCCTCAGAAAATGAATTGAGAAGTGTTCCTTCCTCCTCTGTTTTTGAGATGAGCTTGTGGAAAAGTCAGTAGTAATTCTTCCTTAGCATTTGGTAGCATTCATCAGTGAAGTCATCTGCCCCTGGGCTCTTCATTGTGGGTAGTTTTCCAAGTTACTAATTTAATAACTTAGTATAGGTCTATTCAGGTTGTCTGTTTCGTCTTGAGTCAGTTTTGGTAATTTCTGTCTTCCCTGGAATTTATTCATTTTATATAGGTTATATATTTTGTTAGGGCCCAAATAGCCATAGTATTCCTTTAGAATCCTTTCTTATTTCTGTAAGGTCAACAGTTATGTTCCCTCCAGGTAACTAGGGGCAAGATGAGAATGTTGTCCTGCCTCTCTGGAAAGAAAACTCTCTGAGCAGGAACTCGAGGGAGGGGGAGCCCTATGGTCACAGCTGCAGTGGCCTGGAGGGGAGCCTCTGCGTTACTGAGCTGGGGCCTCCCAGCTGGGAGGTAGCATCTTGGTTCGAATACCTCAGACTCTCTTCCCTTGCTGTGTTTTCCTAAATGTTATTGACTAGGTGTTTCTCCGTTTGTTCTTTGCCTTCACAGCCATGTCCAGAAGCTGTGAATGTTTGTGTTCTTATAGCTTTCACCAGTTTTACCAAGGAGGTCGGGCGAGCTCCTCATGCCCTGGTGGAAGTCTGCCCTTCACCTGCGTTCCTTGTTTTTGAAGGATATTTTGCTCCTAGCCGATTCCTGGTTAATAGCGTTTTTTCTGTTTAGCCTTTTGAGGGCCTCCCAGTGCTTTCTGGCCTCCATGATTTCCGAAGAGAAATCTGCTGTTCGGCTTATGAAGGATTCCTTGTGCGTGGTGAATCATCTCCATCTTGCTACTTTCAAGTTTCTCTTTTGGTGTGGGCTTTTTGTCTCCTTGATTACGACGTGGCTAGGTGTGGATTGCTTTGAGTTTGTCCTGCTTGGACAGTCATTCTCATAACTGGCTTCAGTCCTTTGAACGTATTTAAATTTAAAACATTTTTTAATGTTTATTTATTTTTGAGAGACAGAGACAGAGTGTGAGCAGGGGAGGGGCAGGGAGAGAGAGACACACGCACACACAGAATCCGAAGCAGGCTCCAAGCTCTGAGCTGTCAGCACCGACCCTGACGCAGGATTCAAATTCACCAACGGTGAGGTCATGACCTGAGCCGAAGTCGACACTTAACTGACTGAGCCACCCAGGCGCCCCCAAACATATTTAAAATAAGTGATTCACAGTCTTTGTCCAGTAAGTCCAATGCCTGACTTCCTTAAGTACAGTTTCTATTTACGTGCCCCCCTCCATGGGTGGACCATCCTTTGTTATTTCTTTAATTTTTTTTAAATTAAAAAAATTTTTTTTGAAAAATTTATTTCTGAGAGAGACAGTGTGAGCAGGGGAGGGTCAGAGAGAGAGGGAGACACAGAATCCGAAACAGGCTCCAGGCTCTGAGCTGTCAGCACAGAGTCTGACTTGGGACTCGAACCCACAAACTGTGAGATCATGACCTGAGCCAAAGCTGGACGCTTAACCGACTGAGCCCCCCAGGCGCCCCATCCTTTGTTATTTCTTTGCAGGCCTCACAGCGCGTGTTGAAAGCTAGACATCTGAAATCACGTGACGTGGTAACTCTGGGGTTCAGAATCCCGCTCCCCTGGGACTTGTTTTTGCTATTTGTTGTTGTTGCAACAGGTTGTTTAGTGGCTTTCATGAAGGAAATCTGTGTTTTTTGTCATGTGCGGCCACCAAAGTCTCTGATCGGTCAGCTTAGTGTCAGCTAATGCTTAAACAGACATTTCATTAAATGCCTAGAACCATTAAATCCCCAAGGCCTTCAGTGCTCACGAGGGCAGTTTGGAACGCCACCTTCTCCTTCACTTCCTGTGTCCACACAGGCTCACGTAGCCAGAAGTGAGAGCTTAGAGTCTTCTCAGGTAGTTTTGGGGCATGTGTGCGGCCCTACACGTCCTTCTGGATCCCAAGAAGATGGGACATCTCACTCCTCAGTTCCAAACACTGACTGCGACCATTTCCCCCCAGTTCTCATTGGGTTTATGAGGTGTTTTGGAGATCCTCACCTTGCCATTCCTGCTGACGTTGTCTCATCCAGGTAGTATTTACAAAAGTTTTTACTTTTCACCTCTTGACAAATGACCACGGAGGATGTTTTCCATTTTTGTCACTGCCGACAAAGCTCTGTGGACGTTTTTGTCTATGTGTCTGGGCCCGTGTGCTCACACTTCTCTATCATATATACCTGGATGTGGAATTGCTAGGCCTTGGGTATGCACATCTTTGGTAGATGATGCCAAACTGTTTTCTTAAGTGGTTATACAAAATTAGAGCAGGGAATGAGAGCTGCCCTTGATCCGCACCCCCACTAACAGCTGCTGTTCTGAGACTCAAAGTTTTGCCAATTCGTGAGTATATAGTGGCATCTTGTGGTTTTAATATACATTTCCCTAATTATTAATGATCCTGTGTGCCTTTCATCCTTATTTTTTAAGCTGATTTTTAAATTTATTTTGAGAGAGAGCATACACACGTGCACACACAAGTGGGGGAGGGGCAGGGAGCGACAGTCAGAGAGAGCGAGAATCCCAAGCACTGTCAGCACAGAGTCTGATGCAGAGCTCAAACTCATGAACCGCTAGATCATGATCTGAGCCAGAGTCAGACACTTACGTGACTGAGCCACCCAGGTGCCCCTGCCTTTCATCCTTCCTGTCCATTTGAGTAACTCTTCTTTTGCAAGTGCCTGGTCAAATTCCTCTGCTGCTTTTTCTACTGTCTTGTCTTTTTCTTCTTAAATTGTGTTTTTGTATGTATTTTGGATGTGAATTCTCTGTCTGTTAGATGCATTCCAGTGACCATCTCCCAACTCCATGGCCTGTGTTTCACTTAATGGCATCTTTTGAAAAATCTTTTATCTTTGGTTTGTGCTCTGGATTTGTAGAAGAGCTGGAAAGAATAGTAGAGAGGGTTCTGGTCTGATCTCGGACTGCACAGCTCCTAGTTTGCCCCTCTCACCCTTCATCCAGCTTTCTCTTGTGTGAACCTCTTGCATCAAGTGATAGGGTATCATTTTTTTGTAAAGATGGCTGAGAGTAAGCGGTTTAGGCTTTGTGGGCCACACAGTCTCTGTTGTAACTACACAACTGTGTTTTGTAGTGTGAAAGTGGTCGTAAACCATATGAAAACCAGTGGGTGTGACTGTGTTCCAGTACAACTTCCTTTATGGAAACAGGTGGTTGGCCTACAGGCCATAGGTTTTTGACTCTTGCTCTCTAGGGAAGGAGCATGCTCTCTTCTTCCCCCTCCTCTCTTCCTGTTAGGTAGAATGTAGACATTATGAGGTGGCAGGGGCAGCCATCTTGGCTCGTGAAATGGAAGCCGTGTGTTAAGGATGGGTGAGCAGTCTTACCGAAGGAAGCTGTGTGCCTGAGTTTCACAGGATTCTGTGAGACATAAACACTTTTCTTGTTTAATCCATTGTTGTTTTGGAATTTTCTAACAGCAGTTTATACTGCATGTGTACTTTGCCCAGTTTGAGTGGCGTTTCTGTCTCCAGCGACCTAAAGAGCTTTGACCAACACAAATGATGATAGGAATTTGGGATCTAAAGAAAAGAATTGTTCTGAACATTCTGCTATGGGTAATTGACAGGCTCAGTGTTTGATTTCGTTTTCTGTAACATCTGGGTAGTTCTGTCGTTCCAAAGTAGGGGAATAGTAAGGAGGGTTCCCCGATCTCGCTAATGTGCAGGGTGTTATTTCTCAAACTCACTTGACTGAATGAAAACACTTTTCTGTACCATCGTAGTGAGCATCTGCAACACCTCATGCACTCTGGGAGGCATCATGGGAAAGGATGAATTACAGTTTGGTGTTCCCCTTTCCTGTAAAGAATGACAAGTATCTAGACTACTTTCTAGGGGACACAGAGGGAGGAGGGATTAAGTGTGTGTGTGTGTGTGTGTGTGTGTGTGTGTGTGTGTGTGTGTTCAAGATTCATGAATCGTTCGGGGCACCTGGGTGGCTCAGCCGGTTAAGCGTCCGACTTTGGCTCAGGTCGTGATCTCACGGTTGGTGGGTTTGAGCCCCGCGTCGGGCTCTGTGCTGACAGCTCAGAGCCTGGAGGCTGTTTCAGATTCTGTGTCTCCCTCTCTCTCTGACGCTCCCCTGCTCATGCTGCCTCTCTCTCAAAAATAAATAGAACATTAAAAAAATTAAAAAAAAATAAAAAGATTCATGAATTGTTCTCAGACAATTTTAATTTCTTTTAAATTTATTTTTGAGAGAGAGACAGCGTGCAAGTGGGCGAGGGGCAGAAAGAGAGGGAGACACAGAATCTGAAGCAGGCTCCAGGCTCTGAGCTAGCCGTCAGCACAGAACCCGACGCGGGGCTCAAACCCACAGACTGTGATATCATGACCTGAGATCATGACCTGCACTGGTCACGTGATTATCTTTGTGACTGTCTTTGCAAGGAACCGAAGAAGTGGGAGCAGCAGTTGCCGGCGCGAGTGGGACTGGGAGATCAGAAGTGGAAGACGGACCTGGCACTCTCTAAACCTTCTGCAGCTGCCTGCGTCCCCAAACGGTGTCCTGCTGTCTCTGCCTCCTGGTACTCACCATGGCCTTGCCTGATCCGTTCCTACACTGCGCTGGGATTGCTCTATCACCAATAGAATATGGCAGAAATGATGGTATGTCGTTTCTGAGATTACATTTGATGGAAAGAAAACTCTCAAAAGGCCTTATATACAAGGGAAGCCACTTTAGATTTCTTTCCGTGTCAGCCCGACTATATGTAAACTTGTTTAAACCAGAGGCCCGATCGATGGCCCACCACACATACATTGCACTGTGCACCTACTTTGTACAGCGTAAGGGAAAACCATCTATCAGAGCTCCTACTCCCTGCATTCTTGATGTTCAAACTTGTGATTCTTGTCTGTATGCAAATGTCGTGGTCTGATCTTTACAAGAGGTAAAGAAGTATGTGTCTGTGAAAGCTGTTCATTCTCTGGAACATCGTCTTCCCTGTGAAGAGTTATTTCCTGAGCAGTTGTCCTAACTTGGGCTCTAATAAAACTCTCTTACTTTGAGAGATTCTGGAAGGCTTGCTCATTTTGCATCAACACATTGCAGATGACTCTCTGCACAGGTCTCTCTCTGACACCTCCTGCCAATAGGCGCGTGAGCGGGCTGTCAGCCGGACTACAGCCTCTGAGTGATGGGGCAGGAGGAGCTGCTCTAAGCTCACTTAAGTGCTGTTGGCGAGAGAAATGAGAGAGAGTGAGGGAGGAGGCGACTGTGACCGAGGTAGATGATACCCAGGGACAGTGGGACGTCTGAAACTCCAGGATCATTCAGGGAATTTTGCCCTGTCACTTGGCGGAAAAAAATTAAATTCGTTTTTTCATTTGGGGCCTGGTGGACGGCTCTAGATTTGCAACCGACTCTGCCACAGCAACTTCCCTGTGCTGTATTTTAACAATGACTGTCTTAACATGTTTAGTGCTTTCCATTCTGGCATTTTTGATGGAGAGTTAGGAGACTGGCTTCCTAGTCTGAGTTCTGCTCTTAGATAGCTGTGTGACTTTGGATAAGCAACCCTCTCTGGAACTGTATTTCAGTCTGTGCAATACGAATTAGATTGGGATCCCTAATGTTTCTTTTTGTCTGTGAAAATCTGGGATTTTATTCAAGGGTGTGGGAGTAGTGGAAAGACCTCCAGTTCAGAAACAGTCCTGGTTTCCGACCAACTTGCCATTTACTGGCTTTGATACTGGAGTTTCATCATCTGTAAAGTAGGGATAATAATTATTAAATACTTTTTAAAGTTTATTGCCGGGAGCCGCACCGGCCTCTCTGGATGGCAATCATAGCAAGGAAATGGCAATATTTGCAGCTCCTGCCATGAGAAATGAAAACTGGGATCTCCTTCTGCTACTACTGGCTCATGTTGGATATAAGCCTGCTGGTATTGACCAGGCCTCACAATATTCCATATGAGACCCATATTCTGAACACAGATACCTCATAAGGAAAAGCATATTCCTGCCTTTACAAAAGAGATTTTAGATGAAAGCTCTATGGGTGATTGTCAAAAGGCTCTTCCTACGGGCCTTGCAGTTCCGAGACTTAGGGGGTCAAGAACACAAGAATTACAATTGATGGGGCGCCTGGGTGGCTTAGTCGGTTAAGCATCCGACTTTCGCTTAGGTCATGATCTCGCGGTTTGTGGGTTCGAGCCCCGCGTCGGGCTCTGTGCTGACTGCCAGCTCAGAGCCTGGAGCCTGTTTCAGTCTGTGACTCCCTCTCTCTCTGACTCTCCCCTGCTCACGCTGTCTTTCTCTCTCTCCTAGAAATAAATAAAAATATTAAAAAAAAAAAAAATTGAGCCTGGCCCTGAGACCAAGGGCCTATTCTGGGGTTAAGAGCAAAACATAGTTACTACATATATCTTTGCTAATTGGTGAAGCATAGCAGTCCCTTCCTCAAGGCCTTTCTACTTACACTGGCAGCTGGGATGAGGATAGATAACAGTAGCTAAAACATAACCCAAGGGCAAAAGACTGACCCATTCAGGGCCCCCATGATAGTCTCCACAAACAAACCAATTCAGAAACATTCATCCTCTTGAGAGCCAGACAAAATACTCCTAACTTATCTATATGCAATTTGACCTATATGTTATCCTGTTTTTCACTAAGAACATTCTGTTATTTCCTTGGTAGGAATAATTCTGCAATTGATATCACAAAAGGCCTCCTGTTGTAACAGATTCCTTTCTATGACTTCATCTTGTTGGTGAACCTTTAAATAAAGATACAAAAACCGACAGGACAGAGATGCCTGCCTGGTGATCAGAAGGAATCTCGGGGCGCTCGCTCTCGCGCTCGCTCGCTCGCGCGCTCTCTCTCTCTCTCTCTCTCGCCAACACCGTCCATCCTTCAGGGACCCCTGGACCTGCTGGAGCCAGCTCCGGCCTCCAGCAGTTTATTTATTTAGAGAGAGAGAGTGAGAGAGCAAGCAGGGGAGGGGCAGAGAGAGAGAGAGAATCCCAGGCAGGCTCTGCACCATCAGTACAGAGCCTGATGTGGGGCTCAAACATATGAACCATGATATCATGACCTGAGCAGAAACCAAGAGCAGAGAGCAGTTCACCAACTGAGCCATCCAGGCGCCCTGGGGGTAATAATATTTATAATGAAAAGTGCATGTATTCATTCCATCAATATTTATGGCCACCCTGGGACCCTGGTATGAACAATCTAGATAACTTTCTGCCGTCAGGGAGACTGCCTTCTGTTACAGTTTCCTATTGCTGCTGTAACAGATCACCACAAACTTGGTGGCTTACAATACAAATTCATTATTTCTACAGTTCTGGAGGACAGAAGTCTGAAATGGGTCTCACTAGGGTCAAGTCCAGGAGCTTTTGGTTTGTCGGATGTTTCTTATGGTTGCGCTGAGGTTAGAATGTGCATTTTCAGCATTTCTGTGATGGCACCGCAGGAGCGAGGTGCCCTTCTGCGTGCATCACAGGAGTACCTGCTGTCACCAAGTCGTACAATCGGTGATCCTCACCTTGATCACTTGGTTAAGGCAGTGGTTGCTCAGCTTCTGCACCGTGAACTTACGGTTTCTCTTTCTCCAGTTACTAAATATTTTATAGGAGACGCTTGGAAGCTGTGCAGGCAGCCCGTTCCTGCTTAGGCTTTTGCCTGGGGTTTCCGTCCGTTCTCCGTTTGCAGCAGGCACCGCGGCTTCCGCCTCGGGCGCCGTCCCGCCTGGGCCCCGGGAGAGGAGGCCCGCGGAGGCGGAGGCGTGTGCGGTCGGGCGCGCCGCGGGCCTCCCGTTGCCCCGGCGACGGGGTCCTTCCTCCGTGGGCGCCGCCATCTTGTGGCGCCAGCCCGCGCCCAATGGGCGGCCGCGCGGTGGCCGGGGGCGGGGCGGCGGCGGCGCTCCGCGCGGCCTGCGGCTCAGCTCGCCCCGGCCATGGAGGCGCCCGCCGCCCGCCCGCGCCCGCTCCCGCTCCTGCTGCTGCTGCTGCTGCTCGGGGCCTGCGCCCCGGCGCCGGGCCGCGCCTCCCCCGAGGCGCCGCCGCTGGTCAACGAGGACGTGAAGCGCACGGTGGACCTCAGCAGCCACCTGGCCAAGGTGACGGCCGAGGTGGTCCTGGCGCACCCGGGCGGCGCCTCCACGCCCCGCGCCGCCGCCTTCCTCCTGGCGCTGGAGCCCGAGCTCGAGGCCCGGCTGGCGCACCTCGGGGTCCAGGTGAGTGCGGGCGGGCCCGCGCCCCTCCCCGGCCTCGGCGGGAGCGCGGAGCCGGGGGCGCCTGCGCGCGCTCGTCCCGCCGCCTGGGACACGTCAGCGCGAGCCCGCCGGGGAGCGGCCGCGGACGCCCGGGACGCCCGGGACGCCAGGGCAGGGCCTAGCGGGGCCCCCGGGCGCCCCAGACCTGTCGTGCCCCCCCGCCTGGGGGCCCAAGACGCGCGCCCACATGGGTATCGCTCCCTCGATTGGGCGCCCGGCCCGTTGTAGGTGCCGCTTCCGAGCCGCCCTCAGTCCGGCTCGGTCAGAAACGTGACCCCGCGGCTAGTTCTGACGCGCTTAAGATGGCCGATGACGGCTCTTCAAATACCGCCCGTCTCCTTACAGTGAGTTTAGAAAGTCACGGGTCCTAAAACCTCTCCAAGTGCACAGAAAGGTAAAGGCCGGTTCACGCCCCCCCCCCCCCCCCCACGGCCCCCGTCTCGGCCCCCCGGCCTGTGGCTTAGGGGTTCGCTCCGTCCCTCCGGCGTCTCCCGGGGCGCTTTTACCACTCAGGCGACAGAACGCGGCTGTCGTGCTCATGGGGTTGCTTTCTATTACTGTTTCTATTAAGCAACAGCCGTTAAGCGATTGCCCAATTATTTGTTGAGAGAATAGTTTTACAGTGTCCGCGTCTAAGCGCACCTTCCTCTCCGACCGGCTCCGGAGCTGTGAAGCCCGGTTTATAGACACCGGACTTCCCGTGCCCTTTTGTGCCGTGAAGGTTTGTGTGAAGATGGATCAGAACTTCATTTACATCGATGCTGCCACCTCGGAATACTTGGAATGTTAAATCCCATTCTTTTCTGAAGACAAGTCCTGATGGATTGATTGATTGATGGATTGATGGCCACAAGACCGCAGCGCAAGGCCGCCGTCCTGCTGAGAGTGCTGTACAGGCTCCGACTCGACACCGGCCTCACTGGCAGTCGGCCCTGTGTTGCCTAGGCCTTTTTTTTTTTTTAAAAAGTATTATTATTTTTAATTATTTTAAAGTTTATTTATTGTTGAGAGAGTGCAAGCAGGGGAGGGGCAGAGAGAGAAAATCTGAAGCAGCTCCAGGCACAGAGCCCGACGCGGGGCTCCCCCGAACCCACGAACGGGGAGATCATGACCTGAGACGAAGTCGGATGCTGAACCGGCTGAGCCCCCCCCCAGGCGTCCCTCGTCGGTCTTTTAAGTATATTCTCTTTGACTCTCGCGACTCTTGAGGACAGGCGTACTGCGGGTGAGGAGCGCGGCTAGGAGTTAAGTAGTTCAAACCTCCCTGTGTCGGGTTTTAGAGCCATGAGGGAATGGGGGCTTAGGTTAGTTTCAAGCCTTGTGTGCTCTTCGCTGTCCACGCACCTCCCCCGGCCCTGGTGTCACCCCCACTGAGGCGGGGCTGTGTTGGTACCCACGGCCTGCAGTCACGTCACCGGGTTTATTCACAGTCACTGGTTAATTTTGTGGTTCCACGAGAGGCATGGATTAAAAGGATGTATGTGTCCCCTTACACTCCTGTCCCGGTGGGAGGCGTAACTGGATGGGACACTCAGCAGAGAGGGTGCGTGCTTTTCAGCAGCCGCCCTGGAGGCTCTGGGGAGAGTGCTAGAAGGTGATCATGGGGCTGTCGTTAACCGTCCGCGTAGCAGGTGAGGAACAGGCTCGGGGACACTGGCGGTTGCTGGTGAGCCAGTGGTTCCTCATCTCCTTGCTGCCAGCCACCCAGCTTAGTGTTTTTTCTCTCGTATGGACCCTGTATTGGAGATCTTTTGTCTCTCTGCTCTTTTATTAGTTAATATCTTTTATTAAGACGAGTCAGCACGTAACTGAACAGTGGTGAGCATGAGCGTGCTTAGGGTTTACCGCTGTGCTACGGTTCCGAGTGATGACGCTTGGATTTAATAGCCTGTCCAGCTTTATTGAGGATGACTGTATAATTACTTTTAGCCATTTTATTTATTTTTATTGACTTATTTTTTAATGGATTTTATTTTAAATTATCTCTGCACCCCCAGTGGGGCTCGAGCTTACAAACTTGAGATCAAGAGTTGCCTGCTCTACCCGCTGAGCCAGCCGGGCGCCCCATTTAGGCATTTTATCTATCTATCTATCTATCTATCTATCTATGCATCTGTTTAATTATTTAATGTTTACTTATTTGAGAGGGAGAGCGTGCTCAATAGGGCCAGAAGGAGAGGGAGAGAGAGACTCCCAAGCTGCACAGAGCCTGACTCGGGGCTCCGTCTCACTAACTGATCTCATGAGCCATGAGATCATGACCTGAGCCAAAATCAAGGGTCAGACACTTACCTGACTGAGCCAGCCCGCGCCCTAGGCATTTAAAATTATTAAAAATAGGGGCTCCTGGTGATTCAGTTGGTTAAGCATCTGACTTCGGCTCAGGTCACTATCTCACGGTTCCTGAGTTCGAGCCCCACGTTGGTCTGTGTGCTGACAGCTCGAAGCCTGGAGCCTGCTTCGGATTCGGTGTCTCCCTCTCCACCCCTCTCCCACTGGCGCTCTTTTTCCCTGTCAAAAATAAGCATTAAAAAACAATTAGAAATATTAAAAATGGCTTCTTCCTTATTACGGTTTTTTGTCTTCTTTTTTTTTTTTTTAATTTATTTCTAGGAGAGAGAGAGAGAGACAGCGTGAGCAGGGGAGGGTCAGAGAGAGAGGGAGTCACAGACTCTGAAACAGGCTCCAGGCTCTGAGCTGGCAGTCAGCACAGAGCCCGACGGGGGCCCGAACCCACGAACCGCAAGATCATGACCTAAGCGAAAGTCGGACGCTTAACCGACTAAGCCACCCAGGCGCCCCCAGTTTTTTGTCTTCTACTGGGGAAAAGTTCTTCGACCCAAAAAGTGGTCTTAAAAAGATTTTTTTTTTCTCTTGGTGGAGGTTGGGTTGGCAGGGAGATCAGTGTGTGTAAGGTTTTCCCTCTAGTCTCTTCTCTGGTGTCACGCCTCAGGGTGTCTGCTCTTTCTGGGAGCCCCCCTGCAGCCTGCTGGGGTTCATATTCTCTTCCTGGTTACACACCCTGTTGCAGTGAAGGATGAGAACAAGGGAGTGTGAGAAGCAGTGACTGTTGCCTCCTCCCCCCCGAGGGCTTAGGCCACCGTTAACTTCTTTTATGCCAGTAGAACCAGTTTGGGCCACATGCAGGACTTGTCTCCTATAACCGCAAATAACCCTATTTATCTTCTGTACGAGTGTGTATTTGACTGTAAACGAAGAAAACATCTTTATATTTGGAAATGTAAAGTGTGAGTGTGCAACTTTTTAAGTTTATTTGAGAGAGAGCGTGCATGCACACACACGTAATTTTTATTTATATGTTTGTATTTGATCATCCAGGGGAACGTTAGGCACTTAAACAGCTTATTAGACAGCTTCTTCAGTGCGAAAGTAAGTCTTTGGCAATGTTCTTACGTTGCGGATGGAAAAAAAATATTACTGAAACCAGAATTCAGTCTTTAAAATGTTCTGGTAGTTTGAATTATTTCATTGTGGACGTTCTGAGGCAGTTGTTAATTGTTGACTCAAATTTAGAAGCAAAAAATGTAAGAAAAAAAAGAATAACTTTTTCTGTCCCGTTACAGGTTAAGGGAGAAGATGAGGAAGAGAACAATCTGGAAGTACGAGAAACCAAAATTAAGGGTAAAAGGTAAGCTACTAAACAGTCGGAATATCTACAAACCTGTTACAGGTTATCAGATCGCGGTGGGAATCATAAGGTAGGAGAGTTGCTTAGGAAATAACCTGGTATTTTAGCGGCTCTTTCAATGAACACAGTGTGTGGTAGTGAGCAAGAGGCTGTGACGTGTTCTGGACCCACTAATGTCTTTTCTGACAGCTCCTGCTAAGTTGCCCCTAACAGTGGCAGTTGGTTTTACAACGAGAAGGTAGCTACTTTCCATACCGGATCGGGTCTGCTCATCTGGGGATGGGGATCCCCAACCACTGGGTGGAGAACCGGCTCGGGAGCACTCCAGGCTGTCCGCCTCAGCTGGCACCCACCCGTTTTTGTTCAGTCTCTTTCCAAAGGGCAGACAGCTCTATCTCCCTCCTCCTCTTGAGACTTCAGGGCACCGAAAGTGATGTCTCTTTGCGGGAGCTAGACTGAGATCTTTGAAGGCTGCGGTCGGGCTAGCCCTGTCCTCTGCTTTAACCTTGGCGCCCAGCCAGGGGCCTGGCACTTCTTAGTTACTGTAAAACACTTAGTTGAGGGTATTTTCCAAAGCGCACATATAGCAGGCAGAATTGCCTAAGAACCCCACATACCTCGTCCCCTGGCTTCGGCATTGTCGGTATATTGCAGGGTGCTTACTGGGCCCTGAAATATTCGTTGAATGAGTGATATGGGAAGAAAACATTTTTTATTTGTAGTTTTGGATTTTTAAAATTGTTTATTTATTTTTAAAAGAGAGAGAGTGCAGGCTGGAGAGGGACAGAAAGAGAGGGAGACACAGAATCAGAAGCAGGCTCTGAGCTGTCAACATAGCCCAACGTGGGACTCGAACCCACGAACCGTGAGATCATGACCTGAGTTGAAGTCAGATGCTTAGCCAATTGAGCCACCCAGGCGCCCCAAAAGAAATTTTTAGGTTAGTGATTCTTTTTTTTTTTAATGTCTTATTTATTTCTGAGAGAGAGAGACAGTGTGAGCAGGGGAGGGTCAGAGAGAGAGGGAGATACAGAACCCGAAACAGGCTCCAAGCTCTGAGCTGGCAGTCAGCACAGAGCCCGACGTGGGGCTCGAACCCACGAACCGTGAGATCATGACCTGAGCCCAAGTCGGACGCTCAATCGACTGAGCCATCCAGGTGCCCCTAGATTAGTGATTCTTAACTGGCCCTGCCCAGGACATTTGGCACTGTCTGGAGACAGTTCCGTCTGAGGGGCGCTCCTGGCATCTAGTGGGTAGAGGCCCAAGATGCTGCTAAACATCTACACTGCCCAGGACAGGTCCCTTCTCCCGGCAAAGAATTATCCACTCACAAATGCCAGTAGTGCTAAGGCTAAAAAATCCTGTTTGCTCAGATAAACAGCTTTAGCTTGTGCTGTAGTTTGTCAGAAGAAGAAGGAAAATACTTGATTCTTTACTGGTAAATGCTGAGCCTTACAGCTGTTGGTCCCCATGCAGTTTAGAAAGTGTTAAATTTGGTCTTCTGCTTGGCAGAGGGTTTTTTTGTTTGTTTTTGCCTTTTTTTTTCTTGGCAGTGTTTTAAGAACTTTTCTTGTTAGTTGTGAATTTTTAAAAAATGAGAATGACTTAATTTTTTTTTTAATGATTATTTTTGAGACAGCAGGGGAGAGGCACAGAGAGGGAGATAAAGAATCTGAAGCAGCTCTAGGCTCTGAGCTGTTAGCACAGAGCCCGACGTGGGGCTCAAACTCAAGGACTGTGAGATCATGACCTGAATTGAAGTCGGACACTTAAGTGACTGAGCCCATTTGTACCAAATTTTATGTAAGGGTATAAGTGGGATCATTTTAAATTTATTAATCTGTCCATATAAAGATTAATGGCTACATTAAACGAGTCATTTATCCTGCAACCCTAACACGACAACTTAAATATTTCTGTTCTGATCCATGAAAAAGTCTATTCCTTACCCACCAGTATAGTCACCTCTGTGCTGCCTTTGCAGCCTTTTATCAGTCAGAACCGTTCGTTAGCCGGCACTTCTTGAGCTGCAAGAAGAATTGATGTTTCTCATGGTGGCCCTGGAGCCCTGAAACGTTCAAGTGAGATTCAGTTATGCTGGGACATCTCGTGTGAAGAGGGGGGGTTGTGTCACACTGTGGCCATGGGCTAGAGGGAGAAGGAGTTTGGGGGTTAATTCGGGAGAGATGCAGTAATCTAGGCAAGGGAGGGTTGTTTGAACTGAGGGGGGCAGCAACGGAAAGCCAGGAAGGGACGAACTTGAGAGACGTTCTAAGGCAGGATTAACCAGATGCTGGGGGTGGAGTAGAGTGAGGCATCAGAACATGCCGGAGGGTTTGGTCTAGAGGGTTTGGTTAGATGGTAGTGACGCAGTAAGGCGTTAGGGTCACAAGTGGTACGGAATCAGGATCCTGGACGATCATGTGTTGGGTGGTCGGTGGAGCTGTCTAGGCAACACTTGAAGATAGCAGTTTAGTGCTTAGAGTGGAGTGTGGGATGAGAAGCATCTTGAAGCCAAGAACTGGTTAAGACCGTCCTGGGAGGGGCGTGGCCTTATGTTCTGAGTGGGCCCCGAGCAGGGTAGGACGTGTGACGGTGTGACTGACGAAGACACGGAAGGTCTTCGAGGCGTGTCAGCGAAAGTGCTGCACACCGTGGCCTTGGAGGACAAATTCCACGGAAGCGTGTTAGATGCCTTGCATTTTCCACTGACCGTTTCCGAGTCGACCAAAAATGATCTCCTGGCTTAGGAAACTCAGATTCATTTTTGAGTGAATATTCTCTGGAGTTTAGTCGTTTCCAGGGCATCTTTTCTTGCTTAAAATGCTAGTAGCTTGCTTTTTGTTTTAGTTATGAGAGTGACACAGGATCATAAAACAAATTGGAAAAAATTAAAAAATGAAGCTTAACCCCCATGAGACAGTCACCGTTAATATTTTGGAAACATTCATTGTAACATTTTTCTTCATGTATGTTTATATATGTTTATACTTTTGGACGGAATCACGCTGTGCCATTTGTGAACTGATTTCTGTTATCTGCAGCGTCCGTAGAGGTGTCTAACGTCCCTGCAGATCCAAACGTCTCTCTTAATGGCTGCCGGTAGTCCTCTGCGGTAATGCTTCTGGCCACACTCCCGTGTTGGGCCTTTATGTTTCTTACCCTATTATTATTATAAACAGCTTTGAAATGAATACCCAGACATTTGTCTTTAAAGACTTAAATTAATTGGTTAAAGGTGATCTCTTAAAGATAGCTGCTTTCGTCTCAGTGCAAAGTGTTGCCGTGACCTTGAGTTGCTAGCCCTGTTTTCAAAAAGCCTTCATCTCTTCGTTCTCCTGCCCTGTTCTTCCTCCAGCGGGAGATTCTTCACAGTCAAGCTCCCGGTTGCTCTGGATCCCGGGGCCAAGGTTTCGGTCATCGTGGAAATGGTCTATACCCACGTGCTCCAGCCGTATCCAACCCAGATCACCCAGTCAGAGAAACAGTTCGTAGTGTTTGAGGGGAACCATTACTTCTACTCGCCATATCCAACGAAGACACAGACGATGCGCGTGAAGCTTGCCTCCAGAAACGTGTAGAGCTACACCAAGTTGGGGAATCCCACGCGCTCTGAGGACGTCCTGGATTACGGGCCTTTCAGAGACATTCCTGCTTACAGTCAGGTAGGCTTGTGTGGAGTCCCCTCCGTCTCTGTTTCCTTCAGAGAATGTCTTCTTTTTTTCTTTTTTTTTTTTACAAATAGTTTATTGTCAAGTTGGGTTCCATATAACACCCAGTGCTCATCCCCACAAGTGCCCTCCTCCATGCCCATCACCCCCCTCCCCCCCCACACCCATCAGTCCTCAGTTTGTTCTCAGCATTCAAGAGTCTCTCATGGTTTGCCTCTCAGAGAAGGTCTTCTGCAGCGACTGCCAGTTGATAGGCTTGGTGGTGTGAGATGGGGGTAGATCTGCAGCCATGTTTAAGGTCATCCCCACATCTTTTCACCTGCTGTGAAATCACCTTTCTCATCTTGGCATTGTGGGTAGAGGCCTAGAGATGGGAGACCTGGCGCTGTGCTGGCTGGGGGGGTGCCGCCTCACCAAGCCTAGGCTTGGGCCTTGAATATAGAGGGAGTGGTCAAGGCTTAACAAAGACTGTTGTTACGGAAAAGTTCAAACATGGGCAGGAGTATAGAAAGTAGTGCGATAAGCTCCCATACACTGATCACTTAGATTCAGTGGTTTTCACACTGTGCCCACACTTCAGCACTCTCTGTTTTCTCTACTGTAATATTTTAAAGCAAGTCTTAGGAGGTATCCTGTCATTTTGGCCTATGTACTTGATGATCATCTCTAAAATACAAAGAGGGGCCTGGGTAGCCCAGTTGGTTAAGCATCCTGACTGGCTCAGGTAAAGATCTCGTGGTTTGTGGGTTCAAGCCCCACATCAGGCTCTCTGCTGTCAGCACAGAGCCTGCTTTGGATCTGTTGTCCCTCCCTGCCCCTCCCCTGCTCGCTTGCTCTCTCAAAAATAAACTTTAAAAAAAATACACGGATATTTAAGGCTTCTTTTCATCTCTTGTGTTTAGAACATATGTCAATTAGGATGTACAGTCAAAATAGTTCTAATGTCACTTGAAATAATTATCTGATCTCTCTCTCAGATGTCAGTTTGACATAGTTAGGGCTATTCATTTTGGGTTATTTTCAATGTTAAGAATTTTTTTAAATTTAATTTTATGAAATGAAATATATAGTTTTATGAAATGAAAACATAATCAAAATTATATAACAAGGTATATTCAGAGAATTTTTGCTTCCACTTCTCCCTTCTGTCTTGGTGACCACGTATACTAGTTTTTGGTTTATCTTTCTAAAGTTTCTTTCTGTGTTTTTTTTTTTTTTTTACAGTATAATTCAGGTGTTTTTTTTTTTTTTTTTATTTTTTATTTCTGAGAGAGAGAGCGTGAGCAGGGGAGGGTCAGAGAGAGGGAGACACAGAATCTGAAACAGTCTCCAGGCTCTGAGCTAGTTGTCAGCACAGAGTCTGACGCGGGGCTCGAACCCACGAACCATGAGATCATGACCTGAGGCGAAGTTGGACGCTTAACGAACTGAGCCACCCAGGTGCCCCGTTTTTACAGTTTATAAATTTATTTTTGAGAGAGTGAGAAACAGAGTGTGTGAGCAGGGGAGGGGCAGAGAGAGAGAGAGAGGGAGAGAGAGAATCCCAAGTAAGCTCCATGCTCAGTGCAGACCCTGATGTTGGGTTTGACCCCCACAACCGTGAGATCATGACCTGAGTGGAAACTGACTGGGCCACCCAGGCACCGCTCTTAATTTTTCGTTCTATGAAAATATGTAGGTTGTAGTAAATTACTTACATTCCCTCATTTCTGTGAAAGCAGCACCTGTGTGCACCATGGCGCCCTGGGTGTTGGGGCGAGTGAGGGTGGCTGTCTGTGATTGCTGGTGCGGTTACCATGTGGGATAGAGAGCCCTGGGAGATGAGGGACTGGCCCCTCTCGGAGCTGTGTTTCCTCTAACCACATATTTATTTCTTCTCCTTAAAACTGAGTGATTCAGTCATTTCATGTCGAGGACAGAGATTTATTTCCTACATAGACTTTTACATTTTGAAGATTTTGGATTTTGGACTTCATTTTATTTTATTTATTTGAAAATTTTTATATTTTTTAAAAAGTTTATTATTTTTGAGAGAGAGAGAGCATGTGTGTGCCCAGGTTGGGGAGGAGCAGAGAGAGAGAGAGAGAGAGAGAGAGAGAGAGAGAGAATCCGAAGCAGGCTCCGGCCTTTGAGCTGTCAGCACAGAGCTCGAACTCTCGAACTTAAGAGATCATGACCTGCACCAAAGTCAGATGCTTAACTGACTGAGCCACTTGGGCACCCCTCTTACTTCATTTTAAATTAATAAAATGCCACGAGAAACTCATTTGGCAAGTATAGAGGAAAATTTGATGCCAGTTGACATCCACTTGACATTGTCATATTTGAGTCCTTTCTAAGTGTAGGGGCTTTTTAATGTGGGAATCATATTGTGTATAAAGTATTGTGTGATGCTTCTGCCTCATAGGATATTCTTTCAACATTTTACATTACCTTTGTAAACCATTTATAACAGCCACTTAAGATCCTATGATTTGGTGTCTTATAGTGTATTTGCCTAGTTTCCTATATGGTGGACAGTTAGCTTTTTAAAATTTAATACTATGTCACAAAAACAGACACTCGGATCATTGGAACAGAATAGAGAACCCAGAAATGGACCCACAGACGTATGGACAACTAATCTTGAGCAAAGCAGGAAAGAACATCCAGTGGAATTAAGATAGTTTTTTCAAGTGGTGCCGGAAAACTGGACAGCGGCCTGCAAGAAATGAACCTGGACCATTTTCTTACACCACACACAAAAATAAACTTAAAATGGATGAAAGACCTAAATTAAGACAGGAAGCCATCAAAATCCTTGAGGAGAAAGCGGGCAAAAACCTCTTTGACCTTGGGTGCAGCAGCTTCTTACTCAGCATGTCTCTAGGGGTAAGGGAAACAAAAGCAAAAATGAACTATCAGGTTCATTTTATTTTATCAAAATAAAAAGCTTCACAGCAAAGGAAACAGTCAGTAAAACTAAAAGGCAACCGATGGAATGGGAGAAGACATTTGCAAACGACATATCAGATAAAGGATTAGTATCCAGAATCTATGAAGAACTTATCAAACTCAACACCCCAAAAAACAGACAGTCCAGTGAAGAAATGGGCAAAAGACATGAATACACTTCTCCAAAGAAGATATCCAGATGGCCAACCGAAACATGAAAAAATGCTGAACATCACTCATCTTCAGGGAAATACAAATCAAAGCCACAGTGAGATACCCCCTCACACCTGTCAGAATGGCTGACATTAACAACTCAGGCAACAACAGATGCTGGCGAGGATGATGTGGAGAAAGAGGCTCTCTTGCACGGCTGGTGGGAATGCACACTGGGGCAGCCACTCTGGAAAACAGTATGGAGGTTCCTCAAAAAATGAAAAATAGAACTACCCTACGACCCAGCAATTGCACTACTAGGTTTTTATCCAAGGGATACAGGTGTGCGGTTTGGAAGGGGCACATGCCCCGCACTGCTTATAGCAGCGCTACGGACAACAGCCACAGTGTGGACAGAGCCCAGCTGTCCATCGATGGATGAGTGGATAAAAAGGATGTGGTACATACATACAGTGGAGTATTACCCGGCAGTCAGAAATCTTCTGATGTGTATTGCCATGCGGGTTTTCAGAAGGTTCATTAGCCGGTTTATCATGGCGTCAGCAGTTTGAAACTGCCGGTCTCCTTGCCCTCTTGTCAGTGTTGGCATTAAATGGATATGGATGAAGCTGAACTTTAAACAATCCAGTTCTAGAAGGAGTGAATGCACGAGTGGGATATATGAGAGTGAATACAATGTCCTTTTCATGGTCTTTTGGGGAAGAAGTATGTTTTTCTGATCCTTCTGTCCTTTTACATTCCATGTCTAAGGTTCCGGGTGTTTATTCATAGAGGGGCACATATTTTACTTAGTGGCTGGGAGGGATCAATACTAATTTCAGTGGTGAAATTGGCAAAGTGGAGGAATTGCCAGAAGTATCTCCTTTAACTCTCTGAGACGTCCTTGGGAGGCGGTATTTACTGTGGAGGAGCCCGGAGCCACAACTACAAAGTTGAAGACCCGGAGACTTAGTATTGCCACTTAGATTCATTTATGACCTTGAACATGTTAAAACTGCTGGGCCCCGGTTTTTTAAATTTGTAAAATGAAATGGGTAGTACCTCACTGTTGCTTTGAGGATTAAATGATCATGCATTTGCTGCGAGCTCATAGAAGAGTGACACGTGCATGTACGTTAGCTCTATACGTGTTCGCTAACCAGCCTTCCTCCTGTCAGCTGTGCTGGATAGGTCTTCTCTGTGTTAGAGTAATTCAGTATTGTTATGAATCATCCTCAGTTTTGAGGTTATTTGCTAGCTCATTGGGTAGAGATTATGTCTTTATTAGATCATGTATATTAGCTAGTCAGATTTTTCTTTATGGCAGTTTAAGATTTCATTTTATGTTAAAACTGCAAACTTTATTTAAAAGGCAATTTAACAAGCTCATTGTAGGAATTTTGTAAATAGAAAGCACAAGGAGAAAGGAATAATTTGTTTCTTACCTCTGTTGGGATTCTCATGTATTTCATTCCAGGTTCTTCTTGTTCTTTTACTCATATGGGGGCTGTAAGATGAGTGGAACATAGAAGTTTTTGTTTTTAAAATACAAGGGATACTTCTGTTGGAACCTAAAGCAATTGTGTATGTCCTGTTTTTCCACTTAATAATAGATCATGAATGTTTATTTCTTGATGCCGTTAAAAAGTCCCAGTAGGCATCATTTTAGAATGTGGTGCACATTAGACATCCCATAATTTAACCATTCTGTTGCTGATGGATTGTCTCCAATTTATTTGAAACTAGTATCGATTCATCTGTCACCCAAACTTGTAACTGCTTGTTTTCTTCCTTGATAGGATACTTTTAAAGTACATTATGAGAACAACAGCCCTTTCCTGACCATCACCAGCATGACCCGGGTCATCGAGGTCTCTCACTGGGGTAACATTGCCGTGGAAGAAAACGTGGACTTGAAGCACACAGGGGCTGTGCTGAAGGGGCCCTTTTCGCGCTATGATTACCAGAGACAGCCAGATAGTGGAATAGCCTCCATCCGCTCATTTAAGGTACGGGCTCTTCAACTTGGACATTGGGAGAAAGTATCATTTTATCATATCTGTCTTTTCTTTTGCTTTTTTAAAAGTATGTAAATACTGGCTGTTATTTGGGATGGATTGGTGTTCAAGTAGGTAAGTGCAGTGTTAGAACCAATAGAAAGGATCTTTGGGGAAAAAATGCCCCCATTTGTATATGTAGGCCATTTTTTTTTTTCCACTCCCAACCTCTTGAAATCAAGAGTCGCATACTTTTTTTTTTTTTTAAATGTTTATTTATTTCTGAGAGAGAGAGACAGACGGCATGAGCAGGGGAGGGTCAGAGAGAGAGGGAGACACAGAATCTGAAACAGGCTCCAGGCTGTGAGCTGCAAGCACAGAGCCCGATGCGGGGCTCGAATCCACGAACCGTGACATCATGACCTGAGCCGAAGTCGGATGCTTAACCGACTGAGCCACCCAGGCGCCCCAAGAGTCGCATACTCTTAACGACCGAGCCAGCCAGGCACCCTAAAGTAGGCCATGTTTTTAAAAGAAAATTTGAATAATAGAAAAAGGAAGAGCAAACTACCACCCAGACATTACTATTGCTCATATTTTATTATTTTCTTTTTCTTTTATAATGTTCTCTTTGAGAGATATTTGAGTATATTGCATACAAAGTTTCACGTATTTTTTGTCTTATAAATAAAATCATGTATAGTTGAAAACTGAAAACAGGCTCAGTTGAAAACCCCTTTGAAAACCACAGAAGTTAGGAGTGCCAGCCTCGCTCACAGCTGAAAGTCTGTGTATGACTTTTGACTCCGAAAATTTACTTCTAGCCTCCCGTTTTCTGGAAGCCTCCCTGGTAACATAAGTAGTCCATTATGACATGTTTGGTATGTTGTGTGTTTTAATTACATCCTACATTCTGATGACAAAGTAAGCTAGAGAAATAATATTAAGAAAACCATAAGAGAACATGATGTTTAAGTACTCTGTTTACTGAAAAAAAATCCGCCTGTAAGTGGACTCACGCAGTTGAAACCCATGTTGTTCAAGGGTCAGCTGTGCTTCTGTTTTACAGGGGGCTCAGTACGCGGCTGGAAGTGTTAGCATTATTTCTTTCCGATTACGAAGGTACGCTTACAGGTTTGGAAGCCACGGTAACGAATGAGGTGGAGAACCCTCCGTGACTACCTCCTAGCGATTGATGTAATTTCTTCCATTTGCCGCTTCTCTCCCTGCAGAGTAACGTAGAGGTTATCTTTACCTTTGTCTTAATCCTTCAGTATTCGTAAAGGTATTTACAATTCTCTTCGTTATTTATGGTTCAGGAGAGTTTGGCTATTTGCCGTGATTGAGAAATTTATCTAGAAATTTGAAGCCTTGGGTGATAGACTTCTTTTTAGGTTGTTTCCAGTTTGGGGACTGTTTTTAATTAGATGTTGCTGTGAGGAGGCTCTTGGTGCAGAAGATCTTTTCCATCTTTAGGATCATCTCCTGTGAGAAAGTTGCTGAGGCTTTAGAAGGCGTGTCCCTCTCTTGCAGACCATCCTCCCCGCTGCCGCTCAGGACGTTTACTACCGGGACGAGATTGGCAACGTTTCCACCAGCCACCTCCTCATTTTGGACGACTCTGTCGAGATGGAAATCCGGCCTCGCTTCCCTCTGTTCGGCGGGTGGAAGACCCATTACATCGTTGGCTACAACCTCCCGAGCTATGAGTACCTCTATAATCTGGGTGAGTCTTCAGTACTTCGGCGGCAGACGGGGGAGGAACCGTCCTGCCTTTCACTTCCGGGATTTTTGCTTCTCCTGGTGTTCCTCTGAGAATTACCAGATGTTTTTGACGGAAGAGACAGTTGTCACGTTTGGAAGGCTGGGCAATCAGGAACGGCTTTTCGTGGGTGGAGGTAAATCCTGTTGTACAAGCAATGCCTGCATCTGATGGTTGCAGCAGTGCAGTAAACCTCCTCCTCGTACCCTGGTTCGGTCACAAGACAGAGCTGCTGACGTTTTTTTAATTTGAAGTATTTGAAAAATAAAGAAAAACTCAGAGAACAATAAGCACTTTGATACAAGCACCCAGAACTAATTATTATAATCATCTTGCCATATTTTCTTCAAGTCTTTCTTTTTAAAACCTTTAAACACAAAGTTAAATATAGAAAACCATATATCTTCAAATATACACATACGTACATATGTATATGCAAATATATACACGTGTATAACTCGGTAAATGACCAGAACACCATGTAAACAGTGCTCACTCAGGCCCAGAAACTGAACTTCGCCAGCCCGCCAGAAGGCTCTCCGCGTACCTCCTCCTTCCCCACAGCAATTGTTGCCATCCTGACTCTTGGTAACACTCTGCTGCCTGACTGACTGCGTAGTTTCATCACCCAAGTGTGCTGCTAGATACTCTAGTTTTGCCCCTTTCAAGCATTTGATGTCTTACCAGTCTCCTAATAATCCACAGTCCCTCCTCTGTGTGTTTATTTTTTATTTTTTTACAGTTTGTCTGTTGAAGAACTTGAGCCACTTGTAGTGTAACACCCAGTGGGGACTTTTCTGACTGCTTCCTCACAATGCTATTCCTGTGTCTTCTGTGTTTCTGGCAGATCGACGGCTGTCACCTTCCTTGCCATCTTACGAAAAGACATTCTTGGTTCAGCTTGTATGTTTTCATTTTTTTCTTTCTTTTTTTTAAGTTTTATTTATTTAAGTCATCTCTACGCCCAGCATGGGGCTCAAACTCCCGACTTTTGAGATCGAGGGTTGCGTGCTCTTCTGACTCACCCAGCCGGGCGCCCCTCGGCTTGTTTGTTTTCTGTCCCAGACCTGGAACCAGCCGTTTCTCCTCAGAGCCCCGGTTTCTTCTTGTGGCAAAGGGCGTTTTAGGACCACGGCCTGAGAACCAGGGGTGCTCACTGCTCTTTGTTTGCTAAGCTCCTAGGCTTTCTCGGGGTGCCGGGGGCTCAGTCACTTAAGCACCTAACTCTTGATTTCGGCTTAGGTCATGACCTCACGGTTTGGGAGTTCAAGCCCCGCATCAGGCTCTGTGCTGACAGCGCGGAGACTGCTCGGGATTCTCTCTTTACTCCCTCTGCCCCCGCCTCTCCGTCACTCGCGTGCATGCTCGCTCATCTCTCTCAAAAATAAATAAACTTAAAAACATTTTTCTAGGCCTTTTCAGTTAATGCAGTTAGGTTTGTAGCATGTCTTTGTGTAAAAAAAAATTATGAACTTACATAGTTACTTAACAGTACGAGCTATAGGGATTTTGCTCCGAAGGTATATCTATACCTAATTCCATGTTGAGAATTCTCATTCTGAAGGACAGAAGGTGACAGAATTAGAGCATTCCACAGCTGTTTTATCTCACATCTGCTCCATGGCAGTCTCAGAATAAAAATGATCACACTACCACTTCCAATATGATTACTCAGAAGAATTAAATTTTTTTTTTTTGCATATATCCTCTTCCTATTCTAACCCATTTTTAAGAAGCTTTTAAAAAATGTTTATTATTTTTGAGAGAGAGAGGGAAAATGCAAGTGGGAAGGGAAGGGGACAAGCAGAGAGAAGGGGACAGAGGATCCAGAACAGGCTCTACGCTAACAGCAGCGCCCTGTGTGGGGCTCGAACTCCCGAACCATGAGGGAAGCTGGGCACTCAACCAGCCGAGCCACTCAGGTGCCCCTTTACCCCATTTTTTGGTGTGCCGCACATAACGCTATGTATGTATCATCAGAACAAACAGCTGATATACAACACACCTCCCCCCTCTAACTCTGGTCTCTGCTCTGCAGTAACTAACTAGTTCATGTTCACCGCGTCACTTTGTGCATTGACTGGTGGCGCTAGTCATTTTATGATCGGAAGCTTACTCTCTAGTAGGTTCCTTAGGAAGGGCTTGTGGGAAAGAGTTCTTACATGTCGGTAACAGGTTGTGCCTTTTGTGCCTATGAGTCCGTCTGATGAATATAAAGTCCTTGGCTGACCCCTCTTTCCTCCAGTGTTTTAAATACACGACACTATTGGTATAAAGTGTTGCTGTCAAAGTCTGATGATTTAATTTTTCCCCTTTATGAGGCACTTCCTTTTTTTTTTAATTTTTTTTTCAGTTTTTTATTTATTTTTGACACAGAGAGAGACAGAACATGAGTGGGGCAGGGCCAGAGAGAGAGGTAGACACAGATTCTGAAGCAGCTCCAGACTCTGAGCTGCCAGCACAGAACCCTATGTGGGGCTCAAACCCACGAACTGCGAGATCATGACCTGAGCTAAAGTCGGACGCTTAACTGACTGAGCCACGCAGGCGCCCCAGGTCGCTTCCCATCTAAGTCTTAAATACTGAAAGGGATTCTTTCTGTAAAATCTAATACTTTTGGAGCACTTGGGTGGCTCAGTCAGTTAAGCGTCTGACTCAGCTCAGGTCGTGATCTCACAGTTCATGGGTTAGAGCCCTGCGTCGGGCTCTAGCCTGGAGCCTGCTTCAGATTCTGTGTCTTCCTCTCTGCCCCTCCCCTGCTCGTGCTCTGTCTGTGTCTCTTGAAAATAAACATTAAAAAAAAAAAAAAATCTCCTTTTACTGGAGCACAGCTTGGCACTGGCTGCTCTGGGTTGCTGTCCTTGGGTCTGCATTGTGTTTTTCCACTTACGGTTTTAAACCTTTTTGTAAGTGCTTTCCTTTGGTTCTCCTGTTATTTTTATGTTGAGTCCCTGCCTGTTTTTAATTTTTGGCAATTTCTCTTGAATCTTTCCTTCATTGAAAATCTTGCTTCTTGTTACTTTCGACAGACGTTACCTGTTGTGTTTATTCATTCCCGTTGCCTCTAGCTTAGCCTTCATTTCTAACACTGATCTTTTTTTTTTTTTTTAATATTTTTTAAATTTATTTCTAGGAGAGAGAGAAACAGCGTGAGCAGGGGAGGGTCAGAGAGAGAGGGAGTCACAGACTGAAACAGGCTCCAGGCTCTGAGCTGGCAGTCAGCACAGGGCCCGACACGGAGCTCGAACCCACGAACCGCGAGATCATGACCTAAGCGAAAGTTGAACGCTTAATCGACTAAGCTACCCAGGCGCCCCGGTCTTTTTTAATTTCTAAAAGTTATTTCCTGAATTTTTTCCAGAGTTCTGTCACTTTTCAGAATTTTTATAATTCTTGTTTATGTTACTCTTTCATGACTTGTGTCATTTTTATAATACCTTTAACTTGTTTTGAAATAGCGGGAACAGTTTGATTAGTTTTCTGGCATGAGTTTCTGGCATGTTTTCATTTTTCTCTAGGGATGTTCTCTCTTTTAGGAACTTTTAAAAATAAAACTTACTCGGGGCGCCTGGGTGGCTTAGTCGGTTAAGCGTCCGACTTTCGCTTAGGTCATGATCTCGCGGTTCGTGGGTTTGAGCCCCGCGTCGGGCTCTGTGCTGACTGCCAGCTCAGAGCCTGGAGCCTGTTTCACAGTCTGTGTCTCCCTCTCTCTCTGACCCTCCCCTGTTCACGCTGTCTCTCTCTCTCTCCTAGAAATAAATAAAAATATAAAAACAAAAAAACAAAACAAAAAAAAAACTTACTCTAAGGGTGAGGGACACCCTTATCCTTTTTGTTGCTCATTTTTTTATTCATTTAATCTCTCTACCCAATGCGTGGCTTGAACTCATGACCCCGGGATCTAGTCGCATGCTCTTCTGTCTGACTGAGCCGGCCAGGCGCCCGCGCTGCCCGGTGTTGATGTGGGCAGTTGGGAAGACGCCCCAGAGCGGCATGTCTGATGTGGTGGCGTTAGATACGAGGGCCATTGCCGGGCCTGCCCGGCTTGGCGCCCGCGGCTCTGTTGTGCCTCCGCGAGGGGAGCGCCCAGAGCTTTCCGGGCCCTCGGGGTGGGCAGGTCTGCGGGCCTGTTCTGCTCGCCTGCCCGCAGTGGGGCCGCTCCCTCCAGTGACGACGACGTCCCGGGTGGGGCCCTCCCCTGCTCAGGTCCGCCACTTGCCCAGCTGCCCCCCTCTCCTCCCCCCCCACCCCCCCGCAGACCCTGACAACGTGCAGGCTGTGTGACTCGGCGTTCCGTGACCGCTCTGCGTTTGGGGTTTGTGGCGATCCCCAGTTTACCAGGTTCTGCGGCAAACCTGCTCTGTCTCCCCACCCCCGAGTCCGTAGCTCGAGGTGGCATCTGTGCACTCCCCTCTGCGTGCGAGGAGCACGTGCCCCGTGTGGCCCTCCAGCTCCGGGGCCATTTGCTCGGGTGTTCACTGCGCGCATCTGCTCTTCCTTCAGGTGACCAGTACGCCCTGAAGATGCGGTTTGTGGACCATGTGTTTGACGAGCAAGTGATAGATTCTCTGACCGTGAAGATCATCTTGCCTGAAGGGGCCAAGTGAGTGCGACTGTTCTTTCCTCAGCTTCCCAGTTCCCGGGTGGTGGCCTCACGGCACCTCAACGGGAGGCTGTTCTAGGGGCGCAGTATAGGTGCTCAGTACATAGCTTTGACTGAGAGGCCCTCCCATAGGGAGCAAGCAAGCAAGTGGCAGAGAGCAGGGGGCTCTGCATTGACAGCACAGCCTGTTGTGGGGCTGGAACTCGTGAACTGTGAGATCATGACCTGAGCTGAAGTCTGACGTTCAACCAACTGAGCCACACAGGCGCCCCCAGTAGGGACTTTCTTTTTCTTTTCTTTCTTTTTTTTTTTTTTTTATGTTTTTTATTTCTAGGAGAGATAGGAGAGAGAGAGAGAGAGACAGCGTGAGCAGGGGAGGGTCAGAGAGAGAGGGAGTCACAGACTGAAACAGGCTCCAGGCTCCGAGCTGGCAGTCAGCACAGAGCCCAACGTGGGGCTTGAACCCACGAACCGCGAGATCATGACCTAAGTGAAAGTCGGACGCTTAACCGACTAAGCCACCCAGGTGCCCCCGGTAGGGACTTTCTGACTGGAGTTTAAACAGAAGAGTTAGACTCAAACGAGGGTGCAAGATGTATGTGTTTAATTAGTTTTTATTTGTTTATTTTGAGAGAGAGAGGAGAAGGAGAGGCAGAGAAAGGGGGAGAGAATCCCCAGCAGGCTCTGCACTTTCGGCACAGAGACTGACACGGTCTGATGAACCATGAGGTCAAGAATCGGATGGGTAACTGACTGAGCCACCCCGGCGCCCCTGTTTATGAAATCTGTCCCTCAAACAGAGCCTCCGCGTGACAGGTGCAGCATCCAGAAGGGAAGGGGTGATCCGCAGCAGGACGGTGGCGCTCAGGATGGTCCGGTGGCGCTCATGCTGGGTTATGTGTATACATATATACACGTAAAGAAGAGCGACGGAGTAACGGCTCTGTTTTATCCTGGGCCCGTCAGATCAGGCTCAGAAAGGGGGGTCCTCGTGGTGTATCAGGTTCGGTGCTTGAAGCAGTAGGCGTTGTGTTCGGCCAGCTGACGCGGAAAGGGGCGCGTTTGGAAGGGTCAGGCAGCTCTTATAAAATGGTGGCATCAGCTGCAGATCCAGAGCATCTCTGGGAGTCCCGTTGGTCGACCCTGATGGATGTTCACAGGGGACCTGCCCTTGGCATGAGTGACGAATACCTGCGTGCATCTTTATGTCACTTCGCTCTGGGCTCGCTTCAAAGGAAAGCATCTGCTTGGCCTCTCAGGTCACGTGTCCGCTCTGATCACCAGAAAGAGAGGCACCTTGTCCTTTTGTGGAAGACATTCCAAGGGGGATGGAGAGTTCTAGCAAAACTAGAGTGAGAGCCCAGAGGAGGGAGAATGGATCCAGGCCGACAAACAGGGCATGTCCCATGATACCTTATACGAGGTTCTCTGTCACGTGAGGAGAAAGTATTCTCGAAGTCACTCCTCCGGGGCCGCCTCAGGGCCCCCGAGAGGCTCTTGAGGGTGGAGCGCGTAGCAGGGCTGTGCGGCGCGTGTGACGCCAGGGGCTGGCCCGCGCTGGGGAGCCCTAGCGAGTGCGAGGTGCGGGAGGCTGGTCCGCAGGGTTTGCCGGCAGTGGGTCAGCTGTCCCGGCAGGTCTGGTGGAGGGAGCCGAGCGGAGTGTGGACTTAGGGACCCTGCAGGGCCCCCCGAGCCTTAGACTCCACCAACCGTACATAAAGCGTGGACGTAGGTCAGCGCGGTCTGTCTGAGGCTGTATTTCATTCCCGCCTGTGCCCAGGAACATCCAGGTTGACAGTCCCTATGAGATGAGCCGCGCGCCGGATGAGCTGCACTACACCTACCTGGACACGTTCGGCCGCCCCGTGATCGTTGCCTATAAGAGGAACCTGGTGGAGCAGCACATTCAGGACGTCGTGGTCCACTACACTTTCAACAAGGTGCTGATGCTGCAGGAGCCGCTGCTGGTGGTGGCCGCGTTCTACATCCTGTTCTTCACCGTCATCATCTACGTCCGGCTGGACTTCTCCATCACGAAGGTACCCTGGGGCATCCCCCCTGCATTCGTCCGTCCTCTCGCTCCCTGCGGGGGTGACGTGTTCCGTTAGCTTTACTGAGCACCGGCCCTCTGAACAAGCACAAGGCAGAACTCTGTCTCCCAGAAGCCTCTGCCCTGCCTGTGGCCTCTGCTGATCTTACCAGAAAAAGAGAGACCTTGTTCTTGTGGCTGCCACCTCAGAGCGCGCCGTGTTCAGCGAGGCAGGTGCTCCTGATGGGTGCGCACCGGGGCAGCGGAGCAGCCGGCGCTGTGTGTTTCGGCGGCGGGGCTACCCTGAGGAGGTGACGGGTAGAGGAGGCGGGGAAGGGCATTCAGCCGGAAGGAACCGTGGGTGCGAGGGCAGGAGGGGCTTGAGTGGAATCCCTGGGGAGCGGCAGGCACCTTGTTGATCTGGCTGGTTCCGTAGGCCAGGGAGGCTGCCCAGCGAGGCAGCTACGAGCAGATCTTGTCACACAGAAGGGCTGAGTCTTGGTTTTATTACAAAATACCCCTGTTTTTTTTAAGTTTTAAAAGCTGATTGTGGTTTTTGTATGTTTTTTAAATTTTATTTTAAGTAGGCTCCACCCCCAACATGGGGTTTGAACTCACAGCCCTGAGATTGAGTCACGTGTTCAACCGACTAAGCCAGTCAGGTGCCCCTGCTTTTGTTTTTTAAACTTTATTTTAAAATAATCCCAGTGTTATGGAAACTTTGCAAGAATAGTAAAAATTATTTGTATACTTTTCACTGAGACCTAGCGATTGATGTGAGGCCTCTCTCTTTATTACATAGAGTTAGTTTTCCGGGGCCGTTCGAGAGTAAGGTGCAGGCGTTTATATTCTCCCTCCCTCCAGAGTACTTGGCATGTGTGTTGCTTAGAGAGCAGGGTGCCCGGCTCAGGAGCACATCGAGGACGTGTTATGTGGCCGTGATGCCCTTAACCAGCGCCAGCTCTGTCCCGATCCGGCCTGTTGTCCTGGTGACGGAGCCATTTTTAGCACTGGTTTTTCTTCCTGAACCCGCTGAGGATCATACGTTGCATTTAGTGGTCACCTTTCCTTAGTCTCCTTGAGCCTGGAACAGTTCCGCAGCCTCTCCTTGTCTTCAGTGACCGCGACGTCTTTGGCGTGTAGAGAGCAGCGTGGTGGAGCGTCCCTTAGGTGTGTCGTGTGTTTGAATTCCGATTACTCACTTCTGGAAGGAAATGCTGTAGAGGCCTCTGTCCGCGGCGCGTCACGCCGTGGGTGCCCCACGTCAGCTGGTCCCAGTGCCGGGGGTGCTGACTCTCCTTGTTTGGCCAAGTGATGTCTGCTGAATTCCTCGTGTTAAAGTAACTGGTTTTCTCTTTGCAAGAAAAATGTGAGCTGTTTGAGGCTGTCTGAATACTCTCGCTACGCTCACCCTGATGGTAGAGCCTCTCGTGTTGATTGTGTCTGAACCTGTTACGTGGTGCTTGAGAACCTGATGCCTTTTGTTGGCGCTCTGCCGTGAGGAGCAGCTCTTCTCCCCGGCCTCTGTGGGCTCCCGTCCGCCGGCGCCACTTGTTTTCATGGTCACATTGTTCCAGGTTAGACTTTTTTTCATGTGTCGTCATTTTTTTGCGCACTTGCCTGTTGTTGGGCACGAGAGCATGTTCCGGGCGCAGCAACACTTCCTCCACTGTTCGTGTGGAGTCGTACCTGGGGACCGTGAGCTGTGAGCTGGGTGCGATCGTCGCACGGCGAGTGTCGCCGGGCCTGGGCCTCTCGGCAGATGGAGCCCGCGGAGGAACGTATTTAAAATAGCAGTTGACACGGGTGTCCCCTCCAGTCTGATGCCACCGGCTTCTTGCCGACCTCCCTTGTTCCAGCATTTTCCCTTCTCTCCTGGATCCCAGCATTAATATGTTTATTCGTTTGTTAAATTGTGTAAACACACAGAATAGTTTCAGAATTGCTGAACTCAGGCCACCACAGACACCACACCTACCGAGTAGAGTCCCTTCTTGTCTTTAGGCTGAGGGCATCTTATCCAAGCATGGCGTCCCCAAGGTCATTGGCTTAGTTTTCCTGTGTTAACTCATTTGAGGTATAATTACGTTCATTTATCTGTGTGAATTTTCTTGTAGTTTCACCTTCTGTCACTGTTAAGTATTTAATTTTTGGTTTAATTTCGGTTATGGATTTGTAAATCCCTGCCTTGCAGATGGCCAGTTTCATGAGTCTCTGGGTATTCTCCCTGATTTATTTGGCAAAAATAAGCAACTGTTTTAATTCTCATGTCTTCTTTCTTGCACAAAGGGCAGTACCAGTACACACGTTTTGTACTTCTTTTTTTCACTAAACACGTTCTGAGAATTACCCATATCAGAGTTCCCTCATTTTTAATTTTTTCTATAGCCGCAGAATACTCCGTTGAATGAACGGGTCAGTTTATTCAATCAGCTTCTTATGTATACATCTCCCTGTCTTAAAGCTTTGATAATTTATTGAGAAAAAAAGAATTGTGGGCCAAATCAACCATTTGTAGACCAGATTCAGCCTTTGAGCTACCATGTTAGGAGTTTTGAAGTAGAGCCATGGTGAGAGAATTCTGGAAAGCATGCAGGGCCGCATCTAAAGGGTCGTGAATGGCGGGATGAGGAGCTGGGGCTTTACCCCGTAGGCCTTGGGAAACTCTGGAAGGTTTTCAGGAGAGAGACCCAATAAGCGTCCTGGAAGCCTCCCCTGACCTGCGTGGAGATTTCGCCTTCTTCGGCACCTCGCCTGCCCCGTTCGTGGTGCATTCTGGCATTCGTGTCCTTCGCGTCCCTCTGTGTGCCCCGCCGCACTTGGACGTGAACCTCTCCTTACGCTCGTGTCCCCAGTCCTGCCCCTCGCGGGACCGGCGCGGAGTTAGCGTCAGCAAACGTTGCATTCACGTGGCTTTTCCGGTCTGCACAGCTGGTGGCGGGTGCTGTTTGGGAGGGGAGGTTGGGGCCGGCTCCGGCCTCGATGTCGTCATGCACGGTGTCCCCCCTTGCAGGACCCGGCCGCGGAGGCCAGGATGAAGGTGGCTTGCATCACAGAGCAAGTCCTGACCCTGGTCAACAAGAGTATAGGTCTGTACCGTCACTTCGATGAGACCATCAATAGGTACAAGCAGTCCCGGGACGTGTCCACCCTCAACAGCGGCAAGAAGAGCCTGGAGACGGAGCACAAGGCGCTGACCAGCGAGATCGCGCTGCTGCAGTCCAGGCTGAAGACCGAGGGCTCCGACCTGTGCGACAAAGTAAGTGTCTGCCATGCCTGAGTCACTCGGCTCTGTGCCCTCCTCTCACACTTGCAGGGACTGTCCCCCGCCTGCCCGAGCACCGCGGGGCCGCTCCGTGGAGAGCGCACACCCGGTAGCTCTTGCTCGCCGCTGGCGTGTCCAGCAAGAAGTTTAGGGGTGTCGGTTGTGCGCTGGGCTCGGAAGCTCTGCCAGCCTCCACGCCCCCGTCTGTCCACACGTCCGGTGTTGAGAGCACCTGCCTCCTCCGGAGATCAGACCGGGCGAGGCTCCAGGCCGCTGTGTGCGGAGAAGAACCTAGACTTAGAATCGTGTGTTTGAATTCGGGCTCTGATTCAGGCTGTGTAGACCTGGGCGAGTTACCTGCCTTCTGTGCCTCCGTCTCCTCACGTCTTAGTACTTAACCTCTCAGTGTTGAGTGTGAAACGGGTTAGTGCACGTCGGGTGCTGAGAACCGTGCCTGGGACAGAACTTTGTGATGATTCTTGTTGGCTGCAAATGAGGATGGGACTCCCTCCCCCGGAGGCACCCCTGACAGTCCCCAGCACCCCCTGCTCCCCAGGCCGTCCCCCAACACGCCGTCTCCTTACCTGCGTGTTTCACGGCACCTGCCTCTTTCTGGAGCTTTTCTTTATGTGCTCGAGCAGTACCCGGGGCGAGAGGCCCGGTCTGTCTTTGCTGCTGTTTTCCAGAGCCTGCAAGTGTGCCTGGCACTGTGGCTCACTGAGTAACTGTCGTGTTGAATGATTGTGACTGTGAGATCCTCAGCTCCGCACCCAGCTGGTGGCAGCGGGGGAGCCATTCAGTCTCTCTGCTGCATCCCTGCCATTTGTCTGTTCTGACTGAACCCCTGGCCCAGATTTGGCCAGCCAGAGGGAGGAGGAGGGCCGTGCCCCCAGCAGCCGCTGTGCCCCTGGCACCGTGCCAGGGGATGGCCCGTCCCTTCCCACTTGACCCTCACAGCCCTCCTCGATAGCTGAGGCCCCGGGTCAGATCTAGGGACCTAGATCTGAGAGTGGGGACAGAGAGTGGGGCTGGCATTTGAAGCCAGGCTTGTCTCCCTCCACGGCCAGCCCCTCCGCCCTGGGCCTCCAGGGTCTGTGGCATGGGAGGTGGAGGCCCTGCCGGTGTGGGTGGGGGACCGTCTCAAGCTCTGCCCTGCTCTTGCCTCGGCCAGGTGAGCGAGATGCAGAAGCTGGACGTGCAGGTCAAGGAGCTTGTGCTGAAGTCGGCGGTGGAAGCTGAGCGGCTGGTGGCCGGCAAGCTCAAGAAGGACACGTACATTGAGAATGAGAAGCTCATCTCTGGAAAGCGGCAGGAGCTGGTCACCAAGATCGACCACATCCTAGACGCTCTGTAGCCCCCGACCGTCGTCATCGGGGTGGGCCTGGGTACTGCGCTTTCCGATGACAGGCTGGGCGCGAAGGAGGGGAGGTGATCATCAAGGCCACCGAATGCGGCGGCGTCGGTATTTTACAAAAGGCCTTCAAGGAAGTGAAGCCCGGCCCTGCGGCAGGCAATACGAGCTTAGTTTTTGTCCTTAAAGGGTTCCTTTTTTAAAAAACAAAACAAAACAAAACAAAAACACTTTAAATCCCACTAAAAACAAAATATCTTTGTGTTTTGAGCGAAGAAATTTTCAGTAGTTGATTGATTTTGCTTTGTTCTGAAGCCTGGGATATTCTTTCAGCCCTTAAACCCCTTGGTTTTTGCCCTTCGAATTCCTGATGTTTGGGTATTTTGTAAGCGTATGTTTGTTTTTGTAAAAGCGTGCGTGGCTAAATGAAAATAAAGCAGGGACTGTGAACACTTTGTTCTGGTGACAGTCTCCTAACTTCTTACCTCTGAGGCTAGGACTTTTGTCAAGCGCTCTTTGTTCGTCAGAAGCCAGCGGATTCGCTTCTTAGGGCAGGTTTGCGTGGCGGGTGTTGGCTCTACTTCACGTGGTAGGACGCCCGAGGCCACGAAGGTAAAGTGGGCTGTGTGGGCACCGACGGGCCGCGGGCCGAGCGCCCTCTCCTTCAACGTTTCTTTTCTTAATCCGTTTTGCATTACATGCTCCGCTAGGCACCGAGGACACGAGGGACGAGGTAGAGGTGGTTCGTGCCGAGGACAGATGATCAAATACAAATTATAGTCACAAACGGTGACAAAACCCCACGAAGCAAAGGGACAGGGTTCTCTGAGCACTCACAGGGGAGCACCGAGTGCAGTCCGGCCGGAGAGGGGACTTTGGAGTTGGCTCTGTAGGGCTTAGGCAGATGCCAGCGGGCCTCGCGTGTGCAGAGCCCGGGGCCTGAGGGCCTGCAGGGAGGGACCGGGAAGTGGGGCACAGGCCGCGGGGGCGGGGGGCACAGCCCAGATCAGGCTTTGTCCCTCTGCCGGGCTCCCGGCTTTACGCTGAAACCCAGGGAAGACCAGCCCCTGTACGAGCCGCGCTTGGAGACGCGTTTTGGCGAGAACAAACTGCTGGAGGCCGCCCATGGGTGTGGAGAAAGCCTGGGGCAAGGGTGGCCGTGCGCCCACACCGTGCACTGAGCGGTCTAGACGGGGGTGGACGGTGTGAAGCGAGGGCCGTGCTCCCTCCCGTCCTCTGCCCGCGGTCCGTGCCTTGTGTTCATTCAGGTAATTCCTGCTCGGCTGTCAGGTGGCAGCTTCAGGTTATTGTCTCAGGGAGGCCTTCCGGGAGGAGGCGGCCTCCCACGCCCAGTCGGGCCCTCTTGTTCTCTGTCTGCACATCGTAGCGCGGCCGGGCCGTGGACAGTTGCTGGACCAGCTGGGACGGCCTGACAGGGGCCTCTTCTGTTACCAGCTAGTCGTTGGCATCAGGCGACCCGGTGTGTGACGTGCGTGGCCGAGGGCCGCTTGTCCCATCCCCCCCGATCCGGAGGGCGGCGAACACGGGGGGGGGGGGGGGGGGGGGGGGGGGGGGGG
>NW_024080946.1:1251329-1314885 GCF_003009895.1 Hyaena hyaena | reverse complement strand
GGGGGGGGGGGGGGGGGGGTTGCGGTCGGCGCCGGGGAGAGGCCGGGGGCAGCGGGTACAGAGGCGAGAGCACCCGGGCAGGTGAGAGTCGGTTCGAGAGAGAGTGCGAGCTGGGGAGGGGCCGAGAGGGAGGGCATGCCGGAGCCTGGCCTGACGCGGGGCTCGAATTCGTGAACCGGGAGACGGTGACCGGAACCGGAAGCAAGAGTCGGGCCCTCAACCGACTGAGCCACCAGGGGCCCCGGACTGAGGCCACTTCCAGTGACCTTGGGCGGGTGTGTGAGGCATCCGTTTCCTCACGTGGAAAACCGAACAGTGCTGTTGCCTGCTTCGTAGGATAGGTCACGTGGGGCAGTGGACCCCGAGTGTAGGGGGGGTCGCGTGGGGCAGTGGACCCCCCGAATATAGGATGGGTCACGTGGGGTAGTGGACCCCGAGCGTAGGGTGGGTCACGTGGAGTAGTGGACCCCTGAGTATATGATGGGTCACGTGGGGCAGTGGACCCCGAGTGTAGGGTGGGTCACGTGGGGTAGCGGACCCCCCCCGAATATAGGATGGGTCATGTGGGGCAGTGGACCCCGAGTGTCGTGGGGCAGCCGCTCCTTAGATGCTGACCGCTGGTTTCCTTCCATCACTTAATCTCTTTCCATTGGGTGCGTCTTTGGGGTGATCCGGCCTCAAGGGTTGGAGGCTGTGGAGGCGGCACGGTTGTGTTCTCGTGGGTCCGGCCCCCACTTGCCTGGCCTCTGGCGCCCCTCGGTGCGAGCGGTCGGGGTCGGTGCCCGCACCTCTAGCAGCGCCGCCCCGCCTGCCTCTGCCTCTCGGAGGAAGCCCCGGGGCGGCGGTGTGTCTCAGGGCGGGGACCTGGCTGCCCTGGGGCGGTGCCGTCTCAGGGGCGTCGGCTAGTGTCTTCCCCAGCCCTCCCCACCCTTCTGCATTGGGTCCAATCTTCCCTCACCCGGGGAGCCGGGGGACGCCACTCGGCAGGAGGGCGCCCTCTGCGGGGCTGCGGAGCTGCGGGCCCGCCTGGGAGGGAGCTGCGCGTGCGCCCTGGGGTCTCTGGGGGAGCCGTGGGCGCGTCGCTGGGGCGCCCGGAAGTGAGGGAAGGGAGGCGGCTGCGCAGGCGCAGGCGCAGGCGCAGGCGTAGGGCTGCAGCCGCTCGGAGGGCAGAGCAGCTCCGGCCTCCCCCAAAGCCAGTGCTCCGGCTGTGGCGCCATCTAGGGGCGCAGGCCGGGAAGCACAGGCCTGGCCCGGACTAGACTTGGGTCTGGGGTCTGCAGGTAGGCAGGCCGCGGTGCTGCCCAGCGGCAGTGAGGACTGGGGCTCCCAGATGCCCTGCAGGGTTTAGGGGCCAGCTGGCCCCGGGCTCACGGAGCATCAGGGCCGGGGACCCCAGGGCAGGCACCCCCCACTCTCCCCCAGCCCCTCCTCGTATTCATGGCTCTGCGGCGGAGCATCTTCGTCCACGGACGGCCCTGTGCCCCTCTGCCCCTTGATTTCCCGAGGGCCTCAGTTTCCTCCTTGTGAGTCCTGGGATGGGCGGTGAAGTGGGGTCCTGAGTGGGAGGCCTTGGCCCAGGCCTAGCCCCCCTCTTCCCCCAGACCCCATCCCTGGCCAAGCCTCCTGGCCCCCGTGGCCTGGCCGTGGCCCCCTCCTTGCCGCGGCTTGGAGCTGCCCCTGCAGCCATAGGCGGCTGGGTGGCAGCCCCCAGCCCCGGGCAGCTGCCCACAGCGCGGCCCCTGGTGCAGAGAGGGGCAAACGCGGCTGAAGAAGGGCTGGATGTCACTTTCCCTCGTCCATTTGTCTTGGAGGCTGACACGGGAGAAAACCCCAAAGGACCAAGTGCACCCTCACAGTTTCACCACAAGTATCCTGACCGGGCATCTGGTACCGAGCTGATAGCGCAGGCCCCGGCCGCAGCCCCGCCAGAAACCGCGCTGCCAGCAGTTGGGGGCCGCGGGCCCAGACAGGAAACGCCCCCGGGCGAACCCCAGGGCCCATGGCCTCCGCACAGGCCTGCTGCCTTGGACCTGGCCCTGGCGCCATTTTGAAGCTGGGCCGGACTCTGGGACCCTGGCGTGGGACCCGGGCACTTGTGTGTCACCTGCCTGGGTGGGCTTGGAAGATGACAGGGAGGGGAGAGGGAGCCTTCAGACAGGACTGGACTTGAACCAGGGCCTCTCGCCTGCTGTGGCCAAGCTTTCCATGGTGCCTCCATCCAGTGTTTTCTGTGGCAGGCCCAGGGCGAAATGCGGGGGACACAGAACAGAGCAGTACGGGTCCTGGGCACCGGAAACACAGGCAGAATGGGGGCATAGTCAGACGAGTGGTAACGGCCTGTTTGCAGGTGGGGGTGATGGAGAGGAGCCCAGATTCCAGCCCCCGTATTTGACGTCCATTCAGAAGATGCGATCCAGAACGATCTGCTGGAAGACGGGAAGGGAGCCCGTTTAAACGCTGAGAGAAGGAAAGAGGTCAATGGGGGGACTGGGCGGGATTGAGGGCTGAAGGGAGACCCCGCAGGGAGACCTCTGGGCCATTGGCTTTGCCTCCCTAGACCCGGAGCTCATTCTGGGCAGAGTCGAAGTGTCCCACCAATGCCCCTGATTCACTTAACAGGTATCTTTACTGTGTGTCAGACGCTGTGCCTGACAGACACCAGGGACATGGTACGAAGGATGCAGTCTTGTGTGACTTTTTAAATTTACTTTTTAATATTTATTTCTGGGGAGGTGTGGGGGCTGGGGGCAGGACAGGATCTGAAGTAGGCTCTGTGGCCGACAGCAGACAGCCTGAGGTGGGCCTCGAACTCATGAACCGCGAGATCACAGCCGGAGCCCAAGTCGGACGCTTCACCGACTGAGCCCCCCCAGCCGCCCTTTGTGTGACTTTTAGAAACTAGAAAGAACTAGAAAGGGGTGCCTGGGGGGGCACGGTCGGTGAAGCGTCCAACTTGGGCTCAGGTCGTGATCTCGTGGTTCGTGGGTTCGAGCCCCACACTGGGCTCTGTGCTGACAGCTCAGGGCCTTCAGATTCTGTGTTTCTATCTTCCCTCTGCCCCTCCCCATCTTGGGCTTTGTCTCTTTTTCTCAAAAATACATAAACATTAATTTAAAAAATTAAAAAAAAAAAAAAGGAACTAGAAAAACGTTTGCGGGTAGTGACGGAGGCTTTGCGGGACAAAATCGGGTGCAGTGACAATTGGCCGGGAGGCGTCCCTGGAAGGAGACCGCTGAAGGGTCCTTAGCTCCTGGCTCCCTGCCCCCTGTCCTTGAGGCCTGGGTATCCCGCCCAGCGTGTGGTCGTTACCCAGGCCAGGCTCTTGACCGGGCCGCCCGCGGCGCACCTGACACCCAGGGCGCCGTCTCTCCTCCGTGCCTCACCTTGCTCATCTGGAGAGTGGGGACCATATGGTTGGAGGTCTGGAGGGACCACGTGACGTGGCACGAGTGAGGCCCTTCTTGAGCAGTGGCTTCCGTCCCCTGGGGGCCTGCCACGGAAGCCCCCGGCCCCCCAGGCTGGGTTTGTGCCCAGCGCATGGCCGCAGCAGAGGCAGGTGTCTGCGCTTACGAGGGTCGCGGGACACGCGAGGGCACAGCCTCTCACCTGCGGCCCCAGAGCCCGTCCGGAGAGCCCCGCTCGCGAGGCCTGGCCGCTGAGCACGCCACCCAGAGGCAGGAGGGAGCGGGCAGGAGACCCGCGGGTCCCCGGAGACCCAGGTGAGGGACCCCAGCAGCCTGGGGGCGGCTGTTGTCAGGGACGGAGACTGTGCCCTGAGGGACCCGCTTGGATTGGGGAGAGCTGGAGACGGCCCCTGGGGGCGTGAGGCCTGGGATGGGGTCTGTGCGCACCCGGCGCAGGAGGGGCGGAGGCAGCTGCAGGGCAGTGTTCTGCCCGTCCACACGCGCGTGTGTCAGGGACGATTCGGGGGCCCTTGCAGGGCGTGTGGATTGCAGGTCCCGGCAGAGCTGGTCTTGACGGCCCCCCCGGTGTGGCTGTCCTGTGGTTCTAGGGACCCACGGCGCCTGCCGCCCTGCCCGCCGGACTCCCCTCGGATGGACGCGGACACGAGACCCCGGTCCCTGGCCAGGCCCTGAGAGCTTAGGTTCCGGGCCGGCCGTTCCGTTATTAACCTTTCCTACCGGTTTCTCTTTCTCAGACTGGGACACACTGCCTGGCCTCACAGGGCCTTCATCCCGACCCCTCTTCCCGTCCTCTGTCCCGCAGACGGCCCCGCCGGGAGGGGCGCGTGTCCCGGGAGCGCGTGTGGTGTGTTTTCATGCCAGTGTGTGTGCTTGGCCCGAGGTCATACTCTGATTCTTACTGATGCCACTTGGCTCAATTTTGGGGGGTCTCCGTGTGTCCACAGTGTTCAATCCCAGGTGATTCTCCTGTGCTCCCTCCACCTGTCAGCCGTCAGTGATGGACGCCCACCCCCGTGTCCCCCCCCACCCCCCCATCTCTCCCAAGGGAGGCTGCGGGGACTCAACTGGCCAGAGGAGCGGGGTGGGGGGATGGCTGGGTCACGGGATTGGCAAGGATGGCCCCCAGCGGGCACCGCCCTCCCCCGCAGCGGCGTCACCCCGTCTTGCTTACTTGGGCCCGGGTTCTGTTCAGTCCGTCCAGCAGATCTGGCAGATTGATGTCCGTTTACAGCGAGGACTGGAGGCCAGAGGCAAGTGACTCTTCTGGGACCAAACAGCCACTGGGCAAGTCTGGTCGCAGCTGTGCCCGGCCCGGGGCCAGACAGGAGCCCTGTCCAAAGCCCCAGGCCACTCTGAGGTACCTGCGTCCCCAGAGCAGCCGCGCCCGTGGTCGGAAAGGAGGGCCTGGGGAGTGGGATTCCCTGGGCGAGGGGGGACAGACTGCCTCGGGGGGTGGGCCTGGCAGAAAGTGCCAGGTGGGGCAGCTTGGGGTCCCACAGCCCCAAACACGTCTCTCCCGCAAGATCAGAGCGGCATCCAGACGCCAGGCTTCCCACTCACCATTCTGCGTAGTCAAGTCTGTTTGTTTATTTAGAGGATCTTTTATTTAAGCCAGTGAGATGGCAGGTTACGGAGTTTCCTTAGAAGTAAACGAAACCACGAGACCCGCCTGAGCGGGCGCTCGGCCACCGCGGCCATGCGCTGGGGTCTGCTGCCACCGTGGGAACAGACGACACGACCAGGGTGTCTGGCCCGGGTGTGACGGGGCTCGAACGCTGGCAAGCACCCGCCTGATCCAGCTCCTGTTTTAGAGGGGAAACGGAGGCCCTTTGCCTTATGCCAGCCTCCCCGGACCTTCCACCAGAACACGGGGGCCGGAAAGAGGCGGCTCTCTGGGGGGCTGGACTGTGGGGTGGCTTTGGAATCAGCCTGACCTTGAGCCTTGGGTCTCATCCGTGGAATGGGATCAGCCCAGGGTTGACCGAACTCTGGTCGGGCTCCTCTGAAGTCTCTTCTCAACGAAACCCTGACTTTGGGGCTTCTGTCTCTTCTGCCTCTTTGGCAACAGCCAGTTTTAGCTAGAACCCTCCACCCTGTATCTGATCAGGCCCCTCGCCCCCTGGGTCCCCTAGGCAACGTCCGACCCCGTGGCCCGCCCTCAGCAAGAGCCCCCTGCTCGCCTGATAGTTCCCCTTCATTATTTTCTATCCACGGACACCCCCCGCCCCGTAAATTACCCCTCTGGGCTGTATTCAGGGTCAAGCCCCCCCACTCTCTCCCACTTAAAGTGCAGTGAGGCACTCTTTCTGTGAGTGCCACGGATAACTTTTTCTATAATAGGGGTCAGGGGCGCCTGGGGGGCTCAGTGGGTCAAGTATCCGACTTCGGCTCAGGTCATGATCTCACGGTTCGTGGGTTCGAGCCCCACGTCGGGCTCTGTGCCGACAGCTCGGAGCCTGGAGCTGCTTCAGATTCTGTGTCTCCCCTGCTCTGTCTCTCAAAAGTAAATAAACATTAAAAAAAAAATTTTTATGAGAAGTGTCGTGGGCAACCATGCACACAGAGAATACAGCAGGCACTCAGTACACGCTGGTGTCTCCGTCCCGCAGGCCAGCTGCCAGCCAGGAAGGAGTCTGGCTTCTTCCTGCAGTTCTTCCATGACTGTTCTGTGGCCCCGGGCAACGCCACTGCTGCATCTTCAGGGCTGTGGTTTCCCCTTTGGCAGGTGGGGCAGCAGGGCCCTGGCCCGAGTGTGAGCCAGGTCGGGGTAGGACCCCCTCGCCTTTCTCTCCAGACTCTCCGTGGCTGCGGGGACTCTGAGCCCTTCGCCACCAGAGGGCGCCCCCCGCCCGGGAAATTCACTCCTCTCCTCCCCGGGCAGAGGCCCCGGCATCCTGCCCCAGCTGCGGGGGTGCTTTTGCCGGTTGGTGGCCCGTTGGCGGCACAGAGGACCTCCGTTGACGGTGGCCAGATCCCCGTTGGAATGTTGGAGACACGTGGCACCAGCATGAGGTGTGTGGCGGGTGACAGCCAGGATGCCGGAGCCAGCGCGGCGGGGTTCAGATCCCTGCTGCCACGCTCCCTGGCTGTGTGCCCCCTGCCTGCCTCAGTTTCCCCATCTGCCATGTGGATTATCGGACCGAACAAGTTGATGGCGGGGGGGCTGCTTCGGAAAGGGGGTGTCGGCCAGCTGTCAGCAGCTGTCACAGAGCTCCGCTTGCATCAGGACCAGCGGTGAGAACTTGGCATCCTCAGACCCTTGGTGCCTCACAGTTACTGCAGCTGGAGGTGTTATGAAGGGGACCGGGGCGTAGCGAGGGACAGCGAAAGGTCGCACTGTGGGGAGGCGAGGTCCCAGCAGGATTCAGACCTGGTGACCGGCTCCTAGCTGGCGGTTAGTCCCGCTGCGCTGCTCGGGCCGTTGCGCCTCCCGGCCGGTGGGCCCAGGCTCCCTGAGAACGTGCGCAGACCGTGGGCAGGTGCCCGAGGGCTCGGCTCATCCTCCAGGGATGGGCCGAGGTCCTCCCAGACCTCTGAGGTCGCTCTGGGCCGGGAACGACCCAGGGACGCCCTCAGAGGCCTTGCTCTAGGATTTCCAGCTCGACTCCAGGTCCCCGACGTGCTAGGTTCCCTTCTCCCTCCATGTCCGTGTGCCACGCCCACCGCCCAGCCCTTCCTTCCATTCAGATCCCGTCCGTCCTTCCCAAGCCCCCCCCCCCCCCCCCCCCCCCCCCCCCAGTGCACAAAAACCTCCCCCGGCAACCCTGGCAGCCACGGGCTTCCTTGGTCTGCAAGGAAGTTTCCCTCCTTGTCCGCCTAGAAGAAACTCCTGTTTATTCCCTAAAATGCAGCCGCCAGCCTCACCCTGGGAAGGCTCTATGCCACCCCCCTCTCTCCTGGCTGCCTTGCTGGGCGCTCCGTAACTTGAGTTACTTCGTCGTAGCGGTATCACCGCATTGGTTTGCAGGCAGACTCCTTAGAAATGCATCCCGTGTTTCAAAAATTGTGGAAGTAGGGGCGTCGGTTAAGCTTTCTGACTCCCGATCTCGGCTCAGGTCACAATCTGATGGTTTGTGAGATGGAGCCCCGCGTCGGGCTCTGCACTGTTGGCGCGGAGGCTGCTTGGGATTCTCTCTCGCCCTCTCTCTCTGCCCTTCTCCCACTCGCATGTGTATGGCGACTTTCTCTGAAAACAAAATTGAAAAAAAAAAAAAAAAACCCTGTAAAAGTAACGTACGCTCGTGGTAAAACATGCAGGCAGGTCAGAAAAGTAGACACCCCTACCTTCCTACCTGCCCACAATGGCCGACCACTCTCCCAGAGGAGAGCTTTGTTGGCAATTCTTTGTGAGCTTCCAGAAAGCTCTATGCCTGTACAAGAATGCCTGCCCTCTTTCACTGCACCTCAGTGATCTGCACGTCGGCCTCTGTGACGCCTGGGATAGGGTCTGCTGTAGGCGGCCGTCCAGAGCCAGCCCCGGGCGAGGCCCAGAAAACACACCCCGAAGAGGTTGCCCAGGCTGGCCTGTGTTTTCACAACCCTGGGCGCCTGTAGCGTGGGACCTGCTGAATCCCCTTGCTGCCAACCAGAGTTTGCACCGGCTGGCTGCCACGTGTATTTTCTTTTCCTGCGGAATGAGATCATCATTATGAAATAGTGCATTAATTTTCGGCATTTGAAAGCCAGGCGATATATCCTAAAAATCTGACTTAAAAATCTTTTTTAATTAAAAAAAAAATTAATTTTAAGAGAGAAAGAGTCAGAGCACCAGCAGAGGAGGGTCAGAGAGAGAGGGAGACACAGACTCTGAAACAGGCTCCAGGCTCTGAGCTGGCAGCACAGAGCCCGACGCGGGGCTCGAACCCACGAACTGTGAGATCATGACCTGAGCCGAAGTCGGACCCTCAACTGACTGAGCCACCCAGATGCCCCTAAAATCCTGACTTTTTTACGTCTCTTGAAAAAATTCAGATGATCGTGCTGTGAGGGGTGTGTGCTCCCACCTCCCACTTCCATCCACATACTTGTGAGCACCCCCTGCCTGGCCCGAGGTCCCTGAGTCTGTGGCCTTGGACTTGGCCGTGCCTGTCGGTGGCCCCCAGGCCCCCCAGGAGCCACCCTTCAGGTGGGTGTCCCTCAGGACAGCACCGGGGTCTACAGTCTGGGTCCTTCCTGGTCTGGAGGGCGGCGATCCCCTCTGCATGTGGAGTGTAGCGTGTTCAGCCTGTGTGCTGCTGTGGACGCCAGGGGCCCTGGACAGGTGGAGCCCGGGGCACCTCGCCCGCGGAGGGGTTCAGGCCCACGAGGGAGGCGTCCCAGGGCGAGGGGTGGGGCGCGGGCTGAGCCCCCTGGCTTGTAACACACGGGCCGCGACAGGCCGACACGGTGTGGGGCAGCCGTGCCGCGTGGCTAACTACGTCACACGACGTGAGAATCGTAAATAACCAGCACGACTCGCGGGTTGCGCAGGGAAGAGTAGGGGAGGGAGCGAGGGGGAGGGCTGGGGCCTGGGCGCACGGGGACGCACGTGGCTCAGAGCTTCGCAAACAGAGCTGGAAATACGAGTTGAAAGACTGGCCCTAAAGATGTCACCCAGTCGCCCAGCAAACGCCGTACGCCCCGGGCCTCCACTTGGCCGCGTCTGATTGGGCGCGTCCCATCGTGTCTTCGGGGAAGACGTTTCGCTTTGTCTCTTTTCTCCCCCTAAAAAGTGGGGGTCTCGTGATCTCCCCTGTCCGGTGGCAGCTCTTTCCTGTGGCTTTATAGCAGACCTCCGAGGTTGCCCTCGAGCTTTTGGTTTCCAGGCAGGGAGCGGCAACTTCTTCGGCCTAAACCTATCGACCGGGTTGAAGGGGGCCCCGCACTGTGGTGACCCCACGGCCGAGTCTGGGCGTGGAGGCCTTGCCCGGCTGCAGGAGGACAGGGACACCCTGTAGTTGAGGAGGAGGCTGGCCAAGCCGAAGCCCACCTCCCCGTCCCTGCAGCCCATCCGCCATGGAGGCCGCAGGGCCAGGTGGAGCCCCCCCACCCCGATCGGCACCCCGAGGCCTCAGTCGTGGGCACAGATGCTTGAGAGTCACCACTGTGGAAGCTTCCAGGCCGAGGGCGGCTCCCCCGCAGGCGTCCACCCATCTCCCTGCACGACAGGCACCTGCTCAGGCCCGGGGGCCGCCGTGATGCTCGCTGGGCCTCCTGCCTCGGCCTCGGCCCGGCTCAGGGGCCCCAGGGCTGGGGAGCGAGGCCGAGGTCGGGGGACTGGGGCGGGCTGAGCTGCCCTGCTGCCTATCTCTGGTTGAGGCCTCTGTCCTTCCTTTCCCAGAGCTCCCCCCGTCTGCCCCCGCTCCCCCGTGGGGGGGGCGCATCGTGGGGAGCTTGTTGACAATTTGTGCATTAATCTCTCTGCCTGGGGCCTCCCGGTCAGGTGGTGCTTATCAGGGTTCCGCTCCTGTCAGATGGGCCTTCCGGAGCCCGCGGGTGAGGGGGGCAGAGGAGCCCCTGCCGCAGGGCCTGGAGGCCGCCCCCCCCCGTCCTCGGGCCTTCACAGCCCCTCGCCCCCCTGCGGGCTGCCTTCTTTACCACATCAGGATACAGAGCATTGCATGAATTCCGGTCTCAATGGAATTATTTCAGAATTCTGGTCAGCCGCAAGCTCGGGGTATTTCACAAACCATCTATCACTGCCGCGTGGGGGGCAGAGCCTGGGCTGGGGGCGAGCAACGGGCGCGGGGAGGCCCCTGCCCACCTTGCTGCCCCTCCCGGCAGCACCCACAGCTTGGCAGGCAGGCACCCCCATGTCTACAGGGGACTTGCTGGGGGCTGCGGGGGAGGGGAGTTCAGGAAAGGCAGCAGGGGGCCGGGCCCCGGGATGGCAAGGGTGGATGGGGGGACGCGAAGGGGGCGCTAGAGAGCCCCCCGGGTTTGGGGTCCCCTCTGGGCCGTTCCGCCCACTAGCAGGGGGCGCTTTTGGCCAGTACTTGGCGACCTTCAGCTATAAAACGGGGCTATGACACCCACCCCTCAGTTCCCGAGTGCCAGGGGTCAGTGAGACTCCAGCCCTTCCTAACTGTCCCCTCACTTTTCGGAATGTTCCAGAGACCGCGTCTCTGAAGTGCCCGGCCAACAGTAGGTGCTCGAGAGTCGTTAGCTCTGAGGGGGGTGATGGTGGTGTCGTTACTGGTGGCGCACGCGTCTGCTCGTAGCCTCTGCCGCCTCTCTCCTGGGGAGGCTAGGCCTGCGGTCTCGGGGAAGGAAAGGCCTCGCCCCCGGGTGACAAATGCGCAGTCTGTACCCTGCCAGCCCCCTTCAAGCTTGGGTGGGCCTCAGAAGCTTGCCGCCACGGCGCCCGGAAGCCCTGTCGACTCCCCAGATTGGCCACGCGCGTGGAAGCTTCTCTCTGATTCTGGCCCCAGCGGACGGGACTGGTATAAGCGGGCAGGACGCGGGGTCCCCACCCTGCTTCCCGCTCCCTAAAACCCTCCGAAATGTCCTGGCCCTTCCTCCAGGAAGCCGCCTTCTCGGAGGGCCCGAGCAGGGCAGGGATTGGAGGCGCCAATCACACCCCCTCCCCTGCGGGCTTCCCGCCGACCACGAGTGAGGAGGCCCCCCGTCCTGTGTGGGACTTGATAGTGGGGCCCGGGCTTGGCTGGCACAGGAAACCCTTCCCACAAGGGTCCGGGATGTGGGCCGTCTGCCCACCCAGATGGCCCCAGGCAGCACTGGCCAGGCCAGGCCCCAGCACCCGCGAGCGGCGAGAAGGGGTTGCCGCAAAGGCCTTGAAAGCCGAGCCCAGTGGCGGCCCAGCCCGTGAGGAAAGGCGCTCGAGGCCCTGAGCCCGGACGACTCGTCTTGGCCTTCCTGTTCGGGGCTGAGGGGAGGACAGGCCCGGCGGGGGCCGTGCGGCCACGTGCCCAGACTCTGGACTTGGGGCTCAACTCAGGCCCCCGCCCTGGGACTCCCAGCTGGCGTGTGTGAGGGCAGTAACAACGGCGGAGGGACATCTGGCGTCAGGACGGTCCCAGCAGGACCCAGGGCTCCCGTCCCTCCCGCCCGTCCCTGAGGGCCAACGAACGGAGTCCTCACACCCGTTTCTTTTTCCTTGTCCTTTAAATGAGCATGGCCTTCCCGCCCCCAACTGCTGCCCTTCTGAGCGCTTCCTAAGGGCCCGTGGCCGCCCAGGCCCGTGGGGGCTCCTGAGCAGCCACAGAGGGTACGTGCCACACGGCCTGGAGCACCCGCTTCTTACCTTTAGTTTGGGAGATGTAAACATTGGTACAATCATCTGCCTCCGTCTCTTATTTTTGTGCCGCAACTTTCCTTTAGGGATAAATTCAGGGGCCCGGCTGGCTGAGCATCTGACTTCGGCTCGGGTCGGGATCCCGTGGTTCGCGAGTTCGAGCCCCGCGTCGGGCCCTGTGCGGGCAGCGTGGAGCCCGCTTGGGATCTTCTGTCCCCTCCCCCTGCCCCTCCCCACTCACGCTCTCCGTTTTTCTAAAAAATAAGTAAGTATTTAAAAAAAGAATATATTCAAACTTCGAAAAACGTTAGGAGTGAGAGTGGTGTAAGAGCCGCCTGTATACCGTTTAGCCCAGCTCATCCACTGTTTACATTTCACTTTATCATTTTCCCCTCCCCCTCCTCTTCCTCCCTCGCTGTGTGTATGTAAGTGCACAGCATTGTGTATAATATGCGTTTCTGTTGTCTGCGTCGTGAATCCTTAGAGACTTCCGTGTGCATTTACGTGAACACGGCAGTTACTAGTCTCAGGGCTGTACTTTTCTCTGACTTACTAGCTGAGACCCTGGCCCTGCTAGTTGACCCAATAACGTCCCTTGGTGACGGTTCTGCCTCCAGACGGACTCCGTGGAGGGTCCTGGGCCGCATTTCGTTTTCCTGGAACTTGTTAAAGCCTCCAAATCAATGAACTCTTGTTCTGCTAGTGGTCGTGTATTTCGACTGTGTACAAAAAGATGGTGTTCCTTCAAGACGTGTCGTGGAGCACGCAAGGGTGGGGTGGTGTGAGATCTGTGATTGACTCTGAAATACGTCGCCGTAAAAAAGAAAACTCAGTCGGTTGAGTGTCCGACTTCGCCTCCGACCACGATCTCACGGTTTGGGAGCTCGGGCCCCACGTGCGGCTGGCGGCTGTCAGCACAGAGCCTGCTTCGGATCCTCTGTCCCTCTCTCTCTCGGCCACCCATGCTCTCTCTGTCTCAAAAATAAATGAAAAATTTTAGTTTAAAAATTAAAGCTTCCTTCTGCCGTTTAACTTTGGATCAGAGTTTCGTGTCAGTCCCTTCGACGAAGGCGACGAAGGGCCTAAAGTTGGGGACAGGATGAGGAAGAGGTGGCTCTGAGGACAGAGGGCTCGTCGAAGGCAGAGCGTAGGGGAGTGAGGCGGTGGGGCTGGAGGGAGCAGAGGGGGCCGTGGGGCAGGGTGGCTGGGGGGGGCCTTCGGCACCCGATCTAACCTCCTCTGCCCGTCGCCTGGAGCCGCAGGTGGTTCAGGGCAGAGTTGGGTTTGGGATACGTTTGAGGGCGGGCGATGGGCCAGGTGTTACCGGAGCGTAGTGGGGTTTGTGAATCGTTGGCGGGTCAGGAGGGATTGCACGGCCCACGGTTGTCACTGTAATAGCGACTTAGAAGGACTTGCTAAGAGCCAGGTGCTGTTCTACGCATTTTTACATTTATTCACTCATTTGGTCTTTGCAACAACCTTACGAGATAGATGCTATTCTAGTACCCGTTAAAAGGTCAATTTTTGTTTAATGTTCGTTTTTGAGAGACAGACAGAGCACGAGCAGGGGAGGCGCAGAGAGAGAGGGAGACACAGAATCCGAAGCAGCTCCAGGCTCCAGGCTGTCAGCACAGAGCCCGACGCGGGGCTCGAACTCGGGAACAGTGAGATCATGACCTGAGTCCAAGTTGGATGCTTAATGGACTGAGCCTCCCAGGCGCCCTGGTACCCGTTTGAAAAATAAGGAAATGGAGCCAAAGAAGGGTCAAGGAGCTTGTCAGCGACCCTCAGCAGGGGAGTGGAGGGGCCGGGCCAGGGACCCCGGGCACCCTTGGCCACCAGCCGCATGCAGAAGGGGACCAGGGGGAGCCTGGAGCCCTGGAGATGCCTCAGGTTTTAAGTTCCCATTGACTTAGTCTGAATTATTAAACGAGTACCACATCGCAGAAAGTTTTGAAAATAACGAAAGCAAAGTGGACAGTCTCCCCGCGGAACCCCACACCCCCGTGGTCATCCGCACCTGTTTCGTCGGAAACTTCGTCGGAAGTTTCACGGGTGTGACCCTTCCTCTCCTCCTCTTTCCCTCCTTCCCCCCTTCTCTCTGTTGCTTTTGTTTTCTGACTTTCTGAGGCTACACTTCCAGAAACAGATGCATGGGGCAAGGGGATACATTTTTGTTGTGTTTTCTAATGGCTCGTGGTCGCTATGGTGTGAGACCCAGTCTTGAACAAGGGAGTTCCCATTCGTGGGGGCTGAATATGGGGGTTTCGCAGATCAGGAGACATATCTGAGATCACTTTTGAGAGGCTTCTGGGAAACGCTGAGGGCCCAGGCATCATTATCGCTGGTGGTCATCATCCACTGCATTATCGAAAGCACTTTCAGGAAGTGCGAAGGCCTGGGAGAGACTGACACGGCCCCAGACGGCCTGAGCTTGGGCTTTCTCGTGAGAGAGGAGGGGAGGGGAGTACGGAACACACAGGAAGGCAATCTCGAAGGCACGATTGAAGAGGGGCGGAGGGCCGTGTCAGGCTGTGTAGGCTGCGACCACAGATTATGACCCAGCCGGGGTGGGGGGGGGGGCTGGAGATGAGCAGTGCACAACCCTGACAACCTTCTGAGACGGTCATGGCCCAGCCGGTCGTGCTCATGGGTGTTGAACACACGTGTCTGCAGCTTGACTTCCGTATGCACCTTCTTCACTTCCATAAAGTAAAACCCATGGCTCTTTGATTTACTTTCCATTTTCCAATTTTTGATGGAGACCCAGGCACAAACAGCCTGACGTGGGGCTCGAACTCATGAACCGTCAGATCATGACCTCAGCCGAAGTCGGACGCTTGACCCACGGAGCCACCCAGGCGCCCCCTAAAATTTGGGTTTTTAAAAAATGTGTGATCCTAGGGGCGCCTGGGGGGCTCAGTCGGTTAAGCGTCCGACTTCGGCTCAGGTCATGATCTCACGGTTCGTGGGTTCGAGCCCCGCGTCGGGCTCTGTGCTGACAGCGCAGAGCCTGGAGCTGCTTCAGATTCTGTGTCTCCCTCTCTCTCTGCCCCTCCTCTGCTCACGCTCTGTCTCTCTCTCTTTCAGAAATAAATAAAACATAAAAAAAAAAAAAAAGTGTGACCCTTTGGTACCTACATGCTGACTCGGGCGCACTTGAAGGCTTCGATCTGGCAAAGCACAGGGTGGTTGGATGTCCGACTCCCCCGTGGGCTGGAACAGCCCTGTTTTGGCTCCGTGTGGCAGTGGCCAGCACCCACGGGGCCACCCTGCGTCACCACCGCTACACAGAACCCTTTGGGACGTCGGTCCTTGTGCACAGGTGGCGGCGAGTGGACAGGAGAGAACAGTCTTTACCCAAAGGGACTGATGATAACAGGAGCAGATGCAGGCGCCTTTCATCTGTATCGTCTCCATTCAGTCATCCTGGGCCCCAGCTTGGAGATGAGGAAACAGAAGCACAGGTGGGTTAAAGGCCTTGTCCAAGGTCACACAGCCCGAAGGAGTTAGAATATTCGGCCCTGCGTGTGGCCGACTCCCCAGCCCGCAGCCACGGTCCCGGCGCAGACCCCGTTTGACAGGTGAGGAGGGGCGAGGCCCTGAGAGCAGAAGCCGCCGGGCGAAGGCCTGGCCAGGGCTCAAGCGGGGCCTGCCTCCCAGATGGGAGGCCCCGAAACTTCCACTGCAGCCCAAGGGAGTCTGCCCTCCGTTCCGCTGGGCCGGGCCTCCCCGAACCGAGGCCTGCTTCCCGGCTCCCTGGGCCCCCGAGGGAGGGCACCGCCTTGGCTCCTTTGTTGCCTGCTTGGGGGGCTCTGCACGGCCCGCAGGGCTGGCGAAGCCTCCATTGTACTCCTGCGTGGTTGCGGGGCGCCTCTGCCTGATGCCCTCTCGGCTGCGTCCTGGACCCTCGGAAGCTGCCTTCCGATCAAGGCCACAGTTCTGAAGCTGCAAGATGCACGTGCGCTTTGGGCGCCTGGGTGGCTCAGTCGGTGAAGCGTCCGACTTCGGCTGAGGTCATGATCTCACGGGTCGTGGGTTCGGGCCCCGCGTCGGGCTCTGTGCTGACAGCGCAGAGCCTGGAGCTGCTTCAGATTCTGCGTCTCCCTCTCTCTCAGACCTTCCCCTGCTCTCTCTCTCTCTCTCTCTCTGTCTCTGTCTCTGTCTCTCAGAAATAAATAAAACATTAAAAAAAAAGATGCACGTGCACTTTTAAAAAACGGGCCCGTGTGTTCACACGGGCCTGGATGCGCACTTCTTCCTCCCGTTGCCCCCGTTCACGGGTTTTCCCGACGGGCTCCCGGAGGTGGCGGCCGCCCAGCGCCAGGCCCCCCTGGAGAGAATCTGCCGGGATGGCGGGGACCCCCTCACGTCCACGCGCCTTTCCATCACCTCACCTGTCACAGCATTACCGTTACTTTTATTAAACCACTAATACATGTTTGGTTAAAAAGGTCAAAGAGATGGGGACACAATGGAAAGCACAGTCCCCTTTGTTTTTCCAGACTCCCCGAGGGAACCTCTGTGTTCCCGTGTATCCTCCAAGCCTCCTTTTTTTTTTAATGGGTGAATAAAAAACTGGGTTCTGCACCGTTGCAGTGGGTGCGCTGTATTATCACACGTCTCTTATTTATGTCCGTTCAGGCCGATTCCGGGCGTCCTGCGCGTCTCCTGCGGGAGGCGAGGGGCTCTCACCGGGAACGGCAGGGACAGCGACGGGCGCGGGAAATGCGTTCGGCGGCAGGGGCTCCCGGGGGATACGTGACCGCGAGGGGCCGAGTGTCCCTGAGGCCCAGGGAGTCGCTGTGCCCGGGCGTCACGGGGAAGTGTGTGTCGGGCACTTCCTACCCGTGACATTTGCAGGTCGGTGACTCAGAAGGCTGTTCAATATCAATCTCACTTCCTTTCTGCCTTCACCGTTTCCAGCCTCCCTCCTACCCGTCGAGTGGAACCCAAACCGCGCTCCTGTGGGCACGTCCTGGCGTTAGTGACCCGAAAAGGTCGTCCGGAGCCAGGCGTTAGAGTGTGTGTTCCTTATTGGGGTTATTTCCAGAGAGGCGGGAGGGGGGAAGCTTTGGCTAGGCTCTGACTTGAGGTCTCATGCTCAGGGGCACGGTGACAGCCTCAGCTCCTCCTGGGGCAGTGGAGCTCGAGCTCGAGCTCTGCTCTGACAGTTGATGAATTTGTGCGGACTTGGCAACAGCTCGGGCTCGAAGACGCCAGCTGGGCTCCAGTCTCATGTCACGCTTACCTCTTGGATTATTTTCGGTGCTGTGGGTTTTGAGAAAGGAAATCAAGTGCCAGCAGTGTTGGGGATGTGCGCGTACGGCAGCCCCCTCTGTCGAGTCAGGGAACGTGTAGGCTAAGGTTCTCTCTGGAACGCGGCTCCCCGATGCGGGGCCCTGGGGGGCGCTGGGGTTGGGACGGTGGGTCTGGAAAGTCTCCGTTGTCCACGATGCCCAGGTGACGATAGTAAAGCCTGATGTTTAAACTTGGCCACTGGCCCCTTTGGGATCTGACTGTTGAGAGTGCGGGGTGGGGGTGGGGGGGTCTTGTGTGACTAGGGCAGATGACAGCTTTCCGGTGGCTCAAGAAGGACCCCTGCTGACAGCGTTGGGGCTGTGCCGCCTCCGTACCCCGTCCTGCTGGCTGGCTGACTCGAGGGCCCCCCCCCCGCCTCCGCACAGGAAAGTCCACGGGGACCTGCCTCTGGGTGGTCCCGGGCCTGTCACCCCAGCCCCGGGGACAACAGCCTCACTCAAACTCGGTGTCCCACCAGGTGTCCCTGCCTGTGCCGGGCTGCCTCCAGGTGTCCCCTCCCCGCCCCCCCCGAAGTTCCTCCTCCTCAGTCTTTCTGGGGGGGCCCTGACTCCTCACACGCAGCTCCCCTGCATGTTTCCTCCACATGCGCATCTCCTTCCGGAGAGGAGCCTCCCGCAGAGGCTGCCAACCACGAGCCTCCTCCTCGCCGCCTGGGAGGTCTGGTGCTCTCCTTCACGGGCCCTTCTTCTCCCCGCAGGGACCGCGGGGCACGGGAGGGTGGGGGACCCCACTGGCGTTGCACGTGGGTAGGTCTCCAACTCAGAACTTCAACTTTCTCCGTAAGACAAGCCGACAGCAAGAGGATGAAAAGGCAAAGCATGGAAAGATGTGCAAGACACAGCTGATAAAGGATTATTATCTAAAACACAGAAAGAACTCTTAAGACTCAACAGTAAGAAAACAAACCACCCAGGGTGACCAGGTGGCTCAGCCACGTAAGCGGCCGACTTCAGCTCAGGTCATGATCTCCCGGTTTCTGGGTTTGAGCCCCGCGTCGGGCTCTGTGCTGACAGCTCAGAGCCTGGAGCCTGCTTCCGATTCTGTGTCTCCCTCTCTCTCTCTCTGCTGCGCCCCTGCTCATACTGTCTCCCTCTTTCTCTCTCAAAAATAAATAAAACATCAAAAGAGTTAAAAAAAAAAAAAAGAAAAGAAACCACCCAATTAAAAAATGAGCAAAAGACCTGAACAGACATCTCACCAGGGAAGGTATACAGATAGCAAATAAACGAATGGAAAGATGTCATCTGGGGAGTACAAATTAAAATGGGATTCTTTTTTTTTAAGTTTATTTATTTACTTCAGAGAGACAGAGACAGTGCGAGTGGGGGAGAGGCAGAGAGAGAATCCCAAACAGGTTCTGTGCTGCCAGTGCAGAGCGTGATGTGGGACTTGAACTCACAGAACTGTGAGAATCGGACATTTAACTGACTGAGCCACCCAGGCGCCCCTAGAATGAGACTCTACTACACAGCTCTCAGAATGGCCCAAACCCAGAATACTGATGACACCAAATGTCGGCAAAGATGCAGAACAATATGAACTCTCCTCCCATGCTGGTGGGAAGGCGAAACGGTGCAGCCACTTTTTTTTTTTTTAATTTTTTTTTTTAATGTTTTATTTATTTCTAGGAGAGAGAGAGAGACAGCGTGAGCAGGGGAGGGTCAGAGAGAGAGGGAGTCACAGACTGAAACAGGCTCCAGGCTCTGAGCTGGCAGTCAGCACAGAGCCCGATGCGGGGCTCGAACCCACGAACCGCGAGATCATGACCCAAGCGAAAGTCGGACACTTAACCGACTAAGCCACCCAGGCGCCCCGACGGTGCAGCCACTTTTGAAGACAGTTTGGGGTCTTTTACAAGCTAAACGCACGCCTCCCATTTGATCCAACAATGTTGCTTCCTGGTATTGGCCCAAAGGAGCTGAAAACTTACGCCCACCAAAAACCTACACACGGATGTTTATAGCAGCTTTATTCATAGCTGCCCAAACTCGGAAGCAACCAAGTTGCCCCCCAGCAGGTGAATGGGGACGCGGTGGTCCATCCAGACAGTGGGCTGTTATGTTATTCCATGTTGAGAAGAAATGAGCCAGCAGGCCCCGAAAAGACGTGGAGGGAATTTAGATGAACATTACGAAGTGAAAGAAGCCAATCAGAAAAGCCTACGTGCTGTATAATTTCAACTATATGATATTCTGGAATAGGCAAAACTAAGGAGAATCACAAAGACTGGGGTTTCAGGGAGGGAAAGATCACGGGTGAAGCTCAGGGGATCTTCAGGACAATGACACTACTCTGTGTGGTACTGTAATGGTGGACACATCCCCGACTTCATGCATCTGTCGCCGCCTATCGAATGAACCCTCGTGCAAACTATGGACTTTGGTGATAATCAAATCAGCACAGAGCCCGATGTGGGGCCCAAACTCACGAACCGCGAGATCATGACCTGGGCCAAAGACGGACGCTTAACCGACTGAGCCCCCCAGGCGCCCCGGCATTTCTTCAATTTTTTTATGTGCTGGGGGGTCATTGAGTATGAAGGGCCCCACCCTCAGTCCCTTTCGTAGGCTGGCGATGCCTCACCCCTTGAGCCCTTCTCCCTCCTGTGGTCACCTCCCCAAGCCTCCCATCCTGTGCAGTCCTGAGTCGGCCCTCCCCTTCTGTTTTCCTATTTGTGACGCTCAAGGTCTCCTCATGTCACTTTGTCCCAGTTCACCCAACTGTGTCATCCTGTGGCCCTCCCTTCCCAGCCAGTCTCCAGAGCTTTTTCCTAGGGCACTTGAGGCACCGCCTCACCCCTACCTTCAAATCGTGATCTCTGACTCCCTTTCTTCGCCGCATGAAACTAGAGGTCGGTGGAGAAATAGCTGTTTCCAGTTCTGGGACAGGGGATGCACCGCGTGAGTTTGGAGCATCCGGTCACGTGAGACTGCTGTGTTATCCAAGCCTATGAGGGTTCTGTTCAAAAGACTCAGGTGCCGACTGTAATGATTCCCACTGGCCAAACATGGACTGACCGCATGAACATCAATAAGAATAAGAATGGTAACGGATTGCAAACACTTACGCGTAAATCCACGAGCTCAATGCTAAAAACAGAACCAAAATAATAAAACTCACTGTCACCGTTGGGAATCTACTCATCATTTTGCAAAATGGCACGTAAGAAGGAAAGAACTGAGTGTTTATCCTTCCTTTCCCAGATCTCCATACCTCTGGGTGATGAAATGGTAGGGAGAGGAACTTTTCCCTTATGGATGCATTCCTTCTAATGAACGAAGAGGAATGGTGGATACAGAACGCCACCATTTTGCAACCCTAATGAACGAATGGGTTTAAGTATCGATGGTCAGCTTCTGCTAACATCGTAACGGAGAGACGGCCGGGCATGATGTGCTCCAGACGGAAGAAGAATCACCACCCATGACAGTCTTGGTGAAAAAAAATCAGACCTGATTCTGATCAACTGTCCAGCTCCAGCAGCCAGAGAGAAGTGTGCGAACCATGAGCCTCCGAGGCCCCAGCGTGTGCACGAATCGTGGGGAGCTGGTGAAAAGGAGGTTCTGGTCTAGCAGGTCTGGGGTGGGCCTGGGATCCTCCTCGTTTCCAACAAGCACCCAGCAGTGCAGCTGCTGCTGGGCTATAGCCGTGCTCCCCGTGACAAGTGAGGTCTGGACTACACCACGGAGATGCAAACAGCAAAACCCACGTGGCGGTGAGCACCACAGGACAAACAGCGCGGGTTCCTTTGACAAATAAATCGCCAGCTCGTCTTGAGAGGTAAGTCTTCAGAGGCCTCCGTGCGCGGGTCGCAACCGTGATCCTTGTTCGGGTCTTGATTTCGACAGACAAACGAAAAGAAAATGGTGACATTCATGAGCTGGTTGGAAAGTCGAACCCTGACGAGTGCGTTCCTAGGGCTGGCTTAACAGAGCACTGCAACTGGGTGCGTAATGACGGGAAGTCACTGTCTCACATTCCTGGAGGCCAGAAGTCCGAGGTGAAGGTGTGGGCAGGGGCCACGCTCCTGAAGGCGACAGGGCAGGGTCCGCGCTTGCCTCGTTTGGCTCCCATGGCCCCTGACATCCCTTGGCTCGTGGCCACGTGGGTTCTCCCCGTACCTCTTCCCATAATATTTCCCCCATGCCGGTCTGCCTCTGGGATGGAGTTCCCCCTTCTCATCAGGACGCCAGTCAGATGGCATCAGGACCCTCCTTAAGGACCTCATTTTAACTTGATCACCTCAATCCAGACCTTGTCTCCAGATAAGGTCACATTCTGGTCTTTTTTTTTTAATGCTTATTTATTTATTTTTGAGAGAGATAGAGAGAGCACAAGCAGGGGAGGGGCAGAGAGTGAGAGGGAGCAAGAGAATCCCAAGCGGGCCCCCGGCTGTCCACGCAGAGCCCGACGCGGGGCTAGAACTCACTAACGGTGAGATCGTGACCTGAGCTGAGATCAAGAGTTGAGCCACCCAGGTGCGCCTCCCCCCCACCACCTTTTTTTTTCCACATTCTGATCTTTTTTTTTTTTTATTAAAAAAGAGATACTTGATAATATTAAGGAAATAATGTCCGTTTTTTAAAGGTACAATAATGGTATTAAGGTTATATTCTAAAAGTTTCCTTTTCCTTCAGAGAAAGATACTGAAATATGTATAAGTGAAATGCTAAGATGTGTGTGATTTGCTGCACATCTGGAATTGGGGTGAATCAGTCAGCAAGTGGCCGAGAACACGGGCCCTGAGTCGATACCTATTGGACCTGGGTGGATGAGGGTGCGAGGAGGGGTCATTGTAGCGCCTTGTCTGCTGCGTAAAAGCTTGAAGTTTTTGTAACAAAGGTAAAAACACAAAACGATGAACAGCACGTACCAAAACCATAATGCTTGTCGCGTAGCTGATTTGGCCCCTTCTCTGTCCCCCCGTGCAGGGCCCCCCTAAGGCTCACCTTCAACGTCCACAGGTCTCCCCTCACACAGGCAGCCTGGCTGGGGCCTTCCCTCCTAGACGCGGCGGGAATCTCTGGGCGCACACATCCTGGTGGGCTACACGCAGCTTCCCCGCCCAGACTTCCTCCCCTCTGCACGGCGGCCCCGCCAGGGCCAGCTTCCCTGCAAAGGAAAGGGCCTGGTTGCCATCCTTGCCCTCGTGGGGGCAGCCACCGCCCAGGGAAGAGGCTCCCAGCTCCCGTGTGGCTGCGGGCCAGGGGCTCAGGTCCCGGAGGCCTCTGCCGGGCCCCGTCCTCTGCGTCCAGGGCAGCCCTGGTGGCTTTTGAAGGGACAGTGGTTTGGGGATGGCCTTCCTCCAAAAAGGAGACTTTGGCCTGACTCGCTTGCATTTAGTTCTCTCACGGCTCTTCGAGGGCCTCCAGACCAGGCCCCCGGGGCATTAAGGCCCAAGGGTCCCCTGATAGGGACACTGTTCAGCAGGGGGAAGGCACCTCCAAGGAAGAGAGTGTCCTCCTAGGCCCCTATGATCTCTGCCCAGGGCCCCTCCCTCCAGAAGGGAGAGAACCTTCTAGAATATTAAACAGTGAAGACAAGACAGAATAGCCCCGTGGCCACCTGGGGGATCTGAGAAGTGTCTCCCCCGCACAGATTAACACCATTAAGGAGAAAGGCTTTGGTGGGTGTCACCTTACTTGGAGATAGTATCAAAAGGTCTAAATTTTAAGGTTTTTCATGAAAGCAAAGCTTAGATAAAACGGCCCCTGACCTCTTCGGGGTTGCCTCCCAGGCCCCATTTGGCTGGTTTCTCACCAGAATGTTCTTCAGAGGCTCGCGGGCAGACGTCCCACAGGCCTCCCTCCCAGGGCCTCCTCCGTGCCTATGACCCCACAGGGAAGCGGAAGGGTGGGCTCGTGGTTCTTGGCCTCCCCGGCCAGGCGCCATTGCTAGAGGGCCGTGGCCGTGGCCCAGCTTCCTTTGTGCAAAGCTACGGAGCCGCCAGCCAGAGGTCAAATGGTCTCTGGCTTGTCCCTCACGGTAAATTCTTTCTGCATCGATTGACACCTATCACCTGCCAGAGATGCTTCTTTTTTTTTTTTTTTTTTTTTTTTTCCCGAGTAGGCTTCACGCCCAGCACGGAGCCCAATGTGGGGCTTGAACTCGCGACCCTGAGACCCCCAGAGGTAGTTAGTTCTAAGTCCCTCAGACACAACAGTGAACACGAGAGACAACCAGCCCCGCATTCTAGAAGGAGAGTCGATAAGAAACAACATGGCAGCAAATAAACAAACTGCAGAAACCCTGAAGTCCAGGATTCTGCTGAAGAGCAAGGCTCTCTGGGTTCTGTCCTGAAGGGCTGGGATGGGCGGGGGCCACGCCCGTGGTGCCCTTCGTTAGCCACGGTCCCCAGCGCCCCTTAGCGCCTCATTCGGGCCACCTCACTCATTTCTGCTTCCTGCCGGTTCCCGTGGGCATCAAGCTGGAACACAGAATATACACGTGGCCGCCTTCAGCATTTTCAAGTTTAGAGCAGCGCTGCTCAGACTTTAACGTCTTACAATCATCTGGGAGTCACATTAAAGTATAGGTTCTGGGGGCGCCTGGGGGACCCAGGTGGTTAAGCGTCCGACTTCGGCTCAGGTCATGATCTTGTGGTTCGTGGGTTCGAGCCCCGTGTCAGGCTCTGTGCTGACAGCTCAGAGCCTGGAGCTGCTGCAGATTCTGCGTCTCCCTCTCTCTCTGCCCCTTCCCTGCTCGCGCTCTGTCTCTCTCTGCCTCTCAGAAACCAATAAACATAAAAAATTTAAAACATACATAGGTTCTGTTCAGTAGATTGACGGGGGCACCTGAGGCCGTCCACTTGTCACGGGCTCCTGGGTGACGCTGGTGCTGCTCTGTCCACAGACCTCACCTGGGGGAACAAGTGTCTCCCTGATTCCACTGACCTGAATACGCCCACACATAGTTACGGAGGACGAAACAGCGCAGGCCGTCCAGGCCGGTCGTCACTTTGCGAGTGGTGACTTGCTAGCCGCGCGCCGCAGACGAGGAATCACACTGGCCGGTGCCCCTCGGAGCTCTCCGGCCAGGGCTTCCCACGCTGTCCGCACAGGAGAGTCTCAAGTTCCCTGGAGGAACGTGACCGGAATGGCTTTAAAAGGTCCGCAGGGGAGCGCAAGGTGTGATGGGGGGGGGGTCAGGGAGGTCTCTGGGGTGTGTGAGACGAGGCACCAGGAAGCACCCCGGAGCGGGCGCGTCGGCGCGGTGTCGAATGGTAAAGCGACGCGGCTAGAGGTGGACGCAGAGGGCCAGGGTCAGGGGAGGACGGAGCGAGGGTGCGGCATTTGAGTGAAATGGCCGCCCCCACAGCAGCCTTTTGAGGGACACTTTGCTTTGGCAGGGACTTCGGCGCCTGAAGCGGCCCGGGTGGGGGGGCCGCGGGGGCGCAGGGGCCACTCCGACCTGCCCGGTGGACACGTGGAGACAGAAGGGACTGGGGACGCGGGACGGGGGCAGGTCAGAAAGGAGACTCGTTCCGTTTGTGTATTTGAAGCGGGGATCAGATTTGTGCTGTAGAAACACTGCAGCCACGTGGAGGGGGAGGGTCAGAAAAGGCCACACTGGGCTGTTGGCTTGTTGAGAAAGGACGAGAGGGTGTCCTGGAGGAGAGGCTTGAGGGGATGCCGCCCGTGGGGAGTGGGGGGGAGACCCCCAGGAAGGCACCTGGGGCGGCCTCGGAGCTCCCCGGCGCCCTACAGACGCCGCCGCCAGGTGCCGACTGTGCCTGGCCACAGCGCGGTGGCGGGTCAGCCGGGGAGGAGCCGGCAAGGAAGTTCCGCCATCTTTGACTGAGATGATTGCCCCTCCCAACCTCGTTTCTTCACCATGGCCTTAGTGGAGGGAGGGCGTCTGTCAGTTGCTCCGAATGTCCCGATGCCTACTAAGAGGAAGGTGAGAAGATCGGGGGCCAGGGTAGCCCCCCCGTTTGGTTGCCGGGTGGCATTGGGGGAAAACGCCCAAGATGATAAAGCCGGCCACGCCTTGCCCAGGTCTGCTTTGCTATGTGAACCCATCTGCTCGTTCGGACTGGGCAGCTACGCGCTTTGATTTCTCCTGCACAATCTAATCGGTTACTTCCTGTTTCAGGAACCATGTTCTTTTACCCTTGATCCCTAAGCACGGAGTGCGCTCCGGCACTTGTGAGGGAAAAACAAGGGCCAGGAGACAGATACTAAATATAGACAGCCCGCACCAGAGATCTTCTTAGGGAGGGACCCTCTTTAGTCAGGAAAATACTCTGTGCTGGGAGGGCAAGAGTTGAGGTTTGGAGGAAGATGAGAAAATAAATAGAGCTACGCTGTTGTGCTATGAAATGAGTGGAATTTGAGAGGGCAGGGAGTTCGGAGAGAGGCGAGGGGCGGGGGGCTGGGGCCCACGGAAAACAAGCAATAGGAAAGGCTTGGTGGTGGGGTTGTTGCTGGATTCTTAATTATTATCTATCTATCTATCATCTATCTATCTATCTATCTATCTATCTATCTATCTATCTATCTATCTATCATCTCTATTTTAAATAGAGAGCAAGCGCATGTGTGAGAGATGGAGAGGGGAAGAGCGATGAGTGAGGGAGAGAGAATCTCTGGGGCACCTGGGAGGCTCAGTCGATTAAGCATCTGACTTCGGCTCAGGTCATGATCTCCTGGCTTGTGAGTTTGAGCCCCGCGTCAGGCTCTGTGCTGACAGCTCAGAGCCTGGAGCTGCTTCAGTTTCTGTGTCTCCCCCCCACCCCCACTCATGTTCTCACACACTCTCTCTCAAAAATAAATAAACATGAGAGAGAGAGGGAGGGAGAGAGAGAGAATATCTTCATGCATGGAGCCTGATGTGAAGCTCAAACCCACAAATCGCGAGATCATGATCTGAACCAAAACCAACAGTCAGTCACTTAACCAACGGAGCCACCCAGGTGCCCGTCGTGTTAACTATTCTTAATTAAGATTAAGGAAAAGGGCACAGTTTCACTTCCCGGTCAGTGTGGAGATGAGGGAAGACACGAGACGCGGAGGGATGTGTGGAGTCCCTGATGGCCGAGAGTCCCGGGGGCGTGTGGACGTCTTGGGGAGGGTGCTGGTAGACCGCGGACGAAGGGCTGGCGATGTGACCCATCCTACTGAGCTCCCCGGCCAACGGTGACCTCAAGGAGCATCTGGGCTCGCTGACACGGGCATGGCCGTCTCGGGGGCTTTACTGAGGGGCAAGGACTTCCAAGTTGTGCCGGCTTTTGGCTCCTGGTTTCTTCCCCGTTGCCTACATTCTCGGGCAGGCAGGCTCTCCCCTCGCGGCGGCACGAATGAAACACAGAAGTTTAAAGAGTTCGTGGGGAACTAAAAAAAAAATAATAATACAAGAAATATGGCTGAATACTATCAACAGAAACCCGTTTGCAGGGAGAGGAAGTTTCCGTGAGCAGGGACAGCCATTAGCCGTGAACTCTGGCCTTTGACGTGAAGCTCTTGTTTCAGGGGAAGAGGAAACGGCACAATCCGCTCAAAATGAGGAAAAGTAAATGGAGGGGAGGCCGTTGGGCTGGCGGAGGGCTCGCTCCCCTGAGATGCAACCCATCCTTGGTCTCAGCCTTGCCTGGCAGCCCCGCCTCTGTCTTCCCAGCCTCCCTTCCAGCTCGGGTGACCGCGTGACCTGTGCTGGCCAACGAGACGCAAGCGTCTGTCTTCCCCGAGGATTTCAGGCAAAGCTTTTACTGTCGTCGGGAAGGGCGCCGCCAGCCACTGGTGGCCCGTCCCCTGTGTTCTTCCTTGAGTCATGGAGCAGGGGCAGCCATCTTGTGACCCCTCGCCTTCCTTCTTTGAGTAAAGACATGCCGTGGAGCCCCCACCTGGGAAGGGTTCAGCTCTGGCTAAACCACACGGAGGAAGAATTGTTTTAAGCTACGAAAGTAATGCATCGGCAACCTAAAACATAGAAATGTACCCAAGTGTATGCAATAAAAAGCGAAAATCCCTCTGCCCTTCTTCTTCCCCTAAATTCGGTCTGCGGAGATGCCCCAGGGTTGGTTTGGGGAGAACCTCCCCACGTTTTCCTGGGCTCTCTCTGCCGCCCTAGAACTTGCCCCGTGGAATTCCGTGACCTCCATTCACGTGAGCATTCGTAGGTCAGCCTCACTCTTTCGAGTGGCCCCAGAGGCGTCCCTTGTTGGGCTCGATGATAATGTTCTTCCCTTATGGATGGACATTGAGGGGGTCAGTTTTTCGCTAGAACATTATGATTTGTAGCCTCATTGCCTCGCTTTCCCAGGAAAGAAGAAACAACTGCCATTGCCCTCATCAGGTGATTAGCTGGTGGCTGCTCTACTCAGTTGAGGGACCCAGGGACACACCTGGACAGGATCTGTGAGCCTCAGCTGGGCGGCTGGGGTTAATATGTCAAAAGATGAGGTCACCAAATGCTGAACACCAAAAGAGGAGCTTTGGGGAGGAGGGAGCGAGAACTTGGGGTGTCCGGCCGCAGCGGTCCTCACACGAAGAGGTCACCGCACCTGGTTCTGGAACTTTCTGTAGGTGGTGGAGGGCACCCGGCGGGAGGATGGGGGTCGTGGCTGAAGGTGCAGAGGCAGGAAAAACAAGCAGAGCTGGTCCCCAGGGTGTCCAGGGAGCGTTGTTCTTCCCAACAAAGGTAAAAGGAAGGTGCCAGAATCCATTATCTGGCCTTTCTCAGGGCTCACAGCCTCATCCCTGCTTCCGTGGTGGTACTTTTCTCTCTCGCGCTCTCAATTTTTTTTTTTTTTTTGTTAATAAAAATAACTATGAAGGGTTCAAGGCGCTTTTCTTTCACGACATCTCAGCACTTGGGTCCCAGCAGCGCATCGGTGGCAAAGAATGTCCCCTGTCAGTGTGGCTGCCTGCCTTTATTTGAAGTGTCTGGCTGAGCTATCTCCCCGTGACATGCTTCTTTCAGAGCGAATTATTCATGCCCCCGTGGCCCCCACCGCTCCCCCGGCCCCTGGGTTCTGTTCTCCCCGCAGGTGTGAAGACAGGCCCGGCCTTTGTGTGTGAGGAGGGTGTCCCCCTCCCTCGCGCCCCCTCTTGGACCCCCTCCAGGCCTGTCACCGCTGTGTCCTCGCTCCAGGCTGGGCCGCGTGCGTGTGGGGCTGACGTCTCCTGTCATCCCGGCGAGGGCTGCGCGGCCCCCAGCCCGCCTCTAATCTCCCTCCACAAAGGGCAGCCCTGTCACTCAGGGGGACGGCAGGTGAACCTGGACCCAGGGCCACGCGGTGGCGCGTCGCCCCGCCTGGGATAGACGGGAGCCGGGCTGGCGGGGGCGGGGGGGGCAGAGAGGGGGCCGTGGAGCCGTCTGAGGCCCCGGAGTCAGGGAGCCCAGCGAGGCGGGGCAAACGCGAGGGCGTCCGCTCTGGGTCCCACGGGGCAGGCCGGCCAGGGGTTGCGTGCGGGGGTGGGGGTCTGGGTGACGGTGTCAAGGCCATCGTAGGCACTTGAAACTGACCTACAGAAGTCAGGCCGCGTCCCGCTCCTCCCCAGACTCCAGAGCTTTCCCCTGCCTCCTAGATGGACGGGCACACCGCGGAGGCGGCCTTGTTCTGCCGGCTGGAAGGCGAGGGCACGCGAGACGGAACGGTCACTGGGGAGGCGCCCGGCGGTGCCCACCCCCCTAGGTCCTTCGCCCGTCGCCGGTCCCGGGGCACAGAGCAGCGGAGCGCGGGGACGTGGGACCCGCGGACAGTCTTCCTCGGACTTGCCCCGTGTTGGGAAGTTTACTATCTGAGTCACTAACGTGGAAAAACGTGGAGGCTCCGCGTAGTGATCTGGCTGCACGGAGCCCACCTTCCCTTGAGGCAACAGCAGGCTGGAGCGGAGCAGCGGCCGTGCCCTGGCTCTCCTCACCCCTGCAGCCCCCCCCGCCCCCGGCTGTGCCCATGGCCAGGCTCCCACAGGCACTGGTGTAGAGAGGGCTCCGGGGCCGGGAGCAGACCGGAGTCTGCTACTTACGATCTATGTAGCTAGCCACTCTGAGCCTCAGTCTCTTTATCCGTAAAATGGGACTCCCCGCCCCCATCAAATGAAAGGGAGGGAGCGCGTGCGCCTCACTTAACCCTGGACGGGGGCAGAGAGTGGACCCGCGGTAAAAGAGGGAAGATGCTATGACTGAGGTCTTGTTGTCTTTGTTCCTTATGGGACCAGTGTGTACCTGCACCACCATGGCATGGAACTTTCCGCCGCGTGTGGACGGCACAGAGGGCCCTGCATCCCTGACCCATGGGTCAGGTCTCTGGGCTCCCAGAGCCTCCGCTGCAGCCCGGACCGTGGCGGGACCCCCACGGGGCAACGGGGGGGACACGGCCCGGGCAGTGGCCAGGGGAGCTCTGGAGGAAGCCGGCTGTGCAGGTGGGGGACCCCTCCTGAAAACCCTCTGGGGCCGGAAGCCGGCCTCTTGGAGGGGAAGGCAGGTGCTGGCATGCCAACCCCCAGCTCCCCACTGTAAATTAATCCACCCAAGCAATTGGGAACAGAAAGTGCTTCCTGTCCCTGCTTGGGACAATGGACAATAAACGCAGCCAGCCCTCTGGGCCCTGGCCCCTGACCTCAGAGGCTTCAGGAAGAAGTTCCCAGCACACACACACACACACACACACACACACACACACACACACACACACCTGCGGTGTGTTGAGCGCTTGGCATTGTTCTAAGCTTGGGGCTGAGCTGGGCCCCCGTCTCTCAGGAGCCCAGCAGCTCATTCTGGAACGGCGCCCACGGAGCCTTCCCCCAAGTCACGCATTTCCTGGGGAAGGAGACCCCCAGATGACACACGCTGAATAAGCTTCCGCAGGTTCAGTTTCACTTGATGCAGATTCATAAAGCCCCCACTATGCACAAGATCCGCACACATATCAGCACGTCACCAAAAGGTTTTTCCTAAAAGCTGTTGCTTAACACTGAGCAAGAGCCCAGCATGAGCCTGCCCCTCCCCGCCCGGCTCCCGGATGTGAGCCCGTGCGGGCACCCAAGTGACGCTCACACGGAGGATCAAACATCCCGGTCTCACTCGGGAACCTTAGAGATGGGTACCATCTATCTAAGGTCGCCGGCATGTGGGCAGTTAGGGAAGTCGGTAATTACAATCACTTCTGACCCCAAAGATCATCCTATGTAAGGAAGACTCTGGGCTGGATCCTTCCCTTCCCTCCTCTCCCCTGCCCCTCCCCTCCCCCCTCCCCTCCCCTCCCCTCCCCTCCCCTCCCCTTCCCTTCCCATGTTTATTTATTTTTGAGACAGAGAGAGAGAGAGACAGCGTGAGCAGGGGAGGGGCAGAGAGAGAGGGAGACACAGGCCCCGAAGCTGGCTCTGGGCTCCGAGCTGCCAGCACAGAGCCCGACGCGGGGCTCGAACCCACAGATGACGTGAGCCGAAGTCAGATGCTTAACCGACCGAGCCACCCAGGCGCCCCAGGTCTGGATCGTTTTCGGGGCCAACGCGGGCTCTCATTTTGTCCTTTAAAGAATAATGGATTAGTGTGTTCTGAGAGAAGGGAAAAGAAGCGGTCTTGTGCACCACCCGAGGGGAGCTGGGAGATCTGCTCTGAAAGCCTTTGGGCAGAAATCGGGCCTGAGGCGCTCTCTGAATGTGGGACCCATTTTTCCTGCACAAGATCTGAGCCGCAGGGCACGGCAAGGTTGCTCAGGACAAGCCGGTGGGTGAACAGGCTTCCTCGTCCCGGGTCGGCCCTGTGGCCGTCCAGCTGCTGGGTAAGCGATGCTCGGAGAAAATATATCCCGAAAATTCCTCCTTGAAAGCTTTCATTTGGGGGCGCTGGGCGGGGGGGCTCAGTCGGTTAAGCATCCGACTCTTGGTTTCAGCTCAGGGCATGATTTCATGGTTTGTGAGTTCGAGCCCCGAGTCGGACTCTGTGCTGACGGCGAGGAGCCTGCTTGGGATTCTCTCTCGCCCTCTCTGTGCCCCTCGCCCGCTCATGTTGTCTCCCTCTGTCTCTCAAAAATAAATAAACTTAAAAAAAAAAAAAAAAAAAGCTTTTATTTGTGGAAACCAGACCCGCCCGTGGTGTGTGGCTCATGAACGGGCCCTGACGGGGGTGGGGGTGGGGCGGACGGAGCTGGGGGCTGTGGCCTTCCCTGGGTGTCACCTGCGCAGCAGGGCCCCCCCCCCGGCTCTCTGGGGGGGGTCCCGATGTGAAGGGCCGGTCCTTCCTGTCCCCTCCCTCTGACCATTAACGAGCCCCCTCCCCCTCTCTTTCTCTCTCTCTCTCTCTCTCCCTCTCTCTTTTCCTCTTCAGCGATTGGGCCGTCGGAATCAAAGAGGCCCTCTGGTGACTCACACGCTTCCCATTGCCCTATTCTAGCATCCTCTACTCTTAGCACTGAGAGTTTTTCACGTCCTATTTGGAACTGATAGGAAACCCTTTCATTGTTTGAGAACATGGATATTAGCTCTGATGAAGGAAGCGCTCCATCAGATAATCGGCCGTTGCAGCGAGCCGGTTTCCAGAGGTTTCCAGAGGTTTCCAGAGTCCGCGCGCCCAGTATCGGTGCGGGCCCACCTCCCGTGGCCCCCAGAGGCCCCGGGGGTCCTTCAGCGGGGCGGCCGGGGCTCCGCACGGGAGGGGCTCTGCCGGCTGAGGGACACACGGGCCCCTCCCCCGCCCCCGCCCCCGTTTGGCGCGGCACCTTCTTCTCTCCCAGGGACAAAGAGGGGACGGTGGCGGGGATGGGACCGTGCGTGTCTCCAGCGCCCTTCGCGGGGCCAGGTCCCGGCTCAGCCGTCCACAGACACATCCTGCTCGCCCTTGCCAGGCGCTGGTTCCTAGCTGCGCCCTCGAGGCCCTAGGGCCCTCGGGTCTCATCCATTTTCCTTGCTAGATTTTTGTGTGAAACATTATGCGAACAAAGGGTTCTGCTGCGTAAACGCTGTTGGAGGAACCGATTCCCGACTCCGCTTGCTAAGGTCAATATTTATTTTGCAGTTACGGCCGCGGGACTGTCAGCTGTGAAGATCACGGCCACGGCTTATGTTCACGGCAGTCTCCCTGCCCCGGTCCAGGGTCCGACCTAGTAGGTGCTTGATAAAAAAAATCCCTGGAACGGATGAATGGCTGTCACCTCCCTCCCCCGCCTAGTTAGAGATGAGGACCTCAGGCTCAGAGAGGGCAAGTGATTTTCTCAAAAACACGCAGTGGAATTTGAACACCAGGCGAGTGGTTCTCGCAACACTGTTCTGGTTTCTAAGAGGGAATTTCCCCTCGGCAGCTTCTGTCTCTTTTTTCAGAACTGAAGTGACAACCCGAGTCCCTGTCTGTGGTGAAAGGTGCGCCCTCCTCCAGGAAGCCCATGGGCATTTTGGATGTAGCCATCTGTGAGGGTGCTGCTCCAGAGGAAAGGGCTGGACCGCTCAGCTCTTCTCCGCTCTCGCCTCTCTGCTGGTGACAGCTGGGTTGGCATCTCCCGGCTCGTGGATCCTGACCGTGGCTACCATTTATGGGGCGCCCTTTCTGTGTCAGGTGCCTTGTAGACTACCGTCCCCAGTCCTCAAACTAAGCTGCACGCCGCACGCATTTCTGGGCCCAACTCAGAGGGGAAACTGAGACCCAGGAGGCTAGACGGCCTGCTCCAAGTCATGCAGACTTGGCGACTACAAACCTGGGTTCTTCTCGGCCTCTCTGCCCCCCGACTTGACGCCCCAGCAGGCGAGGCGTTCGGAAGGGATCTGGGAGCTGGTGGGAAAGACAGATTCCAGGCCTCACCCTGGGAGAGTCTGATTCGCCAGGCCCCCGGGCAGGGCCCGGGAGACTTTGTCTGGGCAATTGCCATGAACAGGCAAGTCTGTAAATCACTGCTAGATGCTCTGTGGTCTCGCCGGCTCTCCTGGCCTCGGCGTGGGGGGTTGCTTTTCTTGTGTGGTCTGCTGAGGGAGTGATGGCCGTGGGAGAGTCGTCAATTTTCTAGTCCCCAGAAATCCTTCCTGGAAGAAGGAGTCCTCAGGCCCAGCTCATCTTACCCTGAGATAACCCAGGAAATCTCCTGCGTGGCCATCGGCGCTGTCAGCGCAGAGCCCAGTGTGGGGCCCGATCTCACGAGCCGTGAGATCCTGACCTGAGCCGAGACCAAGACTCAGGTGCCTAGCCGACCGAGCCACCCAGGCGCCCCCATCTTAACCGTTTTTGAGTGCACAGTTCAGGGGCATCAAGTACATTTACAATATCATGCCACCATCCCCACCATCCAGCTCCAGAATGTTCCCCTCTCCCCAGACTGACACTCTGTCCCCAGTGAATGCTAGTTCCCTCCTCCCCTCCCCCAGCCCCTGCACCCACCATCCTACTTGCTGCCTCTGCACATTCGCCTCCTCTAGGGACCTCCCGTAATAGGGACAAATCCTCCTCTATACGATTTGTCCTCTGTGACTGCCTTATTTCACATGCGGTCACCTGTGTCAGAACGTCCTTACTTTAAACAAAAAATTTTTTTTTGTTTAATGTTTTATTTATTTCTGAGAGAGAGACAGCGTGAGCAGGGGAGGGGCAGAGAGAGAGGGAGACACAGAATCCGAAGCAGCTCCAGGCTCCGAGCTGTCAGCACAGAGCCCGACGCGGGGCTCGAACCCACAAACCGTGAGACCATGACTTGAGCTGAAGTCAGACGCTTAACCGACTGAGCCACCCAGGCGCCCCAGAACTTTTGATTATGTTTAAAGGTGTGAGTGGGCATTTATTGAGCACCTACTGTGTGCCACACATTGTTTCTTCAAATCATTACTGTCCCCCAGGAAGCACTGTGGTGTCCCTCCGTTCCCCATGGGGCCCTCAGAGACGTCAGTAGTTTGCCCAGGGCCGTGTACGCAGTAAGTGGCAAAGCCAGGCCCGGCCGACCTTCTGGGTCCCCACACCATCCCCGCACCCAGGACCATTCTTTGGCTAAAATTCTTGGGCCGCCTCTGCCTGGCGCTCTCAGGAGGGAACTGCCTTAGACGCCCGTTCCTAGGCCATTCCGCCCGGAATGGAAAGGTGGCCACACGTTTCCAGGCCGACGCTTCCTCAAGCAGCTGGTGTGCAAGACGAACAAGCATCTTTTCCCCAGCATCGCTTTCTCCCTGCACCGAAGTGACTACCGGTGCCACGGAACTTCCTCCATTCTCTTTCTCTGTTGCTGCCTGGGGGGCCGTGGGGGGGGGGGGCCGTGGGCCAGCCGGGCCCTGAGGGGCGCCTGGGGGGCACCCACAGCCATTTGTTTGTGTGGGAAAGCGGTCCCACCGTCCACACAGCCAGCCTTACAAAAGAATTTTAGGAACACAATTAGTTCATAAATTGGGAACTTCCTGTCTTTGTTCGGGTGGGGGGATGGGCACAGCAGCCACTTTGAACACTGAACGAGGTGATGCGTCCACAGCCCGCAGCACGGTGCGCCGTACCCTCAACAGAACGGGCTGCCATCCTACTTTATGACTGTTATCATTATGTCACGTAAAAACAAAACCTGTTTGGCTCAGGGCTGCCGAACGGCGGCCAGTGCGTGGCAGGGGCGTCTAGTTCGCAAGTAAAGGCTTCCTGATCCAACAAGGCTGTTCGAAAATGGAACGAGGGGCGCCTGGGGGCCTCGGTCGGTGAAGCGTCTGACTTCAGCTCAGGTCATGACCTCACAGTTCATGGGTTCGAGCCCCGCATTGGACTCTGTGCTGACAGCGCAGAGCCTGGAGCCTGTTTTGGATCCTGTGTCCCCCCCCCCCCCGACCCTCCCCTGCTCATGCTCTGTCTCTCTCTCTCTCTCTCAGAAATAAATAAAACATTAAAAAAAATAAAAAGAAAATGGAACGAGCTGGTGGTGAGTCCCCCGCCGCGGGGCAGAAACAACCTGTTGAGAAGGGGGGTGTACACAGCGGCAGGAGGCTGGGCCCACAGGGCCTTTGAGGTTCTCTCCGGACGTTATGGTCGCCACGGTACAGAGGAGGAAAGGGGGCATCGGGGTGGCGAAGGGGCTTTCGCAGAGGCCCACGTCTAGTTAAGTGGCAAAGCCGGGGCTTGAATCTGGGGCTGGCTGGCCGCAAAGGTCTCGCTCCACAGGGAGCCGATCTGTGGGTTTGCAGGTTGCTTGGCTGGCCGGGCGCCCGATGTCCAGCTGCATCCCCTTCGCGGCGTCGGCTGCCGGCACCAGGATGCCGGGCTGCGGGCTGGCCCTGAGCGAAAGGCTCCCCAGCTCCGGAAGAGTCTGAAACCTCCCCTCTGCTCTCGCCAGCCCTGTGCTCCAAACCTCTGCAGACCCTGCTTAAATAGCCTCTGGGAAGTCAGCTCCCAGCCCGGCACCCACGGCCCAGGGGCCCGGAGCCCTGGACGGGCCCGAAGTGCCGTGAGCGAGAGGCAACCCGGAGAGTGGCAGGAAGCCGGGCTGTGTTTCGGGCAAGGCTGTCAACCTCTCTGAATTTCCCCTTCCTCCTTTTTTTAACGTGAGGGGTCACTGGAGACTTCCCAGTAGCAGTTCCAATGCAAAATATCTCTGATTGTTAGGATGAGAACTAGAAATAGTGTTTACATCAGTGGGAAAGTGGGTTAAGACAATACAGTCCAGAAAAGAGACCTTGAGGGGCGCCTGGGTGGCTCAGCTGGTTAAGAGTCCAACTGTTTTGTTTTTTTAATGTTCTTATTTTTCTTTTTATTATTTTGAGAGACAGACAGAGAGAGAGAGAGAGAGCGAGCGCGCGGGGAAGGGCAGAGAGAGAGGATCCCAAGTAACTCCACGCTGAGGCAGGGCTTGATCCCACGAACTATGAGATCATGACCTGAGCCCAAACAAAGACTTGGGTGCTTAACTGCCTGAGCCGCCCAGGAGGCCCCAAACATCTGACTCTTGATCTCGGCTCAGGTCATGATCTCAGGGTCATGGGCTCGAGCCTCGTGCTGGGCTCCTTGCTGGGCGTGGAGCCTGCTTACGATTCTCTCTCCCTCTCCCTTTGCCCGTCCTCACCTTTCTCTCTCCGGAAAAAGAAGAGAGACCTTGAGTGAGGCTAAACGGAAAGATGGAAGGAAGCGGCTAAAATATCGACCAAGATTTCTCCCGAGAGCCTAGAGTTTCGACTGCAAATAAGGTGTTCCCTTCTTACGGGGTGAGGGTTAGTGGGCAAGTGGACTGAGCTGGGGCCGAGGGTGTGAGGAAGAGGAGGTGCTGGCCGGGGGGGTGCCGAGTCTTTCTTCCTCAGCGGATCTCCGGAATCCATCCTCTGGGTCGTTCTTTCCGTGTCGTATTTTGGGGCAAAGCCCCCGCAGTGACACTGTCCTTCCTCCTTCCGTGTGACTTGCTTTTGGAAATTTGTTTCCATTGTAGCCACCAGACCTACTATTCAGACGTGCCGTCCACAGGTGTCAGGGTCATTTCCATCTTGCCTACATGCTCAGGGGGGTTATTGATAGCTGTGGTTTGTCAGAACTGAAGATACTGGCTTAAAGTGTGTGTGTGTGTGTGTGTGTGTGTGTGTGTGTGTGAACAGAATGATGCATCCACAGTTTGGTAACTGCCAGCTCTGCTCTTGATGCCATTATGAGTCCTTAATAGCAATGCCCTTCCCTCAACTTCTCATCAGTGGATGAGCTAACGATGCTGTGAAGGGTTCCTGGGCCAGCACCCAATATAAGGTAAAAAATTGGAAAGGTGAGTTCAGCATTTGGGACCACGCGGGTGTTCGCCCACTTCAGAAGAAGAGGCGGCGGAGAGCCGAGCAGTGCTCCTGGCGGTCGGGGGGCTGGGAAGAGAAATGTTGTGAGAGCTGACCTGTGCTTGTGCTCTGAGTCGGGATCCTGGATCTGTACCCCCCTGGGAGGCAAGGCAAAATGGCAGATCCAGACCCTTCCCGGCAGGAACTGCCGCTCGGGGCAAAGAATCTCCAACCCTAACCTGGATTTAGGATCTAGTGTCTAAGGAACCGGAAGTGACTTTCCGGAGATGTTTTATACCTTTTCATGCCTTTTGGGAGAAAAATTTTGGTAACAGCATTCTAGGCCCCAAATTATTTCTACGCACAGTGTTTAAGATTCCAATATCAAGTGCACAATAAAAGTAGCTACACACAGGCAGAGATAAGACCACATGCATGAAAACCAGAAGAAATAACAACAGAAAACAGGCAAGGAGAAATGAACAAATCCACAGTTTCAGTGGGTGGTATTAATACTTCTCTCAATAACTTAGAGAACAAGCAGAGAAAAAAAAATCTGTAAGGATCTAGAAGATTCAAATAGCATGACCAGCAAACCTGACCTAATGGACGTGTGAAGTACATTGAACACAACTGCTTTAGAATACACATTCTGGAATACACACACTATAAATTAACCAAAAATGTACTTACCCTGGAAAGCAAATCTCAGAAGGTTTCAAGGAATTGAAATAAGACAGAATATGTTCTCTGACAACAATATGATTAAGTTAGAAATAAAGATATCTGGGGGCGCCTGGGTGGCTTAGTCGGTTAAGCGTCCGACTTTCGCTCAGGTCATGATCTCGCAGTGCGTGGGTTCGAGCCCCGCGTCGGGCTCTGTGCTGACTGCCAGCTCAGAGCCTGGAGCCTGTTTCAGTCTGTGACTCCCTCTCTCTCTGACCCTCCCCTGCTCACGCTGTCTCTCTCTCTCTCCTAGAAATAAATAAAACATTAAAAAAAAAAAAAAGAAAAGAAAAAAAGAAATAAAGATATCTAAAAAAAATCCTCCTGTGTTTAGAAGTTAAGCACTACTCAAAACCCACAAAAACCCAAAAGAAAAAAATGTGATGGCAATTAAAATATGTGTTGAATGAATGGTCATTAGAATAGCACATGTTAAAATGTGTGGAATGAAGTTAAGGCCGTGCTCAGAGGGAAAATCATAGCCTTAATGCATATATTAAAAAAAAGGAGGGGCACCTGGGTGGCTTAGTCGGTTAAGCACCCGACTTTGCTCAGATCATGATCTCACTGTTCATGAGTTCAAGGCCCGTGTCAGGCTCTGTGCTGACAGCTCGGAGCCTGGAGCCTGCTTCAACTTCTTTGTCTCTGTCCCTCTGTGCCCCTCACCCATTCATGCTCTCTCTCTCTCAAAAATAAACAAACATTTTTTTAAAAAAAGAGGAAAGTTAAAAATAAGTGAGCTAGACTATTGTTTCTCTTTCTCTCTGGTTTTTATGTGACATCGGGAGAGCTTGACCGTCTAAGCAGGCTATGAGGCCATGCTTATTTTGCGTCTTGCCTGAGCGACGTTGACCGTTTTGGGTGGCAAAATGTTACACACGTTGGGGCGCCTGGCTGGCATTGTCGGTGGAGCGTGTGACTCTTGATCTCGGGGTTGTGAGTTGGAGCCCCATTTGGGGGCAGAGATTACTAAAAAAAGAAAAACAAAGTTAACACATCACTGCAGAAGTCTTCCTCTGATTGGACATGACAACGGCGTTTGATGTGGTCGGTCACCCTTTCCTGCCTGCGATTCTTTCCCCGCTTGGTGCTCAGGCACAGCTCCTGTCGGCTTTGCAAGAGCTGGTCGTGTGCCCACAACCTACCTGCTCGGTGACATCTCCTTGGTGGCTTGAAATGGGCCGTGGTGGGAGTGTTTACACCGCGGTAATTGGAAGACGCTACCAATCAATGCATCTATCTGTCTATCGCTCCCCATCTATCTGTCTGTCGGTCTCTCTATGCATTTTCAGCAAGCAGGTTTACGAGCTGCAGAACACGAACTCCCTCGTGCTTGTCCTCACCTTTGCTGGCTGCTCGGAATCAGTCTCCAGTGCTCCCGCGTCTCCGCCGGCTTCTCCCTCCTTCATCCTCCTGCTGACTCACACTTTGGGACGGCTTAGCTTTGCGGTGGCCATTAGACCGCCATGTGGGTGTGCAGTGGCTTCCCTGAACAGTGGGAAGCCTGGATGCTCTTTCTCCCCTTTTCCACACTGAACTCTCTGGAAGGAAGTCACCAGGTGCCGCCCGCACGGAAGGGCTGAGTCACGTTGTCCCCTCCTTTCGCGTGGAATATCTTCACCACGTACTCGCATTCCTCCTCACGGGGGGATTTGTCTCCTTTCTCCCACCTCGTAATTTATTCAGTCATTTATTGATATCAGTATGGATAGTTACTTTGTTTTTGGGCTAGTTGATGTTTTTTATTACACTAAAATATACATAGTATAAAACCTACCTTTTTTTTTTTTAATTTTTTTTTTTAATTTTATTTCTAGGAGAGAGAGAGAGACAGCGTGAGCAGGGGAGGGTCAGAGAGAAGAGGGAGTCACAGATTGAAACAGGCTCCAGGCTCTGAGCCGGCAGTCAGCACAGAGCCCGACGCGGGGCTCGAACCCACGAACCGCAAGATCATGACCTGAGCGAAAGTCAGACGCTTAACCGACTAAGCCACCCAGGCGCCCCTAAAACTTACCTTTTTAATTAATTTAATTTAATTTAAAAAATTGATTTTAAATGTAGAATGCAGGGCGCCTGGGTGGCTCGGTCAGTTGAGCATCCGACTCTTGATTTCGGCTCAGGTCATGATACCAGGGTGGTGGGATCGAGCCCCGAGTTGAGCTCCACACTGAGTGTGGAGCCTGCTTAAGATTCTCTGTCTCTGTCTCTCTCTCCCTCTACCCATCTCCTGTGCTCTCCCACTCTCTTTCTCTCTCTAAAGTAAAAACAAAAACAAAAACCCCATCCATTTTAAATGTACAGCTCAAGAGAGAAGCTGTTACAGAGATAAGATAGTTGAAAACCCCGTGTAACGTTTGGGCTCGTCAGCTAAGCCTGAGTGATCTTCACAAACTCCAATGGAGCGGTTTTTACAAACTCCATCTCTTCACTGGCCAAATGAAGAACGCATTCCGTTTCTTGTGGACCACCCTGGCCCAATGGAAGGTAAAACCATGTTTTCAAAGAGAAGTCCTTACTTTGCTAGAATACAAAATATGAAATGGTAATCAGAATGGAATTTCTGTCCCTGGTGGCTCAGGAGAGCTTATGATCATCCAAGTCTCGTCAGTCAGTATATAATTATATAGTATGTTATATTTTATCATTTGAGCCTGGTCGCTAATGAGTTAATTCATATGAAAGAACGTTGTCCATGGCAAAATGTTAGTAGTAGTTTTTCTCTCTGCTGGAATGAAACTTTTTTATTTAATTAGTTAAATAAAATTATTTATGTATTTAATTAAATAAAATTATTTTATTTAAATAATTAAAATTATTTATTTGATAAACGCTTTTAACTTGCAAAAATAAGTGTACAGTTCAATGACATTAAGCACACCCAAACGGTGGAACCATCCCGTCATCCATCTCTAGAACTTTTTCACCTTCCCCAGTTGAATTCTGTCCCCATTAAGTTTATGCATCTGTTTTTGAGAGGGACAGAGAGAGAGAGCAGGAGAGGGGCGGAGAGAGAAGGAGAGAGAGAATCCCAAGTAGGCTCTGTGCTATCGGTGCCGAGCCTGATGCGGGGCTCGAGATCGTGACCTGCGCCAAAATCAAGAGCCTGACGCTTACCCCATCCAGCCCCCAGGTGCCCCTGACACTCTGTCCGCATTAAACGTAGCTAATCCCCTCTGCCTTCCTCTTCCAGCCCTGGCACCCCCCGCCCTACTTCCTGGGGCACTTGACTTGTTAGCCATCTGAATACATTAGTGGACATCACATTGTAGTCGATTCCCGGGAGAACAGAGCCAGAAGGGCAGCGTGGGACGGGGGTGGACGGCGGACCTCCTCGGGGACCGTCCCCGTGAGGCGGAGAGAGCGCAGGGTCGGGCCCAGGGGGCAGCTGAGCTGATGCAACACGACAGAGGCCTCCAGGCTGCGTCGGCCACGTCCTGTCGTTCGACTCTCACCCATCCATTTTTTTTTCACTGCAGATACTTTATCTCTCATGTTTTGGGGTTCCACTTGGCTCTTTTTCAAATGTGCTTTTTGAAAAACAAATCGTTTCTTCTCTCACATTCCAGATTGCTTTTTTTCATAATGTAGTTCACAACATGCCGTTACACGTTGTATCTGATGATTGACTCTGCAGTTTTAGGGTTGCGATCCCATCCTCTGTTGTGTCTTCCGTGACCTGCGCGCTTTGGCTTTGGGGCTGCGGGTACGCGTTGGCCGGGGTTGAGGGTGGGTCTCTCTTCTGTATCGCTTCTTCTAGGTCATGTTCTTCTGGAACATTACCAGTGCAAGATTGCTTTAAAATTTTTTTTAATTTTTTTTTTTTAATTTATTTGTGAGAGAGAGAGGCAGCGTGAGCGGGTGGGGGGGGGGGGTCGGGAGAGAAGGAGACACAGAATCTGAAGCAGCTCCAGGCTCCGAGCTGGCAGCACAGAGCCCGATGCGGGGCTCGAACCCACGAACTGTGAGATCATGGCCTGAGCTGAAGTTGGATGCTTAACCGACTGAGCCACCCAGGCGCCCCGGGATTGCTTTTTATATTAATTAATCAGGGAGTGTAGCTTAAGCTTTAACCCATAACTCCAGGGCCGGGGGAAGGGGGGCTGGAATTATCACAGAAACACATTTTCTTTCTGCTTAGGGTCCTGACACGGATAGCAATCCTCTTGGCTGCCTTTGCCACTTAGGGGACCTTTTTTTTTTTTTAACCAGCCACTACCATTTCATTGAGGTGGGAGATCTTCAAGGGTCCCCCACTTGAACTTCCTGACCCCCATGGACTGTCCCTGCAGGGCGATTAGGACCCAGGCTTAGGTTAGATTGACGGCTCTGGCCATGGTCTGCTCCTGCCGAGCTTCTGCGGAGCAGAAGGGTTCAGCTCGTAAAGGGTTCAAGCATCATCGACTTTTCTGACTTTTTAAATCATCACCATTATTTTTTTAATGAAAAGATGCCTGTATGCCTTTTTTTTTTTTTTTTTTGGCCTAATCGTAAGTAAATATACCATTGTCCTGATGTCCAAGGAAGTTGCCCCTTCATTTATTTTTAGATCAACTTTTTTTTTTAACATTTATTTATTTTTGAGACATAGAGAGACAGAGCGTGAGCAGGGGAGCGGCAGAGAGAGAGGGAGACACAGAATCTGAAGCAGCTCCAGGCTCCCAGCTGTCAGCACAGAGCCCGACGTGGGGCCCGAACCCACGAACCGTGAGACTGTGACCTGAGCCGAAGTTGGCCGCTCAACCGACTGAACCCCCCGGGCGCCCCTAGACCAACCTTTTATTTTAGAGCAGTTTGAGGTTTATAGACAAGCTACAAGGAGTTCCCATATACTGTGTCCCCAGTTACCCCCATTGTGAGCAGACAACATTCGTGCAGTACACTTGTCATGAGGAATGAACTAGCGCTGATGCGTTATATGGACTAAAACCTGTACGCGTGGAGAGCTCTTTAGTCTTTGTCTATGTTCTTTTTCCGTCTCGTAACATCCAGGATGTTGTGACATTTAGTTGTTCTGTTTCCTTAGGCTCCCCCAGGCTGTGACAGTTTCTCAGATTTTCCTTGTTTTTCGATGACTTGAGGATTGTGCAGAGTACAGGTCGGGTGGTTCATGAAATACCGCTCAGGTGGGGTTTGGCTGACGTTTCGCCCAGGATCTAGCAGGTTCTGGGTTTCGGGAGGACGGCCGCAAAGGTGAAGTGCGTTTCTCGCCACAGCGTATCAACGGGGCACGTGTGAACATGACATGCCGCTGCTGGCGCTGACCTTGACCGCCTGGCTGGGGTCTCCACGGTGACGTTGCTTTTTTGTTCCCGTTTCCACACTCGTCTTTGGAGGCAAGTCACTGGGCACAGCCCATACGCAGGGGGTAGGAGTTAGCTTCACTTTTTTGATGTCTGTTCACTTTTGACTCTTAGGAATTTTTTTTCTTTCCCTCCCTCCCTCCCTCCCTCCCTTCCTTCCTTCCTTCCTTCCTTCCTTCCTTCCTTCCTTCCTTCCTTCCTTCTTCTGCAAGATCTGCCATGCATTGAAAGGACTGTTCATTATACTTACACCAATTCTAGGAAATACTAGGCTCCTCATAATTGTGTGGCTTGGACAGGCTACTTAACCTTTCTGTGCCTCAGTTTTCTCGTTTGAAAAATGGGACACGAATACTCACACCACATAGGGTCATTGTGAACAAACATAAAAATACAAAGTGTTTAGAGTGATGTCTAGATGTAGTAAGTGCTTAGAATGAGACCTGCATGTTGCCCACTGTTGTTTTGCTGGAAATGGAATTCCCACGCACTCTTACTTTCTTAAGTGGCCTCTACCCCCAGTGTGGGGCTTGAGCTCACAACCCGGAGGTCAAGAGTCGTATAGTCTACCGAGAGCCAGCCAGGCACCTCCTGCCACCATGAACTCTTCTGATTAAAAAATATTTTTGTAAGAATGGTGACATTCTGGGAGTGGGTGGCTGGGCCCAGAGGTGAGCAGCCCATGCAGACAGCCATGTTTGGGGCAAGATGGCCAACACCTGTCCAGGAAGCATCAGCAAGTTCACGTGAAGGAGAGGGGGATGGGCAGGTGAGCCAGGTGTGCAGCGGGATGGGTGCTCCAGGCAGGATTCCACACTGGGAAAGGGCTGGTGGGAGCCAGCGTGTCTCTTGGACACAGGGTTAGGCTTCCTTTTGGCAGCCGAGATCAAAGCACATGGAATGTTCTAGAAACCTGAGACCCAACCGACCGGCCCCTGCACTGGGCAGGAAGTTGCCCCGTAACCCTCTCCAAAAGCTTGGAGATTTTTTCTGAGGCCTGCCTTGAGCTGGAAGGAAGCCCCTCGTACCATCCCAGGTTGAACTCTGGCGGGTTCTGGGACCAACCGTGGCTGTCGGTGGGTGGCAGGAGGCCCCCTGGAGCGGGGCCCGGCGGCGCAGGGCTCAGGCTGACCCACGGCGACGATGTCCGGCGTGCCGGCAGCAGCGGTGGTGGACACGACTGATCAGTTGTCCGACGTGCGCCCCCAGCCCTCTGCCCATGGTGTAGATTAGCCGATACCTGCTAGGGTGGCTTGGAGGAGGGCTGTCTTTCCTGATCCAACGAGATGAGCTCAGCTCCAACCCTTCCTCATTCTTCCCGCTCCCTGTCTTGAATGTGGCTCTAATGGCTGGAGCCACAGCACCCCTCCGGTGACCATGAAGAAAGAGAAGACCGCCATCCTATGGCCATGGTGGTGAAGACGGGGGCGAAGACCACCATCTTGTGACCGTGAAGAGCCTCACAGAGATGGCAGCTTAGGCGTGCTTTAGCCCTGGAATGCCACTTTGGATTTCTCCTTATGTGAGATAAATATTCTTTATTTAAGTCACCAAAGTAGGTGGGGTTCTTTTGGTGCAACTGAACACAACCCTAATTATACCTCAGCCTATTACCAATGTAGCCACCATAATGATCTTCCAAAAACAGAGGCATAATTGGGCCCCTCTTCTTGGGAGAGACCGTCTTGCTCGATCGGACTGCTAAGAAAGAAAAAGACTGAGAACACTCCAGGCGTGTAGTAAGGTGCAGGGAAACCATTCCTGGCCCTCGCCGCTGGCCACACCACACGCCGGCACAACCCTTCGGGAGCATAACTGGCGATAGCTCTCCAAATTAAAGACCTTCACAACCTTCTTGCCAGCACTTGCATGGAGTCGAGAGAGCTCGGCGCCCGTGAGCCCGGAGCCTGGCCCAGGCCCCACAGCGCTGTGGGGCCCGTCCCAGCTGAGATCTGCGTTGTTGTGGCCGGTGGCCACGGGTTTCCACCCAGCTGGACGGGCCCGCAGCTGGCCCCTGCCTGACGGTAATAAAGAACACGGCGACCTCGCTGGCCTGCCACGGCCCAGCGGCAGGAAACATTCCAAGAGCACCTGCTTCCTGAGGACCCTGTCGGGGGCTCCCGGGCACCATCTGGGCGCTGCCCCGCATGTTGTTTGCATTAGGAGTTTAGAAAAACAATTCAGCGTTGACTAATCGCCCTTTAATTTTTTCAGGCACATCCAGACTCTCACCCCTGCCCCACTCCCTTTTTCCCCGCCGGCCCGGCTCGGGAGTTCCCCAGGTACACGTGCATAGTGCGCTCACGGTGTGCTCACACCCCACGCATGTGTACACACACACACACACACACACACCACACGCCACACCATCTACGCACCCCCCCACAGCCACGCATCCCTACATCCACTCATACACACCCCACACACTCACGCCCACCCACAGCCCATTCAGACGCACACACACGCACACGTATGTGCACATTCACATAATACACTCACTGCGATGACCCCTGGACACGCCCAGATGCACCTCCACGGACACGCTCACACGCACGCTGTCACGCATGCACATTTATGCACACGTACACCTCCGCCTCACGCAGTTCTGAAGAATAGCCTTCTCTCTCTGTAAAGATGGGGACGGCCCTCCTTTGAGGTCGGCTGGGCCGGGAAAGCTTCAGGCCTTCGTGGGCCTAAGGATCACAGGCACGTGAAATGGCGTTTACGGGCACGGACCTGGAGCCAGAGCACCAGGGTTGAATCCTAATTCTGTAACTTTCCACGTCTGGCCATCTCGAGCACCTGTCCGTGGCCCAGTCTCTCCCCTCCTCAGAGCCGGGAGGGCTGGTGAGGAGCCTAGAAGGGTGCCCGGCACGGAGTGAGTGCCGTCTGTGTGTGTTTAAAAAAAGTCCCAACAAATTCAAGTAACACCGAAGCTCCGTGCTGACATTAACAAGGTTTTCCTCCAGAGTCTTGACTGTAATCCGGAGTCCGTTCCCTCAAGCTGACTCTTTCTCCCCCTGTGGGCGCCCCCGTGTCGTCTGTGTGGGGGCCTGTGGCCCCCTCTGAAGCGGGGGAAGCTGAAGCCCAGAGAGCTTAAGTTGCTTTCCTGGTGTTGCACAGCGTGCAGGAGCCTGGGGCCGGTCTGCGGAGTTTCCCCGGCGAACCGCCCGGGGAATGCCGCCGGGACAGTGCCCAGCAGGCGCCCGTGGGGGGCAGGAGGGCAGGGCCCCCAGCGCGGCCCCCAGCTGGAGTTAACACAGCCCGTCCAGCTGGACCAGGCCCAGTTTCCAGGCGGCTCCAGGGCGGGGGGGCGGGGGGGGGCTGGCGGCGCCGGTGGGGCGGAGGGGTGCCTGGAGAAGGGCTGGCGGGACCGGGGGGCAGTGCCCGGCCTCGGCACCGGCGGAGGGCTTCCTGAGGCCTTGTTCTGGCCTGCCCCCCGGCCGCTGCCCCGGCCTGATGGCCGCCACCTAGAACAAAGCGTCCGGCAGGAATTCCGGCCAGTACTGCGCTGCATTGTGGGGCTGGGCCCCGGGCCGGCCGCCCCGCCTCCACGCCCCCAGCGATCTGGGGTCTTGGAAGTCACCCTCAGCACTTAAGATGGCGGGGACCCCCTTGCTGGGCCCGCCCCCACATTCCACAGCTGCTTTGATACTCACCTCACCTGTCCCCTTCCTGTCCTCAAAAGTGTTTGCCTGGGACCAGGGAGCGGGTGGGAGGGGGCGCTTCCTGGCTGGGCCGGACCGCTGGGCCGACTGAGACTCCCAGACTGTTACAGCAGCAAAGATTTCCTTCCTGAAAAACACACCAGCCGCTGCTTTCTGTCCCTCTGGGTTTCTCTCCGGAGAGCCTGGGCAACCGCGCCTCCTCCACCTCCCGCCGGGCCCTGAAGGGACGGAGGGACAGGCAGGGGTCGCCTGTGAGCCAGCGTGCGCCCTCCGTGGGGCCGGGCGGCGGGACCCTGTCTCTCACGGACACCAGAGAACTAGGGATAGGCAGCCCCTTCCTCCGGGCAGGTGCCGTGATTGCACACACCTTCCAGAGCAAGTTTCTTAAGTACGGTTTTCTCGTCTGTATTTGGGGATCTCTTTCCCTCACCCCCTTACCCAATCCACCCGCAGACCCTGCCTCCTCTCCCTTCAGAGCGCGCGTGCGAATCTGGCCCCTCCGCCCAAGCCGCTGCTGCCGCCCAGTCCCAGCCGTCGCCGGGCAGCCCACCGCTCGCCCGGGTCCCCTAGGGTCCAGTCACAGCCTCTTCTTCCCGCAGCACGTGGCAGGACCCCACGGTTCAGTGCTCCCCCGAGGCTCCGTGTCATCCTGAGGGAAAGCCCTCCCCTCCTTTCTCTCCACTCACCCTCGCTCCCCCCACCCCACCCACCGTGGCCACCTCCGCTCCCCCTGCCCCAGGGCCTTTGCGATGGCTGCTGCCTCTTCCTGGAAGGGCTCCCCTCAGGTACATCTGGTTTGCTTCCTCCCGTCCCTGGAAACACACATTTCTAGGGAACAGAAGGCACGAGAAGAGACGAGGGTGCTACTGAACGTGTGCGGGGGCCGGTACGGTGCGTCCGGGCTGAGCCTCCAGGACAGGCTCAGGAAATCCTGGCGGGCCTGGCCCGGCTCTGCTACCGCCGGGAGCAGGCGCTCAGAACTGCCTCTGGAATTGGAGTTCAAGTTCAAGAACATCGCCTTTCAGCTGCGATCCCGGGATCAGAAGCCGCGCCGTCAGCTGCTCCGGCCGCTGGCCCAGCGAGGGAGCCCGGGGCCCGGGTCGTGGCCGCAGAGACAGCCGCCTGCGGCCACACTCACCAGCAGAAGCCAGTCTCCCTTCCAGGGCCCACGTGGGGCGCCCGGTGGGTGGCATCTAATATGGCCCCTGGTGGAAAGCAAATGTGCCAACGTCGGCGTTTCCACCGTGGGCCACGAGGAGGTGGCCACGACGCTGGGGGCCTGCCGTCCCGGGGGCCACGGAGCCCCCTGGCCCAGGCCCTCTGCGTCCAGCTCAAGGAGGCCTTCCCGGCGGCCGTGTCGCGCCAGGACCGCCTTCGCCGTTTCTCACACGCGCCCTGCGGTTCGCGCCGATGAGCGTGTGGTCCCCGACGGGGCCTGTCTTTGTGTGAGTCGTGTGCCCGTGAAGCAGGGGCCGCTCCCCTCGTGCAGGAGGGGCCTTGGCCCCGGGAAGGGGCTCCCAGAGACAGTGGTGCTGAAGGAACCCCACCGCCCTCCTCTCCACTCCTGAAGCACTTCCTGCCCGGACGGCCTTTCCGAACCCCCCACCCCCCCCAGGCTATTTCCAACTGCTTCCTGTCTAGGGGACATCTGTCGTCCTCCGTGCACCTGGGAGGGAGGACATTTCGCGGAGAAAAGAGGGCAGCGTCGACCCCAGGGAGAAGATGCAAAGAGGGGACACTGGCCAGGCCGCCCCCCGAGGTGGCCCGGGCCCCACGGCCTCACTTGGGTCCCACCACCCCGGCCACCCGACGGCTCCGACACGGGCTCTCGGCCTGACGTGGAGAAGGGCCTGCTCCCCTCCCGAGACGGCGGACGTCTCTGGGCCGGGCCACTGTGAGGAGAGGAGGAGAGGAGAGTGGGGCGCGGGGGCGGGGGGCCGGGCTGCTCCCGGGACCGCGGCCAGCACGCCTGGGCTGCGGGCGACAGAGCCGGGGCGAGCGGAACACGTCCCTGTCCGGGGCCCAGCTTCGTCTCCGCTGGGGCCCCCTCCCTCGGCCTTCCCCACAGGTAACCGGGGGCCGTCGCCCGGGGCCGCCCTCCGCGTTGAAGCCTTTGGGCGTTGCCTGCGCCATATTCGCCTGGTCTGGACCCGCCGGGCCAGCGCTCCTGCCCCGGGCGGGGGGCTCAGGCTCTGGGGGCGACAGGACCCGAAGGCGGACCGAGGCTTCGAGGCGCTCAGCCAAGGTCGCAGGAATGAATGGACGGAGGATGGAACGGGGGCCACTCGGCCTCAGGAGCTAGGAGGAGACGATTCCAGAAACTTCCATCCGGGGATCCTCGTGCTGGCGAGTCAGGCCAGGGGACAGGAGACCAAAGGGGCCGCTGGGGAGTTGTTTCCTCTCTCGGGCGGAAAGGCCCGTGCTGGGGGGCCGCGCTGCGCCTGCCCCCCGCCCACCTTCCCTTCGTACTGAGCAGAGCTCTTGCTGGGAGGACGCTGGTGGCAGAAGTCGGCTCCTACGTGAGCGCGAGTGTCGCAGCTGCAGGGTGGCCGCCCGCGCCCCCAGCGCCCGCCGCCTCTGTCCACAGAGCTCTCAGGGAGGCGCGTGAGCACCTGGAGCGCGGCTGGTCACTGGGTGGGTCCCGAGCCATCTCCGCGCCCCCGCCGCTCCGGGGAGGGGACAGAAGGCCCGGCGCGCCGAACTAGAAGGCAGGGCAGCCCGGGCCTCGGACGCCGGGGAGCCGCCGTATCTGCCCACAGAGGCCGTGGCCGGGCCCGCAGGGACCGAAGAACAAACTTCTCTCCCGTTCGTGCCGTTCTTCTTACTTGGGATTTCTGTCCTGTGTCCTGACTCATGGAGGAGGGGCCTCCTGGGCGGGGTGTCACGGGGGCCACAGAAGTCTGAGAGAGACCCCCTCCCCGGAACAGCTCCTTCTTCACCCATCAGCAGGATTCTTGGCCTGGGGATCTTCCCGACGTGACCCCGGCCCCGGGGCCCCCTCTCCGTGCCCCTCTGCTCCAAGTGCCCTCTTGGCTGAAAGCGCACGGCCTGCACTGGGGGAGCTCCCTCCGGAAGCCCAGGCTGTGGGGGGAGGGGGGAGTCAGACTCCGAGGGAGACCCAAGTGTCCCCTGTCACTGCCCCCCAAGCCGGCTGCTCCTCTGTCCACGGCCGACCCTCCCGGAAGCCCCCTGAGGGCGCTGTCCTTACCAGCTCTGTCCCCTCTGTCCCTGTCCTCAGCCGGGAGCCCTCCGTCCCTCCCTCCCCGACCTGTGCCCCGGTTCGTGGCCGGAAGTACCGAGGATGCCCCGTCTCGGGGAGCACTGCGGGCGGGTGGGGAGGCCCGCGGGCGGCCTGGCCGCCTGGCCTCTCCGGCTGCCCTTCCGGAAACTCCCAGCCCCTTCCTGCCTGGCTTCCCGCCCAAGCCCTTCCTGGAAACTGCCCCCCCCCAGCCCCCCCGCCCGAGCGCCAGTGTTTCCAGGGGCAGTTCTGCCAGCCCCCGGGGCGGAGCCCCTTCTTTTACTCACAATACTGCAAGTTTGGAAAACAAGTTGGGGGATGGGAGGCGAGTCCCAGGGTTTCCAGAGAGGGGGTGAAGGACCTGGGGTGCGGGGGAGAGTGAGAGAATTTCTGGTAAACCCCGTCCAGCACGAGGGCCTAGTGAAGCTTTGCGGATGTACACATGCAAGTCGTGTTGCAAACCATGTAAAGTAAATACACTCGGGGGTGTTTTCCTGACAGGTGCGTGATCTGCAGTTTGGCGGCCCTCAGCCCAAGGCGCAGCCCCGAACCCTGAGCCGGGGACCCTTTGTGGAGCCGCCTGGGTCTTCGTGGAAGAAGAACTCAAGGGCCAGACTGTGTGTCGAGGAAGGTGAGTGGTCGGGGACTGCCGTGTGTGTGTGTGTGTGCATGTGTGTGCGCATGTGTGTGCGTGTGTGTGTGCGCGTGCGCGCGTGTGTATGTGTGTGCGTGTGTGTGTGTGTGCGCGCGCACACGCGGGCGGCGCCTTCAGATCGGGAGCAGCCTGGGCAAGGCCCTGGGAAGGAGCAGAATGACTGTGATGACACTGGGTAGGGAGGATTTCATGTTTGCTCACTTGGTGGGAAAGGGGCAAAGTGTACGCCTTGCAAACCAAATGGAGCCCTGACTTGATTTCCACAGTTTATTGTGTTCCTCAGGATCATTTGACTGCATGTGACAGAAACCCAGCTCACTGCCTTAAGGAAAAAAAAGAGAAATTGCTTGATCTGTGTCCCTGACATCTCTTCCGGTTTCAGGAATGGCTGGCTCCAGGGCCTCTGTATTGGCCTCTCCCTCTGGAGGCTTTCTCCTTAGGCCAGCCGGGTAGTTCCAGCGGCTTCCGGCTCGTGAGCAACACGCTCAGCAATTCCAGTGCCATGAGAACTTCTTTTTTCCCATTAGCTCCAGAAAAAAAAAAGGCGGCAGTACAGGACTCACTGACCGTTGGCTCCCATTGGGCCATAGGCGTGCCCTGAACCAATCATGTGGGCTCTGATTGGCCAGGCACGGGTCACATGATATACCCTTGGTGCCCGTGTGAGGGGTGATGTCAACCTCAAACCTCCCCGACCTTCTATCCTGAGGGATTCCCCTTAGGACAAGTCTGTTCCCCAAGGAAGGGGAAATAGAGCTGGGGCGATGTCCCCACACTTACCAGACTGCAGGGACGTCTGGCTGTGGTGGCCTGTTTCCAACAATGACGCGTTTGTTTCTCCTCTAGGACTTTGGAGGGAGGACGCGTCCCTCTCACCCACTGGCACGTTTGTGGGAAGCGGGGGGGCGGGGTCACCAAGGCCGAGTACAGGACCGGGGGCAGGCATCCATGGCGTGGGCCTTGAGGCCATGGGCCAGCAGGTGGGAGGCCCTAGGGGTATGGCTTGGAGGAGGGAGCTGGGATTCGAGGCCCCGGGGTGGGAGCTGGCGTCAGGAGCTCCTGCCTCAGACCCCTTTCCTGCGGCTGCCAAAAATCCCTCCTCTCAGCCTGGATCTGAGGGTGCTCAACATCTGTGTCCCCACCTTCTGGAATCCTTCCAACGTGCAGAGATTGGAGTAGTAGAGAACTTTTCCCAGACTCCTTTGCAGCTAGAGCTCTGGCAATGATCGAGATTTCAGCAAATACCTGTCTGACCCCTGACAATGACCACTGGGGAGGGGGGACCACAGGACATTTTCTTGACCAGCGCTTTGCGAAAAATACCCTGGCGAGGGGGACGTCAGAATTCTGAAAGGCTGTGTCCCAGCTATTCTCTGCGGGACGGTGAGGGCAGTAAGAGGCGTCCCCACTGGAATGGGCTCCCTGCCTAGGTTGCAGAAATGGCCACAAGCTCTTCCCTCTCTGCCCAGTAGCACTGGAATCTGTTTCCCCACATCTGGTGTCTGGGCTCCAACGCGCGATCTGCCTTGGACAAGGGGACAGTAAGTTGTTACTGAAAATTGAAAAATGCGTGCACCCTGGAGCCCGTGAGCCTTTCCCCTGCTTTGGAACCTGGCCTCTGGTTACGAAGCCTGGGCTAGGCTGCTGGGCGATGAGAGACACGTGGCCCGATGGTCCCTCTCTCTCTGGCTGACAGCCAGTCGATTGTCAGAGGTGTGAGTGAGGATCTCCTAGGTCATCTGGCCACCAGCTGACTACAGGCACGTGAAAGAGCTCAGCGAGCCCCCTCAGACCACAAGGGCTACTCAGCTGATCCCAGAATTGTGAGCGGAGTGAAAGGGTGGTGTTTAAGCCACGGGCTTTGGGGGAAGTTGACTGACGCAAGGAAGCAAGAAAGTATGGGCGGTGGCACCTGACCACCAGAGGTGAGCTGGACAGCTAAGCCAGAGCAAGAAGCCGGACGCTCGGCCCACAGAAATCCCCCGGAGCGACAGAGCGATCGCTGTGTCCTGGAGCCAAAATACACGGGCAGCCCGGTAAAGTCTTATTTGATTTGTCCGCCTCAAGTTCTGATATGTCATATTTTCATTCCTGGTATTCAAACGCTTTCCAATTCCTTTCATAGTTTCTTCTTTGACTCCTGGGTTATTTGGAAGTGTGTTGTTTAATTAGTTATTGACTCCCAACTTAATTCTATTATGGGCAGAGAAAATATTTGAATCCTTGCACATGTATTAAGACTTGCATCACAAACGTTTGGTAAACGCTTCATGTGTACTTGGAAAAAATAGGGCGGATTCAGATGGCGTTGTGGGGAATGTCCTAACAATGTCAATGAGGTCCATTTGGTAATGCCATTCAAGTCTTTTATATCAGGAGGTGTAATGTTTTTGGCCTTGCAGGAAAACTTTATTTACAAAAGCAAGGCTGATGGGGAGCGGGGGCGGGGGCGCCTGGGTGGCTCAGTCCGTTAAGCGGCTGCCTTTGGCTCAGGTCACGATCTCGCGGTTCATGAGTTCGAACCCCGCATCCGGCTCTGTGATGACAGCTCAGAGTCTGGAACCTGCTTTGAATTCTGTGTCTCCCCATCTTTCTCTGCCTCTCTCCTGCTCATCCTCTGTCTCTCTCTTTCTCCCAAAAATAAATAAAAACATTTAAAATACTCTCCCCCAAACACAAGAGCAAGGCCTTGTTCCATATCCTTACTGATTTTCAATCTACTTGGTTCTGTCAATTACTGAGAAAAGTGTGTTGAAATCTCTGACCATGGATGTGGATTTATCTGTTTCTCTTTTTAGCTCATCTGGTTTTGCTTTGTGTATTTTGAAGTTGTGTTATTAGGTGCATTAACATTTAGGGTTTTTATGTTTTCTTGATAAATTGACCACTTTATCATTATGAAATGCTCCTTTTTGTTTCTGGGAAGAACCCTTGTTCTGAAGTCTACTTTGTATGATATTTATATAGCCACCCAACTTTTTTTAAAAACGTGTGTGTGTGTGTGTGTGTGTGCATTTCCATTCTTCTACTTTTCAGTTAATAGTCTTTATATTTAAAGTGGGTTTCTTAAATAAATAAATAAATAACAATAAAGTGGGTTTCTTGTAGATTTTTTCCTCCAAACTGACAATCTTTGCCTTCTAATTAGAATGTTAAACATTTACATTTAATATGATTATTGATATGACTGAATTCAAATCTAACATATTTTAACTGATTTTTACCTTTCTCATCTGTTTTTCATTCACTTTTCTTCTTTTTCTGACTGTTCTTTTTTTTTTTCAGTGTCTAGTGTACCCTTAGTCCTCCTCAGGGTATTGTTCATTTGCAGAAGTTTGATTTGGGCCTTTTTTATATCAATTTCTATCTTCATCACGCTCATGTTTTCCTCTCCCTTCTTGAGTATATTGAGTATTTATAATATATATAAATACAGTATAAATAGCTATTAGTCCATGTCTCTGAAGCGTTATCATGGCAACGAAGGATTGCAGAGTTGAAATATGGGTGGGAAGGGACACCCAGAGAAGTCTGTCTGGCATTTGGCTCCATTTCCTTCTCAAGGCAATAATTAATTCTCCCAAAAGCTGAGGGCAAGAGCCAGACCTCTTTGGGGGGCAGGTTCAAATTCTTTACAACCCATTATTTCCATCAAAGAAACCTGAATTTAATTGGATCAATTCGCGGAGCGATTATGCCCCAAGGCGTTGATGAAAACAGTAAAAACAATCAACTCCAATTAGTGAAGTTCAACATCTGGATACACGAGGGAAAGAAACAATCAAAATGAGATCTGCCCAGTCGTTTTTTTCCAAGGGTGAAGGTGGGTCTACGCAAGGTGGCAACTCCTGAGAAGCAACACTTGTCATTGCAGGATGGCAGGGAAAGATGACTTCACTAATATAATCCAGTGCAGCACTTAGAAAGAAAGAAAAAAAAGATAAATAACAATGTCAAGCCTGGGACTGTACGGAGACCAGTACCAGAGAAACCAGTTTCCAGAGTTGCCACAATACATCATCTAAAATGTCACGTTTCCAACAAAAAATATGAGTCATGCAGAGAAACAAGAAAGTATGAACCCATACACCAGGAAAAAGGAAGGAAGCAGAAAGTACCTGCAAAAGCCATCAGATATTGGATCCAACAAAGCCTTCAAAGTGGCCATTATAAATATGTTCATGAAACGAAAGAAAACCGTGATTAAAGAAGCAAAGGAAAGTATGATGACACCGTTGTATTAAACAGAAGATCTCAATATGGAGAAATAATTTTGAAGAAATAAATGGAAATTCTGGAGTATAAGAATGAAATTCCAGAGAAAAGTACAACTCAGATTAAAAAATTCACTAGAAGAACTCGACAATAGATTTGAACTGGCAGGGGAAAGAATCGGTGACTATGAGGACAGATTGGTAGAGATAATGCAATCTAAAGAACACAGAAAACAAATGAAGAAAAATAAACAGGGCCTCAGAGAAACCATTTAAGCACACCAACATGCATATAATGGAAGTACCATAAGGAGAGCGGAGAAAGAAAGGAACAGAAAAAAATATTTGAAGAAGTGATGGTTGAAAACTTGCCACGTTTATTGAAAAAATATTCATCTACATGTCCCGGAAGAGCAACAAACTCCAAGTAGGATAAATACAGAGATCTACAAACACATATATTATATAGTAAAAACTGTTGAAAGTCAAAGACAGGATGATGCCTGGCTGGCTCAGTCAGTAGAGTGTGTGACTCTTGATCTCAGGGTCCTGAGTTTGAGCCCTACGCTGGGTGTAGAGATTACTAAACAAAATAAACTTTAAAAAGATCAAAGACGAGGAGGAAGCCTTGAAAGCAGCAGGAGAAAAATGATGTCACTTTCCAAGGAACCCCAGTAAGATTCACCACTGGTTTCTCATCAGCCAGGGGAGGTCAAAAGACAGTGGGATAACATATACAAAGTGATCAGAGAAAAACATCGTTAACCAAGAATCCTATATCCAGCAAAGCTATCTTTTGAAAATAAAAAGTAAAGGGGCGCCTGGGTGGCTCAGTCGACTAAGTGTCCAACTTCAGCTCAAGTCATGATCTCGCGGTCCGTGGGTTCAAGCCCTGCGTCGGGTTCTCTGCTCTCCAGCTCAGAGACTGGAGCCTGCTTCAGAGTCTGTGTCTCCCTCTCTCTCTGCCCCTCCCTCACTAATGCTCTCTCTCTGTCTCAAAAATAAATAAACCCACCCAAAAAATTTAAAAAAAAGAAAATAAAAAGTGAAGACATTATCAGATAAATAAAAATGTAGAGGAATTTTTGCCAGTAGCCCTGCCTTCCGAGAATTACTAAAGGAGGTTCTTGAAGCTCTGGAAGCAAGTGACCCTGGACAGTATTGTGAATCCATACCTGAAAAACAAAGATCGCTGACAAAAGTAATTATGTAATTGTAGGAAACAGTATAAATGTGTATTTCTTCTTTATGTCTCTGATCTTATTGAAAAAGCAAGTCTATAAAACAAGATGTATATGATAATGGGTTGTTGGGCCTATGCCATCCTAAAATGTAACATATAGTGTATTTGGGGTAAGGAAGTGACTCCAGATGGTAACTGAATCCACGGGAACAAATTAAGAGAGCCAGAATTGATAAATAAGAAGGGTAATGCAACTAAACCTATAAATATATATTTGATCTCCTTTCTTCTCAGTTTCTTTAACTGAGAAGAAGACATGAAATTATATAAAGTAATCATTATAGTAATGTCATGTTGAGTTTAGAATATTTACGGTTGTAATATATAACAGAATGCCCCAAAAAGGAGGGAAAGGGAATGGTGTTAGGTAGGAGTCACACGTCTCTATCTCCCTGAAATTAAGTTAGTATAAATCTAAAGCTGAACGTAAGCAACCACTAAGGAAATAGCTCAAAAAGATATAGTAAAAATGCCACTAAAGAATGTAAATGTTACCTTAGGAAACATTGTTAACACAAACAAAAGCAGGGAGAATAAAGGAACAAAAAGACAAGACACTTAGAAAATAAAAATGTAAAATGGTAGACGTAAATCCAACTATATTAATAATAACATTAACTGTCAATGAGTTAAATTACCCAGTAAAAGGCAGAGATTATTAGATTGAATTAAAAAAAAAAAAAACAGGCTCCAACTCTGTGCTGTCTACAGGAGACACACTTTAAAATTTTTTTAATGTTTATTTCTTTGAGAGAGAGAGAGAATGAGCAGGGGAGGGGCAGAGAGGGAGGGAGACACAGAATTGGAAACAGGCTCCAGGCTCTGAGCTGTCAGCACAGAGCCCTATATGGGACTCGAACTCACGGACCGTGAGATCATGACCTGAGCTGCAGTCGGCCGCTTAACTGACTGAGCCACCCACGTGTCCCCACAGCAAGCTCTCTGGCCATAATGGAATGAAGTTAGAAATCAGTAACAGAAAATAATTTAGGAAACTGACAAATATGTGGAATTTAAACAACACTCTCCTAAATCACCAATGGGACAAAGAAGAAATCAAAGAGAAATTGGAAAATACTTTTAGATGACTGAAAACAAAGACATAGCATATGAAAATAGCCAAAGCAGTCTTAGAGGGAAATATATATATATATATATAATATTATTTATTTATATACATTTTAATATATTTATTTATATATATATTATATATATATATAAATCTAATAAATGCTTATATCAAAAAAGAAGAAAGATCTCAAATCAATAGCCTAAACTTCCATCTTAAGACACTGGGAACATAAGGGCAGATAAAACCTAAAGCAAGAAAAAGGAATGATATAATGAAGAGTTAAATGGAACTTAAGAAACTATAGACTAGAAATAGAGACAATCAGCAAAACCGAAAGTTGGTTCTTTGAAAAGATCAAGATAATTGGCAAACTTTTGGCTAAACTAACCAAGAAAAAAAATGAAAGAAGACTCTAATGATGAGAATCAGAAATGAAAGAGACATTACTACTGACCTTACAAAAATAAAAAGGATTATAAAACCATACTATGAACAATTGCATGCTAATGAATTAGACAACTTAGATGAAATGAACAAATTCCTAGAAAGACACAGAACACCTAAACTGACTCAAGAAGGAATAGACAATCCTGAGGCGCCTGGGTGGCTCAGTCGGTTAAGTGTATGACTTCAGCTCAGGTCATGCTCTCACAGTTTGTGGGTTCGAGCCCCGCATCGGGCTCTGTGCTGACAGCTCAGAGCCTGGAGCCTGCTTTGATTCTGTGTCTCCTCTCTCTGCTCCTCCCCCAGTCATGCTCGCGCTTTCTCTCTCTCTCTCTCTCTCTCTCAAAATAAATAAACATTAAAAAAAAGTATACATATAAAAAGAAGGAATAGACTATCTGAATAGATCTGTAATAAGTGAAGAGACTGAATGAGTAAATAAAACAACTACCGACAAAGAAAAACAGCCAGAGGCGGTTGGTTTCATTGGCGAATTCTACCAAACCATTTAAAGAATTAATACCTGTTTCTCACAAACTGAAAAAATTGACGAGAAGGGAACACTCTCCAACTTACTGTATGAAGTCAGCATAATATCAAAACCAAAAACATGGGGCGCTTGGATGGCTCATTGGGTAAAGCATCTGACTCCTGATGTCAGCTCAGACCATGATCTCGGGGTTGTAAGACTGAGCCTGGTGTCGGGGTCCATGCTGAGCGTGGAGCCTGTTTAAGATCCATTCTCTCTCTCTCTCTCTCTCTCTCTCTCAAAACAAACAAACACCTAAAAACAAAAACCCAATGGGGCGCCTGGGTGGCTTAGTCAGTTAAGCGTCCGACTTTCGCTTAGGTCATGATCTCGCGGATCGTGGGTTCGAGCCCCGCGTCGGGCTCTGTGCTGACTGCCAGCTCAGAGCCTGGAGCCTGTTTCGGAGTCTGTGACTCCCTCTCTCTCTGACCCTCCCCTGCTCACGCTGTCTCTCTCTCTCCCAGAAATAAATAAAACGTTAAAAAAAAAATTAAAAAAAAAAAAACCCAAAACATCACGTGTAAAGAAAACTTTAGATCAATATCTCTTATGAGTATCAATGCAAACATCCTAAGCAAAATGCTAGCAAACTGAATCCAGCAACGTATATAAAAATAATTATATACCAGAATCTTCTGAGATTTGTCCCAGAATGCAAATTTGGTTTAACAGCTGAAAATCAGTCAGTGTAATGCAACTTTCAATATAATGAGGAATAAAATACACACAGTCATTTCAGCAGATGCAGAGAAATCACTTGACAAAATGTAATAACCTTTTATGATAAAAACACCCAAAAATCTTAGCACAAAAGGAACTTCCTTGGGGTGTCTGGGGGGCTCAGGGGGCTGAGTGTCTGACTTTGGCTCAGGTCATGACCTCACGGTTCACAGGTTCGATCCCTGTGTCGGTCCTGTGCTTGTCAATGGGGAGCCTGCCTCAGATCGGCTGTTCTGCTCCCCGCCCCTCCCCTGCTCACGCCTTTTTCTCAAAAATAAATAAACATTTTTATAAAAAAAGGAACTTCCTCAATCTGATAAAGAGCATCCACAAAAAACCCATAATACTTAATGCTGAAAGACAGGATATTTTCCCTCTAAGAATAAGAACAAGACAAGAATGTCCACTATTGCCACTCATATTCAACATTGTTCTAGAATGTTCTAGCCAGAATGATTAGGTAATTAAAAGAAATAAAATGCATTCATTTTGGAAAGGAAAAAGTAGAATTATTTCTATTCACAGATATGATATTGTATACAGAAAACCCCAAGTAAACCACTCAAAGACTATTAGAGATAATAAACAAATTCAGCATGGTTGTAAGATATGAGATTAATATACAAAAATTAAGGGGCATCTGGGTGGCTCAGTTGGTTAAGTGACCAACACCTGATTTCAGCTCAGGTTATGATTTCACAGCTCTTGAGATCGAGGCCCACACCAGGCTCCATGCTGACAGTGCAGAGCCTGCTTGGGATTCTCGCTCTCACTCTCTCTCTGCCCCTCCCACACTCATTCTCTCTTTCTCTCTCCCTCTCTCTCTCTTTCGGTCTCTCTTTCTCTCAAAATAATTGAACAAACATTTAAAAAATATATACAAAAGTCAATTGTTTTTCTATACACTTGCAAAGAACATAATGAAATTGTAATTAAGAAAACAATTCAATTGACAATAGCACCAAAAAGAAAAAAACACTTAGCAATAAATTTAACAAACGAAGTACAGAATTTATACAATCAAAACTACAACAAAACATTGTTGAAAGAAAATAAGTAAAGTCCAAGCAAATGAAAGGACACTTCACGTTCATGGATTTGAAGACTTAATACTATTTAGATGACAGTACTCTCTAACTTGAGCCACAGGTCCAATTCAATCCCCATCAGAATCTCGGCTTCTTGGTAAAAATTGAAAAACTGATTTTAAAATTCATATGGAATTGTAGAGGACCAAGAATAGCCAAAACAATCTTGAAAAATAAGAACAAAGTAGGAGGGCTCCCCTTTTCTGATTTCAGAACTTCCTGCGAAGCAATAGCAATCAAGACAGTGTAGCAGTGGCATTAGAGAGCATAGACAGAAGTGGGATAGAGTTGAGAGTCCAGAAATGGACCCATGTGTCTATGGTTAATTGATTTTTGACGATGTTGCCAAGATGGAAAAAGAAGAGTCTTTTCAACAAATGGCACTAAACAATTGGATAGCCACACCCCCCAAAATGAAGTTGGACCCTTATGTCATGCTATATACAGAACCTAACTCAAAAGCAATCAACAACCTAAATAAAGACCTAAAATGGTAAGAACCATTAGAAGAAACATATGGATAAACCTTCATAGCCTCATATTTGGCAATAGATTCTAAGATATGACATGAAAAACATGAGCAACAGCGGGAAAAAAGCCATTAATACTGAACTTCATCAAAATTAAAAAATTTTATCCTTTGAAGGATGCTATTAAGAAAGTGAAAAGACAACCTGCACAATGGGAGAAAGTATTTACAAATCACGTATCGGATAAGGAATCTAGAATATATAAAGAAACCTTACAACTTCGTAATAAAAAGAACCCATTTTAAAAAATGGTCAAAAGGTTTGAATAGGCACTTTCTCCAAAGAAGATATACCAATTGGGATGTAGGGGGAATAGGAGTAATAAGGGAAGTGATAGCTTTTCAGAGGCTGTGAAAATGTCCTAAAATTGATTGTACTGATGCTTGCATATATCTACAAAACACCGAATTTTATACTTTGAATGGTGAAGTGTAGATATGTGATTTATATCTCAGTTGAACCACTGTTAAAAATAAGAGTGAACCAGAAGTAGGCCATCCCTCACAGGGACTGATGCTTAGTTTTGAAATATCTCCATGGTCGGATTAAGATAAATCTGGGATTGGAAATGTTCCTAGCTTTTCCCCAGAAGCACACACAAATTCTTTCTGAAGAAGAATACTGTCACCTGGAACCTTATATTATCTACGATTTTTCATGTACGATGTCCGACACTCGACTAAAAATTGCCAGGCATGTGAGAATACAAGGAACTGAAAACCCCAGGGAAAAGATAGCAGAAACAGATCTCATTATCCTTCAAGATTCAGCTTAAACATCGCTTCCTCAGGAAAGTTTTTCTTAACTCCCTGGGCTTATTAAATCCCTGGAAAAACTCAACCCCATCTCATCCTATGCACCCCCTAATTACTTGTCCGACATCTATAAGCAAATTATTTCACTGTCTTCAGTTTGCAAGTTTTGCCCAAATTAGGATTTAACCTGTGACAGAGTTCTAGTCGTATCTAACCTTTCCTGAGAAAAACTTACATGTATTGTTTTTTCGCTTAGTTTTAAGGTAAAATTTTAAGTTGTAGTATAACATACATACAGAAACATGGACGACTTGTAAGTGCACATCCTGATGAACTGAACAGTCCCATGTGCACCCAGATCAAGGAACAGAACATTGCCAGCACCCTGGAAACTCTCGTTGCGTCCCTTTCTAGCTACTGACCTTCTCCAAGAGTCACCAATTCTCCACCTTCTAACACCTGTCTTTGAACACTTTTAAGATTAATTGTGCCTCCACGAATTTTCAGAGCACACAAAGATGTGTGTACCAAGATATTCACTGACCTCTTCATTTATGATAGCAAATGACTGAAAATAACCAAAATGCCCATCAACTGGGGACTCAGTAAATTTATTATGCCTCTTACAATAAATTCTATGCAACCATTAAAAGTAACGTTCCATATATAAATATGCTGACACAGAAAGATGTCCAAGATAAATAAAGCGGAAAGTCAAGTTTTATATCTATCTATCTATCTATCTGTATCTCATTCACATAAGAGGAAAACAGTCTGTGTTTATGTGCTACTTGTGTGTTTGTAAATGCAGAGCGAATGGTCTGGAAGTTTATATGCCAACTATTCAGAATTAGAAGAAGGGATGGGATAGGAAGGAAAGGGACTTTCACTTTGAAAAAAAACCCAAAAACACCTGGATACTGAGTTTTTGCAAGAAGCATGCATTCCTTTTGCGTGCCACTTTTAACTGCAACTTAAACATTTAAGAAAAATTGTGGTGCCTGGAATTTGCCTCTGGGGTTAAAGTATCTGAATTCAAGATTGTGTTCACTTATTAGTGAGGCTTCACTGGTCTGTATATATTAAAATTACAAATTCACATACTCACCGACATTGGGGTTCCATTTCTTCAGAAATGGAACCTTTGCTTATATACCTGAGAAGGCACCAATGACGATGTCTATCGTCATGGTTTGTAAGGGTGAAAAAATAGAAACGACCTTGCTGTCCATTCACAGAGGGAGAGGTAAGTAAACCATGGTGTAATCATTCCTTAAACAAGGCAGTTAAGGAGAATGGAGTAGATCTAGATTCATTAGCATGAAGACACCTCCAAGATGCATGGTTGAGTGAAAAAAGTAAGGTGCAGAATAATACGAAAAGCGTAACATATCAAAGAGCCCCTCCTCCGTGCCTGGGGGGCTCAGTCGGTTAAGCGTCTGACTCTTGATTTTGGTTCAGGTCGTGATCTCACGGTTCCTGGGTTTGAGCCCCGCACTAGGCCCTGCGCTGTCAGTGCAGAGCCTGCTTGAGACTCAATCTCTCCCTCCCTCTTTGTCTCACCCCGGCTTATGCTCTCTCTCTAAAAACTAAACAAATAAACATTAAAAAAATAGTCCCTGCTCAGTAAGTATACGTACATAAGTACACAGCACATAAGAAAATGTCTGGAAGGATGCATTGCAACCCGACGCCAATTTTTGTGATCCTTGGAGGTGATGATCCTTAAGAAGAAGGCTTCGGTTTGAGGATTTAAGGCGGCCAGGAGCTGGGATCGAAATCAAACAAGCTTTCCTTCTTGAACACTAACAGCTTGCGTGCCCAGGGCCGTCGTGTCCTCCATCGCATGTAAGCCCCTGAGGAGAAGCTGCAGGCTCAGAGAAGGCAAACGGCTTACCTGAGGTCACACAGGCTGTAAAGAGCAGAGTGGGGCACAGAGTCAGGTGGGTTTGACATCAAAGCCCACTCTCAGTCCATTTCTCCGCAGTGGAGGGAGATGTGGAGGCCCCGGGGGAGGCAGAGAGGCTGGGGGGGTCGGGTCTGCTCCTCACCTGGTTCCCTGCTGATTTGCAAAATTCCTCCCATTGCTCCGTGACTCTAGAATGGCCCGTGACGGCCCTGCGCAGGGGAGTGGTACCTCCCGGACGGGCGGACATGCCGCTTAGCTGATCTTTGTGATGCCCGGCAGGTCCCTCCCATGACGATGAGCCCACTCCCCACTCTTGTCACCCCACCCCATCCACGGGGAGCTCCGGCCGGGAGGAAGTTCTCTCTGATAGGGCGTTGGGCTCTGCCTCCCGGTGACTTCCCCACAGGCCCCAACTTTGTCATCTGGGTCCCTGAATGCCACCTGCTCCCCCCGCCCCCGCATTGGCATGGCCCTGCTTAGAGTCCCTGGCTGGATCCCCTTCTCCAGACCCCCCCCCCCCCCCCCCCCCCCCCCCGTCCCCACGCCTGGCCGCCACGCCTCCGCTTCCCAGCTCTGTGGTCCCACCTGTTCTGAGCGGTGCGTGGAAGGGAAGTCCTACAGCCCGCGACTCTGTGTCTGGCCTCGCGCAGAGCCGCCTGCCCGCCCGGGGGGGGCCGCCCCCACGACCCCCTAAGGACCGCGTGCTCCCGCGTGAACTCTCCTTTGTGGGCGCCCACTGCCGGGGCCCTAACGCCAGGCCGGGGTTGTACGTGCGGAAGCAGGGTCGCCCTGGAGAGAAGAGGGAAAGGACGGAGGAAATGTGCGTCCTGCTGACCGGTTTTCTCTTCCTCGGT